>NC_071265.1:18470853-18780853 GCF_023375685.1 Ictalurus furcatus | reverse complement strand
GCAGTAATTTAAAAAAATTGCAAGCTCCTCCAAATACTGTGGAGTTTGCTTGATTTTGTGTTAATTTCTGGGATCACAAAATCCTAGAAGGACTGACTCTCTGACCGTCTAATGAAAATCAAATCTTGGACCATGAATAAACAAGGGACACAAAAGACAATTGGTTTAGCATTTAAAAATAATTCTACTAAAATTTAAAGGACCCTTCTCTGTTAAAAATTAAGCCTAAAGCACCAAATTTTAAGTTCCTATTTAAATATATATTTAAAAAAAATATATTTGAATGCATTTCAGCATTACTGTTGTTGCATAAAATATTGAAGGTGAAATTTCTATTTCTTTTTTAAAGCAATGCAAATCAGTATTATAATAACCTTTACTGCTTCAAATAAACTTTTAATTTGTTTACCAATGGTAATGTTGTCCTGTCGTGGAAATTAGACAACACTCGCAGACTCGTCCTCTGAAAGTAAAAAAGGTTTATTACAGAAAGATGGTTAATACAGGATAGAATAAAGCAGTATAGAATAATGAGAGCGCTCTGAAGCGCTTGTGCTGAACCACTACTATATATATGAAACGCAGAGCATGACATAATTCTGTGTACCAATAAGAAGCAGTTTGAGGCAGTTCAAACAGGCTTTGTTTTAGGATCTTGGAAGATGTGCAGACGAACCTTGAACAGAAGAACATGTTTGTGTCTGTGTAAGCAGATAAACATTCTGTACTAATCTAAGTATCATGACATGGACTTCTTAGGCATTATCCTAAGAAACAGAACAAGAACAAAACTATTACAAAGTAAAAATGAGTAATTTCCCTCACAGTCCCTAGATATGTAACAAAACATTTATTTTTATTTAACTTCAACACGGGCAGAATCCCAAAATGGCTTCCTGTTTACCTTTGTCATATTCACAACTGATTTATAGTTTTACTTGAATATTTAGGAGTTTATAACAAAACCTGAGAATTTTATTGGATTTCATGTCTGGATTTAATGGATTTCATGTCTGCTGAGTTGCATGTCTGTCTAATTGACTAATGAAACAATTTCAGGTTATAAAATGCCATGTTTTGAACAATATACACACTAAAATTATAGAATAACATTTGATGGAAACATTAAATAATCAAATATGACATTTGAGTCATGAATCGTCCACACATCTCCTGCAGCTCCCAATAGCAGCCACAGCAGTTTTCACACAGCACATTGTCACTGCATGTTTCACACTCTCTGTGTGGTGTTTAATACCAATAACAGAGCATTAAGACCTGTGAAACAAGCATGTAGAATAAAATCGTGTGTGTGGTCATTACAGGAGAGTTGGGGATTTTCAATAACCTGTGCCCGAGAATACTCACAATACTAGAGTAAACATAATGGTGTTGCGGTACCTACCATCACCTCAGAATTATTGACATCCTTATTAAGATAGGTTAAAAAGTTTTTGAAAAATGTGTTTGTCTTTGTGGTTAATTAGCTTATGAGAAAATTGTATGTTTAAATATTTTTTTTTTAAGTATTGACACCCTGAAATTTTTTTTATGAAAGTAAGTGAAGTAGGTCCCCATTCTGGAACTGACTACATATAGTCCCAATTAAATGCTATATTAGATTCAGGCACAGAAGTTCATGAGTCCAACAATGCCTGTTGGAAAATGTTAACTACTTAAACACGTGAATGTGGATTTTTTAAAATTGTTGTTTTCAGTGTTGATTGCTAAGTTTGAGATAAATGTAAGCACGGTTCCCACGGGTCATGGAATGTCTGGAATGTCATGGAAATGTAATAAAGTCTATTCCAGTCATGGAAATTCAGGGAATTTTAGCATTTTGGGGATGAAATCAGGGAATATCAGGGGATTTTGTTTGTAAATTTTTCAAATGTATTAGCTAAAATGTGACACTCAAGCCCGGGGCGGAATGAAAATCCAGGCTTTAATATCGAATGAATGTGTGTGGGGTAGACCACCCTGCAGCAGCACACACATCCTATAAGGATACCCCGTTGGACAAAGACTTCGAGGAGGTGACCCCTCTAGTGGAATGAGCCCTTATGCCCAGAGGTGTAGCGAGACCGCGCGCCTCATAAGCGATTGAGATTGCTTCCACTATCCAATTTGAGATGTGCTGCTTTGACACAGCATCACCTCTACTGTCGCTGCCAAGCAGACCAGCAGCTGTTCCGACTTATGCCACTGGAGGGAGTGGTGAACATAAGTACAGAGAGCCCTTACTGGACACAGCAGATGCATTCTCTCTTGTTTCGGTGTGAGGAACAGAGGAGGGCAGGAAGCCTGCAACACCACAGGCTGGGCAGCAGATGTAGGCACCTTAGGAATATAATCCAGCCTAGGATACAGGAAGGCTTTGGTTAATCCAGGGGTAAAGTCAAGGCAGGAAGGGGCAACTGAGAGAGCTTGTAGATCTCCTACTCGCTTGAGATGTCAGGGCCAGCAGAAGAGCTATCTCTAGAGTCAGAAGCTTCTCAGAGGCTGATCGTAAGGGCTCAAATGGGGCCCCTGACAGACCTTCCAGGACCACAGAAAGTTCGCAGGAAGGTAAGCACGGCCAGCAGATTGGTCTCAGCCGCCTAACACCACACATAAACCTCGAAGTTAGAGGATGTTGCCCCACAGAGGCTCCATCAACAGGGGCATGGCTGGCCGAAATGGCGGCCACGTAAGCCCTGATTGTAGAAGGAGCCCACCCCACTGAGAAACGTCCTTGTAAGAACTCCAGGACTGTAGCTATTGTGCAGTTCACTTGATCTACAGTGGATCCCTGTGGATGGGAGTCTCCCAAGGAGTGCCATCTAGCAGGGATATTATCTCTGAGAACCATATTTGAGCTGGCCAATAAGGTGCTACTAGCAGCAGATGTAGACTGTCTTGGCGAACTCTCGCTAGAACTTGTAGGAGCAGAACTGGGGAAAAGCGTACAGATGTGACCTCGGCCACATGTGCACCATTGCATCCAGCCCTAATTGTGTGGGAGGAGTGAGGGCGAACCACAGTGAGGAGTGTGTTGTCTCCTCAGAGGCGAACACATGCAGTCCTGCTTGGCCAAACCTCCGCCATATGGACTCCACCACTTGTGGATGGAGCCACCAATCCCTGGGCCTCAGCCCCTGCCTCAACAGGATGTCTGCCTCCACATTCCAGTTGCCCAGAATGCACATTGCACTCACTGCCAAAACTTTCCCTCTGCCCAGAGAAAAATTAGTTGCGCCTGCCTGAACAGGGGGCGCGGACATAATCCTCCCTGGTGGTCAATATATGAGACTACCACTGTGTTGTCTGTAAACACATGATGACCTTTCAATTGAGGAAGAAGGAATTTCAGTGCTAGAAATATGGCCCACATTTCTAGGCAGTTTATATGCCGCTCCAGATGAGGGCTGCTCCAGAGACCATGAGCTGGACAGCTGTCTAAGACCCCGCTCCAGATCATGAGGGAGGTGTCTGTCATTACCGTCTTGCGCTAAGGTGACACCCCTAGAGTGTGACCCAATTCTAGAAACCTGGGACACTCAAATTCTCAGAGCACGTAGGGATAGCCGCGTGACACTGATTACTCTCAGAGGTTTCATCCTTGGATGAAACCCCCAACTTCTCAGTCACCACTGAAACGGTCTCCTGTGCAATAGGCCCAATGGTATGAAATTGGCTGCTGCTGCCATAAGCTCTAATAGTCTCCCATAGAGACTGGAGAGGATGCCAAGATCCAGCTTTATCTTGCTCAATGTTGATAGGATTGACCCTACGCATGTTGGGGATAGAAACACCCTCATTGTAGTCGAATCCTTATAACCCCTAGAAAAGTTGTCCACTGCACTGGAGAAAGCATACTTTTCAGAAGTTCAACCTGAGCCCCAAGCTCTTCATGTGGGTGAGAACAACATCTCGATGTTGAACCGCCAGTTCCCTGGATCGTGCTAGAATTAACCAGTCGTCCAGGTAGTTTAGTACACGGATGCCCTGGAGTCACAATGGAGCCAGAATGACATCCATGCACTTTGTGAAGGTGCGAGGATCTAAAGCTAGCGATATTTCTATGTGGAAATATGCGTCTTTTAGATCTATCGTCACAAACCAGTCCTCAAATTGAATCTGTGGAACGATAAATTTGGGCATCAGCATCTTGAACCTGTATGTCCAACGAGATCTAAAATTGGCCGCATACTCCTATTTTTTTGCGGACCAGGAAATAACGGCTGTAAAAACCTCCATCCCTCAGGGAATTGGGTACATGTTCTATGGCCCCTTTGTCCAAGAGGCATCTTACTTCCTGTGCTAATGTCAGGCTCTGGTCTGTGCCGTCTACTGTGGTGAGCACACCTCTGAACTGGGGGGGTCGAGCTCTAAACTGGACCCGGTAACCCTTTTCTACGGTAGACAGAACCCATGGAGACACATTTGGCAGTAGTTTCCACGCTGCCAGATGATCTTTTAGCCACTTTAACTATTCCACATTCTATTTGAGGGCAAGCATCAGATTTCCGTTGCCCTGTGACAGCTCGCTGACCAGAGAACACTGAAAACTTGGGACCGCCTTGGCTAGGGGACGCCCTACAGTAGCCCTGGGGGCTAACTGCCCTAACAACCTCATGTTCCCTGATTTGTCCCTCCACGGCCCCTCAGGACCGCTCCCCTTTGTCTGCTTGGCCTTTATGACCATTCTTAGATCAAGCCTAGTAGCAGGCCGTGACTGTGGGCGCCCGGTTCCCCTGGCTGTCTGCGGGGGTTGGCGGGCTGCCATACTCACCTTCTGTGTCTCCCTCGCACTAGTGTTGGCCTGGGCCCCAATCGTGGATGCCCAGGTGAACTCGACGCAACAGGGTAGGAACTGGCTGAATGCTGCCATATGTCAAGCTCACTCAGCAGGTCTGCTTGGTAGGCCTGCAACACAGTCATTGTCTGCAGTGACCCACAAGCAAGACTACTACTGCATAGGCCTTGCCCACCAATGCCACGGTGGCCTTACATGGTGACTTAGATGGCAAAGCTTGTCCCCCTAAATTACCTGCTGTCGATGGAGAGAGGTAGCTCACAAGCGCCTCCTCTGCCTTCACCATAGCTAAATAGCCATGCCATTCATTCCCCACAATGGCTGAATAATCCAACATCGTGGGGTTTTAAATACGGTTTATGCATGGTTTTTCCCCCAGAAGCCTGATATTTTGGCATGCACTTCTGGAAGAAAGGGGAGTTTTCTGCAGTGTGAGGGATTTACTTTCACTGGGGAGAAAAAAGCTCATCCAGCCTTAGTAATCACTTCAAGCAGTTCTTTATATGCTGCTTTCCGTTTTTAGCACATCTTTCTGGCTCCTTGGAGTCAGCGAGGAATTATTACTATTATTTTTGTGTGTGTGTGTGGTTTTTTTTTGGGGGGGGGGCTTTCCATAGTTGAAGGAGGAGTCGCCACGCGAGCTCCAAATTCCAGCGGACAGCTGGATCCAGAAGCTCCTCTTCCTGATCCATAAGAGATCACCCAGACCTGAGAAGGCTAGCTGCCTCGGCAGCAACCGGCCCAGATCCGCGAGGCTGTGAATCCCAACTCGCTTTGGCTTCCGAGAAGAGCGCGAGTCGCCAGCGGAGCTGCCTAATGTAAGGCATTACAATGCGCCCTCGCATGCTCCATTGCTAGACACTTCACACAGAAAGTGTGCATTACTCCCCATGATGAAACAGGAGCAAGGCGTAACACACTTTCTGAATTCTCTCACTCATATTTTTCTCTCTCGCTCATTCCTTTTTTTCCTTCTCTTTTTTTTAAAGGGATAGAAAAGTCCAGAGATTTTGAGAAAAGATAGAGAGGAAATGAAGCGTCTTTTTTTTTTTTTTTACACAAACAACCAACATGCAGTCTCGCTGAAGATAATAAGTCTGACGGTGCAGTTCACAGGTGCCATATTTATATCACGCGACGCGCTTAATTGCCATGTCACCTGATCATGGCAGACCTATAAATAGGCATGATTTTACACAAGCTTCAGATGCCGGTCGCACGTGAGAGGCACTCCCATAGTGTTATGCTAAACGCAACGTGGAGTTCCCTTTGAAACCGAACTAAGTTTTGCACTGAAAATGTCTGTTAACGAGGAAATCGAGCTTGCAGATTTAATGGGTTAAAATAGTTATTTTTTTCTGCTCAGTACCCAGGCAATACATTGTACCATCCTTCCTACAGTAGGTAATGGAAAGTCAGGGAAAAGTCATGGAATTTTACATTTGACTTGGAGTGGGAACCCTGTGTAAGTCGCTCTGGATAAGGGCATCTGCCAAATGCCATAAATCTTAATGTAAATGAAACAGTTTGAGTTGGCTTTCACCTGTTTCCATATAATTAACTAATGGAATACAGGTGAGGAAAAATAATTTGATAAAAAAATAGCATGGTAGAGCAGTGCCTTGCTCCTCTTAATTTTATTGATCATATCGAGACCTAGTATAAGGCTGTCTTGAGCAACAACTGTACATTTCAACAGTGAGGATCAGTCAGTGATTGGCCTGAGCAGCTCTGAAAAAGAAGTTAATGAAAAAGACAATATTGTCATAATTAGCATAAAAAAAGAATAATCCAATAATCCAAGAGTGATAAAAGCACTTGTGTTAAAGGGGTACTCATGTTCAGTGTAAAGCCAGCAGGGGATGCAGACTGGTTAATGACAGCAATTTACTGATGCTTTTTGAACATGTCAGTGATGAGCAGTGTAGGAGAACAAAAGGAACAGCTTTTGGAAAAGTTAAGGGTTTGTATAGTGCTGTATTTTAATAGGTTGCACTTAATCTGGAAAATAAATGGAAGTGTAAATTTTTCAGTCGCACATTTAGTACATTCAAATAGTTGGTTGTTAAATCATTAATTTATGTTTCAATCTGAGAGAATCTCAGGGCTTCAGTACATTAGAGAACTGATAATGCTTCCAACATTTATTCACCAGCTTTTCTTCAAAACACACCTAGATATTCAAAGTGATTGTGAAGACATTAGCACAAAGCATGTGGAAATAACTTCTGCATGAAAGATTTCCAGGAACAGAGCAAACTTTATTTAAAAAGACAGTGATGCAGAAATGAGTGTTTTGCTTGTAAGGATATTTTCACTAGGAGGGGCTATGGGATCGTTCTCTTCTGCTTTACTATGTCTGTGTCTTTATAATGCTTTAACAACTTTGCTAAATCTTCAAATATAAGAATGTAAACAAGAAAGAGCATTTGTGCAAAACAATCCCCCTTTGCCTGTAGAATGACACAGAAAATCTCCATCATGTAGGCTGAGGTGCTCAGCAGGACCACAATACTGAGTACATGACTGCATCGGCATAGGATGAAGCAGATGCTGGCTTTTCCCCCCTCTGCATATGGCTGCTCCTATACTATATTAGGAATGGGGCAATAGGCAAAATAATTTATAGATTCGTTAGAAAAATAGTGCAACATTTCTTGTTAGGGAGAGAGCTTAATAAAAAAAGTTTATATATTAATACAGCACACTACTGGAATGGTGGTTTCCTTGGTGAGGGTTCTGCATAGTTCATTTGCTGTTCTTACTATTTATCATGGGACAGGTGGAGACAGATGAAAGAACAGTATTTTATTTAACGTGTAACATGTGAACAAAGACTTGAACTACATAAACAAACAAACTAGGCAAGCATGAAATACACAAGAGCATGTCATGGATACAACAACATATAATGACGCTAGTCACAACAGATGCTTGACAGAATCCTATACAAACGTGACTTACTGTGCATTCAAGTCCTCCTGGGAAGTTCATATTTATGAGTTGGGAAGTTGTAAATACGGCATCAGGTGTGATCAAGTCACTTTGGTCGGAGCAAGATGGCAGTGTACCTTCTCTCAACTACAAAAAAAAAAAAAACAGCAAGGTTTTTTTCTATTTCTAGAAAATGAAGAACAAATAATGTACATCAGGTATGTTTTGCTTTATGTTTTTAATCGATTTATGAAGCCACTGTAAACTTTATTTACATATATCATAATTGTACAACGTTATCGTATTTTGTGCAGGCAGTAACTTGCTGCATTTACCAAACACATATTAACTGAAGTCAGCTTCTAAGATGAGTAAACATTCAGTTTCAACATATTTACAAAGAAAATCCTGAGTTTCCCGAGTTCAAATATGAACTTTCCAACATGACTGAATGCACCATTAAATACTAGTGCTCATTAGCCCAAAATCAGGTGAATCAGGTGCAAACAGTCATGTGACATGAGTGTTGCGATGAGGTAAGATGCAGTGGCTGATGGGAATCGTAATCCATAGTTGTATTCAGCGCAACCATGACACTATTACACTCTTCTGGACTGAGATTGATGTTGTCAATCCTACAACCTAAGCCACTCTTCCAACTAAAGGGGTGACGGCCTAAATACTCCTATCACCAGAACCTTAGTTTTAACCTTCCACCTGCTTTTTTGATTTCTCTTTAAGTCAATGTTATGTCTCTATTTTCTTTAATTCCTTCTTTTGGTTGCTATATCACTTGTCCTTATCTAGTATTACTGTCTCTGGATTGTTCACTCTTTATTCTGTATCTGGTGGTTCCAGTGGATTGTTTGTAGTTTGTGCTTTTTGATTATGGGCTTTTCCATCCCATATTCAGCAGATATACATACATATAACAGTGGTGCTTGAAGGTTTGTGAAACCATTAGAATTTTCTATATTTCTGCATAAATATGAACTAAAATATAATCAGATTTTCACACAAGTCCTAAACATGGATAAAAACAACACAATTAAACCGATGAAACAAAACTATTATACTTGGCCATTTATTTATTGAGGAAAATTTTCCAATATTACATATCTATGAGTGGCAAAAGTATGTGAATCTTTGCTTTCAGTATCTGGTGTTAGCCCCTTTGCAAGAATATCTGCAAATAAATCTTTCTGATCAGTCCTGCACATCGGCTTGAAGGAATTTTAGCCCATTCCTCAGTACAGAGCAGCTTCAACTCTGTAATCCTGACACTTTGTGGTGCCTGTTTTTGCACTCTTAGCAAGGCTTTGATTGATCTTGTGCTGACTGCATGTTCTTATGCTACTATTATCTGTGTTAACCTTCAGTCTTGCCCTTTCTACACTGAAAAAAAAAAACAGCTTATTGAATTTACTTAATTCAAATGCATACATCAGTTCCATGTGAGTTGCCTCAACACAATTTGTTTTTTGCACATCCAACACGATTTCATCATGTATTTTCAAAACCTTGAATCAAATCAAACTCCATGCTCTCTGCTGCATGTTAGTTTAAGTCTATAGTTATTGTTCCCGTCAGAGGCAACATCCTTGCGAGATTTCATTTACGTTAATACTACATGAATTGATCACGTTCATTGTACATAATTCAATCTAGTAATAAGAAATATATTTCAATTTGTAAACTACGTATATGTTCTCATAAATCTGACCGTCCACGTATTCCATTTTTTTCAGGGTAGCTACTGGTAAGATTTTCCCATGTCATCCACCCCTGCTATCAGTTGGTGGTGCAGTCCATGGACAGAGCGATAGTGGGAATGAGGTATGTGCAATTTGTTTGAGTTTTTCTCCTTGGCCACCTTCTTGGCTCATTCCTGGGGATTTTCTAGGCTCCAGTCTAAGTGTACTTTTGTTTTGGATTCTGGGTAAAGTGCTACATCCATACCTTTATTTCTCTATCTGCCTGTCTAATCATTCCATATACTGTACAGTTACTGTAATACAGGATTTGGAATGATTTTAGGATGTTGAGCCATACACATTTAACCCTCAGTGAAGACAAAGAAGATTCATTCATTCATTCATTCACTCATGCATTCATTCATCTTCAGTAACTGCTTTGTCCTTTTGGACCCTATTCTGGGAACACGAGACTGAAGCAGACATAGGGATTACATGTGTAACATCACACAGAGGGAAACCCGAGCTCAACATATGAGTGGAGGCCCTGGAACTGCACCACCATGACATACAATATAAGATACTATGTAATATTGTGTAATAAAATGTCTTGTACAACCTCGTCTAGAGTGTCCCCTGCCTTGTGCCATGCAATGTGCAATGCAATGTAAATAACATTTATATATTACAGCATTTCCCCCCAAAAAGTCAGATAAAATGCACACCTAAGGTCTACATTTATTGCGAAAGTTTCTAAAGCCCATAATTTAAGCAGTGGTTTCTGTGTGTTACTACATGAAAAATGTTTGTTTGTACCTGGGCTAATTGGTTTGAACACCTGTTTGAGAGTCAATCACAGTTTACATTGCAATAGTTTTAGAGTCTTGTTTAAGGCACTGCCACATTATTCTGGTCTAACTTGTTTTCAATGCAGTGTTTCTTCAGTTGTGCCACGGCAGGTCTAATAATGAGGCTCACAGTGGGGTGGACGCTATTCGTTATTCTTTTTTGCACTTTGATCAATAGACTGGGCTGGCTTGCTCTTTCTATGATAACACATGAGTATCAATATAATCTCTCTCTCTCTCTCTTTTCTTTTCCATTTATCTGTTTCCCTTGGTGCAGGGTTACATCTTTACAAGTAGTGATTTATTTTATTTTGATATTCATTGTCTAGCCTGTGGTGCAACATCATTAACATATGTAAGTGTGCCTATGTAAACACCCATGCATACTGTACACCCACCTACCAGTGTATCACATGATTACTTAAACCCTTAGGGCATTAATATGTATTAAATGAAACCTTAAATACAACCCAAATTCCAAAAAACGTTGGGATGCTGTGTAACATTTAAATAAAAACAGAATTCAATGATTTGCAAATCTCATAAACCCATATGTTATTCACAATAGAACATTGAAAATATACCAAATGTTTAAACTGAGTAAATGTACCATTTTATGAAATAAGTAAGGTAATTTTAATTTGTAATAGGGACGGGCGCAACAAAAGGCTGGAAAAGTAAGTGCTATTAAAAAGAAACAGCTGGAACATTTTGCAATTAATTAGGTTAATTGGCAACAGGTCAGTAACATGATTGGGTATAAAAAGAGTATCTTAGAGTGGCAGAGTCTCTTAGAAGTAAATTAGCCAAGTAGACTCCAGTTTTTTCTTTTCCTGCCTTTTCTTGCCCCGTCCCGACTTTTTTTGAGACGTGTTGTGGCCATCAAATTCAAAATTACCTTATTTTTTTTCTTAAAATGGTACATTTACTCAGTTTAAACATTTGATATGTTTTCTATGTTCTATTTTTAATAACATATGGGTTTATGAGATTTACATTCTTGCATAGCATTCTGCCTTTATTTACATTTTACAGTGTGCTAACTTTTTGGGTTGGAATTTGGGTTGTAGTAAGTAGATAAGGATCCCTCCACCTCATGTCTGTAATTTTAAAAGCACTTTTAATAGTATAGCAATAGCAATTTTAATAGTATTTCCATCATCTATACATTACACATTGGACACTATACATTCTTCTACTGAAAAGACACACTCATCTAATCTTCGCTAATATTTGCTAACAGCTCAGCCATGGCTGGGGCACTAAAACTATTCTCATTCATGAACCAGCAAATCAATAAGCAAGAAGCCTAAGAATAATAGCAAGTTTGTGTCATGTCTGCTCATGTTATGTCAGCATGATCCAATGCATAATTTACCTATTTCACTGTGGCCTATGGCTTGCATGTGTGAGAGAGAAAAAGGTGAGCGCTGATTCTGCTAATCTGCTCTTTTTGTCTCTCTGCACGTCAGTGTTAGTGCTTTGTTAATTGTTTGCGCCTGGAAAGCTAATGCCTTTGTTAAGGTGGCCTGGTTGTCAAATCCCTGCAGGAGCCATGAGGTGCCGAGGCAGTCTGTGTTAATTCTTAATGAGAGTGTATTTGCTGATGTGGAGCTCAGTGAGAAGGTGTCTTAAATTGCATTAGCGCCCTGGCAAACCTTTAGACATGCTCATTGGGTAAACGGCCACTGTTGTAATGTGCTTCACCTTGACCCAGTAAAGATTAATGTAACAAGACAGAGCAGAACCGAGAGTGTCTCTTTCTGATGCAGTACACAACAAATGTGGTACACACACAAATCAGTGTGTAATGGACCAGACAGGGACATCAGTACCATGGCAGAGGGGTTTCTGGCTCGTATAGAACATGCTGACCAGCAATTCTGCTCTGATGGCAAGGTGTAAAACAACATATAATGTAGAGCTCAATGGGTTGTGAATCCCTAAAAGCTTTTGGGGGTTTCCTTTGAAAGACTTGGTGGCTTTCTTCCCCATGGAAAGTGTGGGGCTTCCAGGGTTTAAATCCACATGTTTTTGAATATTTTGTTTTTCACCATATGAGGCTTTGTGTCCTAAATTGCCAATTTTTAAGATAAGAACCAACAAATTATCTCATGGAAATGTAGGGGATGCTTGTGTGGATAGGTAGAGCTTACTTTGTACAATTGGTAAATATATAATATTGTTAAGCACTTGAAGGCTTAGCTTGTTATTCAGTTTTCATCTTATGGTATATAGTTTGGTAACTACTATGAATAAAGTTAAACTAATAGCAAGAGGTATGTACACAACCCACTTATCACTGAGCACCACTCAGGCTTTTTGGTTAGGAGTCTTTCAGCATGGCACCTGACATGGCAATATTTTCCCACTCTTTCTTGCAAAAACATTCTAGATCCATCAAATTGTGAGGGCATCTCTTGTGCACAGCCCACTTGGATTCTGGTTTGGGCTCTGGCTATGTCATTCAAAAACAGTGATTTTCTTTTGGTTACTCTATTCCCTTGTTGATTTGGATGTATTATTTGGGTCATTGTTGTACTGAAAGGTGATATTCCTTTTCATATTCATCTTACTAGCAAACACCTGAATGTTTTGGATTAAAATCAGCTGGTATATGTAGCTATTCGTGATTTCCTCCACCTTGATAAAACCAGCAGTTTTGATTGAAGGAAAGCAGCCCTAAACCTTGATGCTGCCACCACCATGCTTCACCATGGCTATGGTGTTCTTTTGTTGATGTGCTTTTTTTTGCGCCAAACATACCTTTGGTTTCATCAGCCCATAACACATTTTGTCACATGGTTTGGGGTGATTTAGTTAGGCTTGGATGTTTTCTGTGAGCAAGGGCTTCTGTCTAGCCACCCCATAGCCCAGGCATTTGAAGAATATAAAAGATTGTCACATGCAGAGTGTAATCAGTACTTGTCAGATATTCCTGCAGCTCCTTTAATGTTGCTGTTGATCTCTTGACAGTTCCCTAGTAAGTTTTTGTCTTGTCCTTTTGTAAATTTTGGTAGGATGTCCTGTTTTTGGTAATGTCACTGTGGTGCCCCATTTTCTCCACTTGTTGATTATGGCCTTCATGGTGTTCCATGCTATAGCTAATGTTTTGGAAAAAAATTGGTACCCCTCTCCTGATCGATTCCTTTCGACAGTGAGACCGTGTACAGGCTCTTTGCAGACCATGGCTTCAGTAGTCAGATGAAACCAAGAAACTCTTACAGAAACAGGTGGTCTTTATTTAGGATTAATCAGAATAATTTAATTGATGACAGCTGTGTGATAATTACATTTGAACCTGAGATTGAGTGTGATTGGTTCATTCAGACCACAGCCACACCCCCATTTATAAAAGGGTGTGCACACTTATGCATCAAAATTATTGTAACATTTATTTATTTATTTTTTTCACCTCATGTTTAAAATCCATTGTAATTACAACTGTGACTGATTGGTACTGGTTGTTTAAGGGATTATTATGCCAATTATATACCAAGCAAGCTCTTCCCTATCTTATGACAGCTATACCAACCGGGGAGGGTGAATGCTGAAACATGTTGCCTCCCAGAGACATGAAGCCAGCCAAGCCTATCTTTCCTAACTACTGCTCATGCTGTGTCACAGGGCATTATAAGACACTAGGAAGAATGTGATATCTGCCCTCTTCCACATATAAGAGCTCAAAGACACATGTAATTGGCTAGTGTCTCTGTGATTGACAGGGGAGAGTGAGTATGCCATCACTCCAACCCAGAAAGCATGGACAATTTTGCTCCTGTGGCTCCTGGCCATGGATAGCTGTGAAATTGTGGGGATTAAAATTTGTGATGGACGATAAGATGAATGCACCAGTGGGGAGACTGCAAGCCATTTGTTTAAATCCAACACATGAACCATAATCATAGTTAAGGCAGGCAGAGGTCAAAATCAGAAGCAAACAGATAACTGTAGGCAGTTCAGATAGACATGTTGAGTAAACATCATAAAGAAAAATTACTAAACACAGATTTACAGAGTAAACACAATGGCAAGACTTTGCAAGGTGAGTGTATAAGCATGGCAATCTAGGTATATAAAACATCTAATTACTATGATGAGGAAGAGCTGTTCCCTTTTGTAGCTTGGGGAATGAGCTAATGCCTGTACTAGATTGGGCACAGATCTGGATTCACGAGTCAGGGCTGGAACTGATGAAGCTATCTATATGACATTTCTAAATTCATCTAAAAAGAGGTAAAGGTTACAGAGTCTACCAACCATTATTTTGATGCTCTTTTTATAGTCCTAATTTGTACTGTAGATGTGTTCCTAATTATAGAAAATAACTGCCTAGGTTTGTTGGGTCAGGTTTGGGTCAGGTAAGCTATGGAAACTATGAAAATGCATTTTAATAATTGTATTAATTATCCTTTAAACCATGGAAGTCTGTGCAGCTGAAGTAAAAATAGAATCAAACAGATGTATCTGCAAAAACCTGAGGTGCAAGTCAGTGGAGCTTCACGGGTTGTTAGCCACAGTTTAATAGGGCAAATCCCATATACTGTATGCACTGATTCTACACCTTTGGTGCCAAATGGCCACTAATAAAACTTAATGTAATTCATTAAAAAGAAAATAGGATTAAAATACCAGGAATCTCCTAACTTTGTGGCTGAAGACCAGAGGTGTCAAAGCCTCCTTTGTCACTTGTTCCTGGCTCTTGAGAGCTCCTGACTATCCATCATTATTGTGGTTGACAGTCATTTTGAGTGCCTGCATTAGACAAGAGGGTGATCCTCCAGAGGCCAGGATGTACTCAAGTATGTGGAGGATCTGAAGTGGGCAGAATACAGGCAAACAAGATAATGGCAGAGAAATTACAATTTAGAAGTATAGGACTGCATTTTTCAGTCCTTGCCAAAAGACAGGGGAAAACACTTCAGTATAAGGTTTCATGTTTGGCATACACATTAACATTGTTAACAAATTTCTTAAGGTGGATTATTCTGGTCTTTTGTATAACCAAGTACAATAGCACCACCAGTGGTCATAAGAAAATACACAGAATGGTATGAAGAAGAGAGGCTGGGTCTGATTTCTTTCTAGCCCAGAGTGTAGATTCTTGGAGCCTATCAGTGACAGTCGTGTCAGCGACAGTTGCGGGATTACAGTTAGGATTAGGAGGAGAAAAGTTGACAGGCTAAGTAATTACACAAAAGGACAGATAACAGAACAGATAAGAAGAGATAACTGTAATGTTTTATTTAATGGAAGAGTTACAAGTTTTCTGTTTACTATGTTTAGTATTTGGGGGAAAGACAGCATGAAGCCATTACCGGCTTTAAATCACAAATGTTGCTGATCTATCTTTAAGTGTTTGTGTGTGTGTGTGTGTGTGTGTGTGTGTGTGTGTGTGTGTGTGTAATAGTTCACATTGTTCTTATTGTGCCATCAATTAGACCTCATAATATAATGTACTACTCATCCCTAATGGTTTCATTGATTTTAGCCCTCCCATCAAATAACCAACACTGTTCCATAGATATAAAAAACACATCCTGGTCTTTACTATCCATTTTTTACTATTTATAATTTTAAACTCTTGCTTTTTTGTTCTTCTATACTCTGGCCAGATGTAAGAACGTTTCATTTGAAATTCTTGTTGCATGCCAAGTTCTAAACAAGTTAGACCTGTGAGAGCCTCCTATTGCCTTATCCAGCAAAGGGCTTGAATCTTTTAGTGAAACCAACAGTTCCTGTAAATTTATTATATTTACCCCAGTCTCTCTGCTGGTGAATCCCTCCATCTTCTCCCTGACATCAGTAACTGCTCAACAAAGGAGCTAATGAAGCAGAGCAGAGGAAATTTTTTCCTGGTAATTAAGAAAAATGAATGGAGGTGACATAGAGGCTGCTGCATGCTTCATAATTGTCCTCTCCTCTATATCTTCCTCCTCCATTCTTCCTTTCTCCATCTGTAACTGTCTTCTCGGTGACCTGCTGCATCATACCTATGATGAATGCATTCTGAAAATTTTTTTTTGGGGGGGGGGGGGGGGTGTAAAATACATGCTTCACAAATATTAGATCATTGTGTCTAAATGAATGGCAACTTAGGAAAAATAAAACCGTATAATGTTTAGTCTTCTTTGTTTTTACCCTGATTGACAGAATTGATTCTAATCAGCTTCCTCTCTCTTCACATTGATGGCCCCTCCAACAGTCAGCTACGAATTGCAATTTGGGCTTCTCCTTCTTGCAAGATGAGTTTGCGGCATATTGATTGTGCTTACAAGAGGTCTCAAAGGATTTCTGGTCACCAAAATGAAGTAATGTTCTCCAGACAAAACAATGCCTGTTAAAGAGTGCTACTCAGCCTTCAGCTCTGCTAGGCATCTTATAAAATAGTTCAGATATTCAGATAGCAGACTGTGAAATATACAAATGTGTGAATGACTGACACCTTAAAATGTAAACGTTTAGGTTGGCATTCACGATGTGAGATAAGTAGGAAACAGGCAAAACTTTGTACATGTGTAACCTACTGGCACCCTGTCTTGTGCCCGATGCTCCCTGGGATAGGCTTCAGGTTCCCCGTGACCCTGAAAACAGTAAGCGGTAGAAGATGGATGGATGGATGGATGGATGTGTAACCTGTGAAGGCTACTTGTGAATAATTGTACAGGCTAAAACATTCTAGCTATCTGAAACTCAGCGTTACTATTATGAAACCATTATAGTTGAGCCTTATATCAAAGGCCTTATGTCAAAGGCATAAAATGATTGCATACAGATGTAAAAACATACATTGAAATAGGTGTAGGTGTATATATATATCTATCTATCTATCTATCTATATATATATATATATATATATATATATATATCTATATATATATATATATATATATATATATATATATATATATATATAATGTGTGTGTGTGTGTGTGTGTGTGTGTGTATATATATATATATATATATATATATATATATATATATATATATATATATATATATATATATATATAGGCTGCACTATTAATGATTGCTATTTTTTATCAAGTTTTTCAAGAATGCAATCATACCATATCTCTTCAAAATACAGTGAGGGAAAGAAGTATTTGATCCCCTGCTTATTTTGTACGTTTGCCCACTGACAAAGAAATGATCAGTCTATAATTTTAATGGTAGATTTATTTGAACAGTGAGAGACAGAATAACAACCAAAAAATCCAGAAAAACACATGTCAAAAATGTTATAAATTGATTTGCATTTTAATGAGGGAAATATGTATTTTACCCCTCTGCAAAACATGACTTAGTACTTGGTGGCAAAACCCTTGTTGGCAATCACAGAGGTCAGACGTTTCTTGTAGTTGGCCACCAGGTTTGCACACATCTCAGGAGGGATTTTGTCCCACTCCTCTTTGCAGATCTTCTCCAAGTCATTAAGGTTTCGAGACTGACGTTTGGCAACTCGAACCTTCAGCTCCCTACATAGATTTTCTATAGGATTAAGGTCTGGAGACTGGCTAGGCCACTCCAGGACCTTAATGTGCTTCTTCTTGAGCCACTCCTTTGTTGCCTTGGCCGTGTGTTTTGGGTCATTGTCATGCTGGAATACCCATCCACGACCCATTTTCAATGCCCTGGCTGAGGGAAGGGGGTTCTCACCCAAGATTTGACGGTACATGGCCCCGTCCATCGTCCCTTTGATGCGGTGAAGTTGTCCTGTCCCCTTAGCAGAAAAACACCCCCAAAACATAATGTTTCCACCTCCATGTTTGACGGTGGGGATGGTGTTCTTGGGGTCATAGGCAGCATTCCTCCTCCTTCAAACACGGCGAGTTGAGTTGATGCCAAAGAGCTCCATTTTGGTCTCATCTGACCACAACATTTTCACCCAGTTATCCTCTGAATCATTCAGATGTTCATTGGCAAACTTCAGATGGGCATGTATATGTGCTTTCTTGAGCAGGGGGACCTTGCGGGCACTGCAGGATTTCAGTCCTTCACGGCGTACTGTGTTACCAATTGTTTTCTTGGTGACTATGGTCCCATCTGCCTTGAGATCATTGACAAGATCCTCCCGTGTAGTTCTGGGCTGATTCCTCACTGTTCTCATGATCATTGCAACTCCACGAGGTGAGATCTTGCATGGAGCCCCAGGCTGAGGGAGATTGACAGTTCTTTTGTGTTTCTTCCATTTGCGAATAATCGCACCAACTGTTGTCACCTTCTCACCAAGCTGCTTGGCAGTGGTCTTGTAGCCCATTCCAGACTTGTGTAGGTCTACAATCTTGTCCCTGACATCCTTGGAGAGCTCTTTGGTCTTGGCCATGGTGGAGAGTTTGGAATCTGATTGATTGATTGCTTCTGTGGACAGGTGTCTTTTATACAGGTAACAAGCTGAGATTAGGAGCACTCCCTTTAAGAGTGTGCTCCTAATCTCAGTTCGTTACCTGTATAAAAGACACCTGGAAGCCATAAATCTTTCTGATTGAGAGGGGGGTCAAATACTTATTTCCCTCATTAAAATGCAAATCAATTTATAAAATTTTTGACATGCGTTTTTCTGGATTTTCTTGTTGTTATTCTGTCTCTCACTGTTCAAATAAACCTACCATTAAAATTATAGACTGATCATTTCTTTGTCAGTGGGCAAACATACAAAATCAGCAGGGGATCAAATACTTTTTTCCCTCACTGTAGGCAAGGTGAACAGAAATGCTGCACTTACTGGTAGCCAGGTCTTCCATTCAAACCACACAGAACTCACAGTTCTGACAATTGTCCCTTATGTAATTATTTCAATTGAACAATGTCTGCTAAGTTTATTTACATCTAGTTTCTACTCCAAAGGCATATTGAAAAATCAATGATTGAGAGGATAATCTGCCTTTAAAAAAAGGTTGGTTATTACTAGAGCTGCAACAACTAATGGATAAAGTTAGATAATAATCGATTATGAAAATCGTTGTCAACGAATCTCATCAATTAGTTGGTCTGCACGCGGCACGGGGGAGATTTACTCATTTACTTCTGTTCCGAAAACACGCTTCGGAGAGTAAATACTAAAGTTGTGTCCCAAATGAAGTACTATACAATTACACTATGCAGTGGATACTCTACCGTCTACTGTATGAATTTTAGAAGGGCAATATCATCTCAAATGGAACACTAGCGATTTTTTTACTAACCGGAAGTATAAGCTGCTTCCTACCCGACAGTGCATGACGTCATACGCACGTAATGCGACGCCGCTAGCTTTAGCCTAATACCCAGAGTCACCAACAATGACTTTCTTTTCTCTCAATGACCATTAGACGGAGGCGAAATCATCAAGTGACTGAGGAAGAAAGTGTGTGACCTCCAAGTCCTCTAAGGCAGTGGAGCATTTTATATTAAACACCGCAGAGAAGATTTCTAAACTTTATAAAGCGGAGTTTGTGGAGCACGAGCACGAAAGTGATGCCGTCGCGAGTTGCTTAAAAGGTTTAGTTTAATTTAAGTTTATTGACATTATATGCTGTATCAGTGTAACTTCTGTTGTTTATTATAATGGAAGTGATTTATTAGTAACAAGGCCATGTTGCTCCTCATGCTCGGTGTAGACGTGATGATACAGTGTGGGAGCGCGAGTAAGATCTGATATCTAATTTAAACATTATGGTCAAAAGTAAACACAAGTAAAATAATATTCCTAAAGGCAGCGAGTAACAGAAACCACAAGGTGCAGTGAAAGTGAGATTTTACTATTAATTTAGAACCGTAGTTTAATTCAGTGCTTTTTGTGCATCCATTTAAAAAAAACTGCATAAATACTATTTTATTTATATATATATATATATATATATATATATATATATATATATATATATATATATATATATAATATAATATAATATAAATATTTATGCAGTTTTTTTTAAATGGATGCACAAAAAGCACTGAATTAAACTACAGTCCTAAATGAATAATATATATTCTGGTGTGTATCTGTATGTATTGGGTTCATTTCAGTCTTATATAATTAGACAAACAGTTGTGTAAAGTTTTAGTCTGAAGTTTATATTTGTAACACTCAGTTTGTGGATTTAATTTTAACTAAACGGAAAAAAAGCGGTACTGACAGTCCCCCCCCCCCCAATTTCATTAATTGATTAATCGAAAAATAAATAAATAAATAATTGGCCAACTAATCGACTATGAAAATCATTGTTAGTTGAAGCCCTAGTTATTACACCTGCTGTTGTATTTCACATGCACCTTCTCAGTGAATGGTTATGACATGTTATGAATGTGTCATCTAAACAGGCTCAGCCCCAAATTCATATAGAATCTATAAGTTAAGTTTACTTAAGTGTAATCCCTTTACAAGCTGTCAATGATAAGCTGCGTAAATTGACCTTCTGTGCTAGAAAGACCCAACTTCTCATTGATGGTGCTTTTGTTCTGGTCCTAGAGGTTGACCAATTGATCAGTTTTGCCAGTTATTCGTCACCAGTAACTGTTTGCTGGAACTATCTTTTTTTGGCAAAAATTCACACCGATAGTTTCCGTTTCACACCGCAGCATCCGTTGGGGGGGCGACTAAGAAGGGTTGTTGTTATTTGAAGTGTTTTTTCATTCATTTTGGATGTTTCTATTTTTATTTGTTATTTGGACTGTTACTTTTGGTTCAGTTTGGATGCATATATTTTATTTACTTTTAATATTTATGAATAGTTAATACATATAATCATATTTATTAGGGATGCACCGAAATGAAAATCCTTGGCCGAAGCCGAAACCGAATATAATGAAAAACTTAGCCAAAGGCCGAACACGTTTTTTCCATTTATTTTGCCATTTTATTTTTTTCACCATTGCATAAATTAAATAGTAAAAATGTGCTTTTTACTATTTTGTCTTGCTTTTCAAAGAAAAAAATCGATTACAAAAACTACAATTTCAAAATATTTATTTAACACTGAACATTTTTTTTTTCATTCTATCAGCATAGGCTACCAACAAGGCACAATATAATTTTAAATAAATAAATGAGTAAAATAAAAATATTTTGATGTGGTCATCTTTGAGCCCCCCTTGAATAGCCTGTGTTAGGCCTATAACTGACTGCTGAAGGAATGGAACATTCTGAAGCCTACAACAAAAAAGTGCATTAAAAAGTGCATTGACAAGAGTGCATTAAATGGTTCTATTCGGTTCTATACGGCTGATTATATTGGGGATATATACCGCTCGTGGCCCTGTACACCTCGCGGAGTATTATAGAAGATATAGGATTTGTCTGCCTGCCAATAAATAAATACGTCTTTACCTGCTTCCCTACTCTACTCCCTTACGTCTCGTAACGTGACAGAAACAAAACAAACGCACAGTAAACATCCAAAGAGCACGTAGCTCGTGCATGCGCGCGCCCCCTCATCGAGGTCGTGACAGTCGCGCGTCTCACTCTGGTTGCTAGGCTATTTGGTCGCGTCATCAAACACGTCATTGTTCGGTCAAATTTATTTGGCCTTTTCACTTGTTCGGCCGAACACTGAAAGTGCTTTTTTTGCTATTTTCGGCCGAATAATTTCGGTTGCCGAACATTTGGTGCATCCCTAATATATATATATTTATTTAATTTAAAAAGGGTGCATTTAAATGGTACAGTAGGTACTGTTTATTATTGTAGTAAAGTTCAGCAATATTTTACTTTGAGTGTTGTGTTTTCATTAAGTATTCATTTCAAATCAGTTGATTAATCGGTTATCGGAAGGTACTACCCAACTTAGTTATTGGTATTGGTAAAATCCACTTGTCGACCTCTACTTGGTTCCACAAAAGTAAAAAACAATCCACTTGTTAACAGCAAATAAGATTATGTGGATGCCAAATAGTTTGCCTCATTTTATGTATATTTTCTACTATACTTTTCTTTTTATGTAAGTTATTTCCTATACATTACATGAATCATACTTTCACACTCCATAAAACACCAGGAATTACTAAATGTCTTTTGTCATAACAATTACAATAGATAATAATAATGATAATATATTAAAATGTGTAGCACAGTTCTAGGGATGTGGGTTTTTGTGACTCATTTTTAACTGTATCACAGTATTTTTTTTTTTTTTTGCAATTATTTGCATTTTTTTCAGTGGTCAATACCTGCATTACTTACTGTTAAAATAACAAATAATAAGCAATGAATATCCGGTTAAACAAATTCAATGCAGATTAAATTTCTGTTCATGCTTCAGTTGTTGACGATACTGGAAAGGTTTCATCAGCACAGTTTGTGAATGACTAATCACAGCTTCTTTCTACGCTACTTATAGTATATGTCATAAAACAGCTGATGTATAATGTCCTCTGATGTTTTCATCCAATTAGAGTATTGAATCAACACAGTGGGAACCTTATCTCCGAGTTCAGGCTGAGGACCATGTTAAAACCAACCCTGTGAGCCTTGTATAACTGCAACATATTCAATTTGATTCAGGAATCATGTAGTAAATAGAAAGATTTTTAGTTAACAATTTCAACCATTTGGTTATCACACATAATTGAGGTAATCGTCCTGACCTGACCTGGTTTTACAAAAGTAATACTGATAATTTTGTTACTTTGCAGTTATAAACGCAGTGCCATTGTGTGAGGAAAAATGTCTCTCAATGCATTTCCATCAAGCATAGTATCAGAAAGCAACATGTAGCAGTTGTGCCAATATCCAGCGGTTTGACAGTCTCGTGCAGCTGTGTGAATCATTCTGCCTCTGAATTGAAATCTACAGGTCCAGAGGTGCCATTTGAGCACACTGAGGGAGGTCTAATGATGCCTGTAATGCTGTTTATGGTGGTAATAATAGTAGTAATACTGAAATAATGACAGTGCTCAGTGTAATAGTAGTTCATCGTGTGTAGCGCAGAGGTCTTCTGCGTGCAAAGATTACTCTGTCATTGTCCCAGCGGGTCGCAAGACTCTCAATGTTCAGCTCTATGATTTGGCGCGCTCGAGTGTGGAATCCAATTGTGTGAGTGTGTCTGTGCTTGTGTGTGGGTGTGGGTGTGCTTGTGTATGTGCGAAAAGATCTCTTATGTAGCATGTAATATGACGTGTTTGTGTGAATGTTTATATGTTATGAGTGTGTTGGTTTATAGAGATGGTGAAAAATCTTGCACAAATATACTTTTATGGTCTTCAGTACTAATTTTAAATTGTTATACTGAAATGGTGTACTTCTCTGTAGGTGTGTGTAGTGTGCACTCACATTCACATATTATATACTATTCACATAAATAGTATATAAAAATATACAATCAACAGATTACAATCAAATGTAAACATACATATACTATAATATACCACAGCACTGTTGAATTCTCAGATCTGATTGGTCAGAAGGTGTTTAGTGATTAGTTGGTGATTAGTGTTGTATAACGGCACTGTTTTGACACAGATTTATATTAATTCGCTCATTCTGATTCATTAAGTCTAATAAGCCTCTATGTTTCTAAGCATAATAATAAACTGATTAAAAAAAAAAAGAAAAATGTAGAATTGTCAATGTGGTGAATGTTTCTGTGAAGCATTTATGGAATGCAAGTTTCTTTAGCATTTATGGAAGGAGTTTCAGGTGTCAGTGCTTTGTAAAGGTTAGTAAGATTCTCAGCATGGGAAAGTCTTCAAGACAGTGGACTTTACACCGAAGTTTCTGGTTTCTCTGTGACATGACAAGATTGCATTTTTTTTCTCTTATTAATTTAAAGAGAGAGAAAAAGAGAGAGGCTGGTGAAGGAATGGCTGTTCATAGCTGCTATAACATACGTGATAACATTCTGAACATGCTCTGTTATATATGCCCACCCAGAGGCTGCTTTGTGCACCTCTCACCTTTCTTGTTCTAACAGTGCCTATGGGCTTGACACACTGCCACCCTGTAATATTGCACACCTCTACATCTACTGCCATCCTTTACCTGACAAAACAAATACTCTAACAGCACACCTCAGGATTCCAGCAGTACCCAAAGTCAGGATTTATAGCTCTCAGGGTTCAAGAGTTGCTGGTGCATGCATTTAAATAAATTTCTAAACACTGTTGTTTTTTTTTAACACTAAAAGCCAGGATACAAGATGTTGGTCAGCATCATATAAACAAGCTGTTGCTGACATTGCATAGTAGATCTTTTAAGGTGAGAAAGGAGATGGAGGGAGATAGTGAAAGATGGAGAGCTAATTGTGTATTCAGGGCAGAGTTACTATTTTATAACAGTGCTGCTATTTGTCCCACATTGCTTGTTAGGGTGTGTGGTTTCTAGTAGGAGCTTCCACACGTGGAGGCTCTAAAGTAATTTACGATGTGAAGGCCTGATTTATGAGATTGTTTTTCTGCACATTGAGGGACAAGAAAGATAACAATATGTGTTATTTATAAGAATATAAATCATGTAAGTGGGGAAAAAAGCAAGCATACACCTCTTGTTTCCTGTCTATATATTAGCAACTGTAATGAATATATTCTGCATAATATGCAATTGATGGTACACTAGTTAGTCTTCACTGTTAAGAATAAAACATGGAAGCATCATTTCTATGTGGTTGGAAATGTGTCATCTATAATGCTGTGTTTCCTCCTCCTCACCCCAGCTTTCTTGTTATTTATTTATTTCCACTTACTGCTGTTGAGAGCCTGTATATTTCCAGCCCTGGGGATAATGCCTGCAAATAGATTTATTAGCCAATTTTGTAATCATGACAAGGGTAATGTGCATGTCAGTCAGTGTTGGAGAACGGAGGCAACAATGCGTGTGCTGCGGGGATGGACAGAGCTACTCGGCATTTAAGAGAGACGATATCTACTCAGGCTGCAAATGCGGTAGGTAGAGATCAAGAAGTTATTAATTAAAGTTACACCAGTGTCGCACATGTGAGAGACCAAGGGGTAAATGAAAATGTAGTGCTTCATGGCCTCAACAGAAGGTGCACTGTTAATGAAACAAAGTATATGCCAGAGTGGCGACGCTGCAGCTTTGTTTTGGATTTGTCATCATATTGAGAGGTCATAAAGATGACAAACTTTCACAGACCAGATGCGCCCTTATCTGATGCCGCCATTCTGAGCATAGACGTTGCATTTGGCCTTGTTGCCTTCTGTATCTTACTCTTTCTGATATGTGACCTATGTAGCCCAGGGGATTAAAAGAACATTAGGTTATAATGTTTTATATCACAACTCTGACTGTAGTGCCAACTGTAAGGTAAATCCCAGGTTTATATTAAAGAACTGTGCTCTAATGCTGTAGTATTCCTTTGTATAGTAATAGTAAAATGTACAGTTGATGCTTGACATAATCTAAGGAATTAAAAGCCAGTGGATAGCATTGTCTCCTCACAGCTCCAGGGTCCCTGGTTTGAGCCTGAGCCGGGTTTACACGTGTGTTTCTGTGCATGTTCTCCAGTGTCCGCATGGGTTTCCTCCAGATTCTTCAGATTCCTCCCACCTTCCAAAAAGGTGGACTGGCTGAGACAAATTGTCCCTTCTTGTGGATGGGTGCATGAATGTGGGTGCATGAATGTGTGTGCATGGTACCCTGTGATGGACTGGCATCTTATCCAGGATGTATTCCTACAGTAACTCCTGATCCATGGCAACCCTGACAAGGATAAAGCAGTTCCTGAAAGAAAATTGTTATTTAATGTAGACAAACATATAACCACTGATATGGTGAGGCTGTCTATAAAGAGATGTTCAGTTAACATTTTTGAAAGGAGTTTCCAATGTCAGCGCTTTGTAACATTCAGAGGTAAAGCTGTAATTGTAAGTTTTCTACCATGGTAAAGTCTTCAGGACAGAGGACTTTGTACTTTCTGGTTTCTCTGTAACATAATGTTTTTGCAACTTTTTCAGAGAGAAAAAGACAGAAGCTGGTGAGGGAACAGGTGTTTATACAGTAGTTGCTATAATGGAAGTGATAACAGGAACTAACTTGTCTTTGGATGTTTCAGCAGCATTAAATGTAACTATAAACCATTAAAAAGTATGATGTGTTCCTTGACAACTATATATATATATATATATATATATATATATATATATATATATATATATATATATATATATATATATATATATATATATATATACACACACACACACACACACACACACACACATATATATATATATATATATATATATATATATATATATATATATATATATATATATATATATATATATATATATATATATAAGTTGGTGTAGGCAAATTGCTGTGGCATAAGATTGTTATTGACATGTTGTTATTGGATAATAATTATCTTGAGAATAGTAACAGGCCTTCAGTCATTATCGGTGGCCCACCACCCCATTGTGGATATTTTTTCTATAGCAGCATGCTCCATCATATTTTATTCCTTACTTTTATAGACTTATAATTTATAGGATGTTTCCTGTGAGTTTTCATTATGATCACAAAATAGGTTACCAACAAACTGACTGGGTCATATTGCTTTTTCTTGCAGTCAGCCACGGTCCTTGACTGAGTCAGAAACACATTAATGATTTCTTTGAAAATACAGACTTTGGACAGAACTATTCATCTTAGATTGTACAATATCTGTAAATTTTTGCTTGCCAATTTCTGCAGGGGACTTTTGGGGTTTTTAAGGGATGCCTGCAATCTCAACATTCCTGCGAGGTCCAAAGGGGCTTGTTAGAAGCAGGTTGGTGCTGTCAAAATATTTATAGGGTTTGAAAATGCTGGACAGGGACAAAAAAAGAAAATGCACAGCATACTCTGGGGGCTATCATGTGGATAACACTAGTGAAAAAGGGGCTATGGTATACAGGGCACCATCACTTGGTAGGTGATTTATGTAATAGATCACAGCGATGTTAAGGCAATGAAGGTCATCCTGCAAACTGTCTGGTAATGTGCTATTACATAGAGTTTAATATTAATTACAGTACTTTATGACATATACAGATTTAAGAACTTGCTCTCCAGTGGAGCTAAACAGGACAGTGTGGCTTACATAAGAGAAACTGGGACAAAGACTTACACTATAATATCTAGTGCACTTTAACTATACATATTTAACACCCTCCCCATAGAATAATTTTTTATAAAGCCCATATTTGCTTTGATACCACGTTACAAAGGCAATGAAACCGAAACATACAGTAAGAAATGGAAAGAAGGTTCACATTGCACTACAAAAAATGATTAAGAATAAGCTTCAAAATCACGCAAAATTCACCACAGTTGTAAAGAGTGCAATATTTGAGTTACTATAAACTTCTGGTCAGCTCAAACCAGGCTGGACATTCTCCTCTGATCTCTCCCATCAACAAGGTGTTTCAGTATGCAGGCCCTCCACTCACAGGATATTTTTTTTTTTTGTTTTTCCACCAGTCTTTGTAAACACCAGAGACTATGTGAAAATCCCAGGAGATCAGCAGGTTCTGAAATACTCAAACCAGCCCTTCTGGTACCAACAACCATACCATGATTAAAGTCACAGAGATCACATTTTTCCCCATTCTGATGTTTGATGTAAACATTAACTGAAGCTCTTGGCCTGTATCTGCATGATTTTATGCATTGTACTGCTGCCACATGACTGGCTGACTGGAAAACTGCATGAATGCGCATGTGTACAGGTGTTCCTAATAAAGTGGATGGTGAGTGTATATGGCAATATGGATATTCTTGGACAGATGGATAGATTTGTCGAAATGAAAACCAACACTTTTGAGTATAGCATTGTTTATGTTCCTGAGTACTTTATTAAAGCTATTGTATACAACTTGGGGTCTGTCAATAGCTCATTCTTCAGTCAGTTGAGCAGACTGAACCATTCTGGGATCTGCTGGATCCTGGACAGGACACTGGTCCATTGCAGGGCATTACACAAACACAGTCTGGAACTTTTCTTAATTCATTTATTATCATACAAATACAATACTCATCCAGTGAATTGAGCTTTGATTGCTTTATTTATTTTTTTCACATGTGGAGACTCTTTCCGGTTATATAGTAGTTTAAATTGGAGTGCATTGCTTTGGTCTCAGCTGTGTCCTCTGACATGAGTGTACTTTGCCCTAACCTTTTTTCTAGTGGATTTAGCAGAGGAGAGCTTGCCCCAGTGATGACCGCCTTGCCTAATGGGAATCTTCTGGCTGAATGAGCCTCTCGGCAGGGATACACAGATCTGCCCAGCCAGTGCTCCAGCTGTGGCGCTGACATAGAGAAAATGAAGTGCTCTGAACAGGAAAGCCATGTTTCAGAGAGGATGGTGGGTGGGGGAGGTTCAGTGCTGGGGTGCTGGATAGGAAGAATATGGATAGTGGAGAATAGCAGAGTATGGGCCATGGCAAAATGCCACTCTGGGAGATTTATGATGATGAGACAAGGTGTTGTTCATCTCATAGCTTTGATTCTGCAGCCCTTCATGGTTGTGTCTTGGCAGTGGCTCTGAATTGGTTGGTTTTCTCACAATGTGGTGCCCAAGTTTTCAGTGGTTCAGATTGAGCCTCTGTAAACACGTTACACAATAGCCTCTTACTTATTTATGTTGCTACAAAACATTTTCTGGTTGTTGCTTATGTCACTGGTTCACTATTTAAAAAATTTAGCCTTTTAGGATCTCTGAATACGGTGCCTTGTAAAAGTATTCACCCCTTGGTGTTTTTCCTCATTTAATGTATTACAATCTGGAATTAAAATGTATTGTTATTTGGATTTTATGTAATGGACCTAACAAACTAGTCCAAATTGTTGAAGTGGAATGACAGAATACTTTAAAATAAATAAATACTGAAAAGTTGAGTGCATATGTTTTTTCACCCCATTGTTATGAACGCCCTCAATAAGATCTGCTCCAACCAATTAGTTCAAGTTCAAGTGGCTTTATTGTCATTTCAAACATATACAGCTGGTACTCTACACAGTGAAAGGAAACAACGTTCCTCCAGGACCATGGTGCTACATAAAAGAAGACATTAACCACATGAGACGACACAGAACTAAATATATTCTACACATTTTTACATAAAGTGCACGTGCAAACGTGTGCTAACAACACAGGCAGTACAGTACTACTAATTAAACAGGTCAATAGGCACAGTAAGTGACAGTGTGGGGCCGACCAGTACATAGTTTTAGTGTGGAAGTGTCCGACATAACAGGTAGTGCAAACGATAGGTGCCAAAGAGTATCAATATAATTAAAAAGTGGTATAAATGTAAACATATCATGCTATGAATCAGTATTCAGCAGATTAGCTTATACCAAATGGACATAGCAGTTATTGCAGTAGCAGCCAGGTAAAGTGTGTAATAGTGACAAGAAATTAAATACTATATTTTATAAGTACAGTAGCAGCAAAAATGCAATAGAGTCAATGCAGGAATGTGCAAATATTGCAGTGGGAGTGGGATGGTGTTCAGTTCAGAGTGTGTGTGTGTATATGTGTGTGTCAGTCCAGTCTCTGAGTATTGAGGGGTCTGATGGCTTGGGGGAAGAAACTGTTACACAGTCTGGCCATGAGGGCCCGGACGCTTTGGGAACCTTTTTCCAGACGGCAGGAGGGTGAAGAGTTTGTGTGAGGGGTGTGTGAGGTCATCCACAATGCTGGTGGCTTTGCGGATGCAGTGTGTGGGGTAAATGTCTGTGATGGAGGGAAGAGAGACCCCAATGATCTTCTCAGCTGCCCTCACTATCCGCTGCCCTCACTATCCGCTGCAGGGTCATGCGATCCAATAAGGTGCAATTTCCGAACCAGACAGTGATGTAGCTGCTCATGATGCTCTCAATAGTTCCTCTGTAGAATGTGGTCAGGATGAGGGGTGGGAGATGGGCTTTTTTCAGCCTTTGCAGAAAGTAGATATGCTGCTGGGCTTTCTTGGCTATGGAGCTGGTGTTGAGGGACAAGTTGAGGTTCTCCTTCAGGTGAACACCAAGGAATTTGGTCCTCTTGATGATCTCCACAGAGGAGCCGTCTATATTCAGTGGAGTGCTCTCCTAAAGTCAACAACCATGTCTTTTGTTTTGTCCACGTTCAGAGACAGGTTGTTGACTCTACACCAGTCCGTTTGCTGCTGCACCTCCTTTCTCTATGCTGACTTGTCGTTGTTGCTGATGACACCCACCACGGTCGTGTCATCGGCGAACTTGATGTGATGGGAGCTGTGCATTGGTGCACAGTCGTGATTCAGCAGAGTGAACAGCAGTGGACTGAGCACACAGCCCTGAGGGCCCCCTATGCTCAGTGTGGTGGTGCTGGGGATGCTGTTCCCGATCTGGAATATGATTGTGTGGTTTGTGTGCATGTATTGTGGCACCGCTGAGCAGGTTCTGAAATTTTGTAGTATTTCGATGCAATGACAAAAATGTTTCTATCTATCTAAGTAGTAAAATACTAAAAAGGCAATAGTGCAAGAGAGCGAGTAGCAGCAGGTCATTGATAAAGCAGTTTGGCGACCATTTCCATGACTAGCAGTGATAATGCTAGCCTGATGGTGGAAGGTTTTTAGTACTGCTTACGAGGCTAAACCTTGTCAACCTACATGTGGCTTTGAAAGTGAGATTGACTGCTAGGAAGTAAGTGGAGTTAACAGCCCACATACAATCATTCAGGCTTTTAGGGAGTACAGGGACTCAAAAAGTTCCAGAAGGATTGTGGCAGTTGTTGGCTACTGTTTAATACCATGCCAGTCTTGAGTGGAGTGTGAGCGGGGTTTCACCAAAATGAATCTCATTTTTATCTTGCAGTGTGAAACCCTTCTTATCCCCACCATTTCGTGTCTGATGTTTTTGAACATTGTGGGTCCGCTGCTTAAAAGTTCAATCCTGAGCCATTTATGTGCTCATGGATACATAAGGGACACAGGGAAAAGTAGGAGGACAGAGAAATTACAGCTTTGTGGAATATTTTGAGTTAGGTAAGATGCTTTTTTCTTGATTATGTTGTGCAGTTAATGTTAGTTTATTGTAAGTAGATCTACTGTATGAAACATAGCTTTCTTTTCGAAGTGCTTTGGGCAAATGTGTTTTTTAGCCATCTGAGGTGAGAGCACATAAGTTGATAGAATGTGCAATCCATAAATGTTTCCCTTTGTGCTGAGAATACTCACTGCTATAAACTCGTTACTTTGCTGTACCAGTGTGATCAGTTACATAGGCCGACCTATCAGCATGTGAGATTCTAGAAGCACTTTTATGTGTCTGTAAGTTTGGGGACCGGGACCTTTTGCATGCCTCCCAACCTGCCGGATTACTACTGTCTTATTGTTTTGGGACCTGCAGACTTACAAATTAAGCAGTGCTTAAAACACATGTTTACTGGTAGGCTGTAAACCTTCCCTATTAGACAATGACTGTGACGTTTGTGTTTCAGTTGTCTGTCAGTATCCAAGTCAGTTAGTGCTAATCACTATGCAGGTCTTCTGCTCAGATATCCCACCATCAATAAAAGAAATGAAAACAACTCACAGGATGTTGATTGATTGTGTGTGTAAACAACTTTTGCATTCCTCTTCTTCTTCTTCTTCTCGGTTATTGAAAGTCTGATTTTCACTTCATGCACGGTTTAGGGAAAATTAGCTGTTTAGATTAATTTATTGAATTCTCCACCACTGTATTTAAGGAAAATTTAGATGCTTAAATTTAGATTTAAATTCTCCACCAATACACCTAGGAAAGCCTTAGCTTCCTAGGACTCTTCATTTGAATTGAGGGAATATTGCCAAAATCAAATAACAACAGCTAACTAATTTATTTGTCCACCAAAACTCTTAGTGAGGCTGTGCACTGATTCTGAAAGTTATTACTATTGTGGCCTTTGATAGTAACACCATATTGTGATGATGCAATATTTCTGAGCAGGGTAACGAAATAAGCAAGTTTAGATCTTAGATCATGAGCAAATGAATCACAGGCTAATGAATCACTCTAATATAGATGAGACTTTTTTACACTATTCTATGACACATAAACAAATCAAAATACCACACAAAGACTATTCTAACACAAATACACACATGTGCACACATACATACACACACACACTGGCATGACCGAGAGAAATAGACTTACAGTACAACAGAGGCGAAGCGGAATGCTAGTGTTTTGGCTAATGTTAGTTTCAAAATAGTCTCTGACCTGAGCGAACCATCAATGTATTATGAGGGACCCAAAACTGATTGTAGGCTATGGATTCCTAAGTACTGCACCAGCTTATTAAATGTGGGAAAGATGTGTACTTGATTGCCGTAGTTAGTGAAAGATGAGGCGTGCAACGTCATCGAAGGTCAGGAGACCTGGTTGAGACGATGATTGGCGATTGGATGGAGTCATTCACAGTTGCAGGTTGGTTTCAGCTTAAACGTTTCTTAGGTTAAAGCTATCAGTAATGCTTAAGAAAAGAAAGATGCAGAGGTCTGGAAAACAGATGATGAAACGGACAAGACTAACAGAATGAATCTTCCTCACTGCCAGCCAGCAAGTTCACCGTGGCATGACCTTTTAAACCTTGCTAACCGTCTCAGCCCTCTAGGGGTCTTAACCAATTTGAAGTGGTTTTTTGGACGACGTGTTGAGAGTTTGGTCTTTCCCTCCAGCTAATCTGCATAATTTCTGTTAGGGTCCATGCTCATTCAACTTTATTGTTACTTTGTCTTTTATGTTTAAAAAGGGATTTTCGTGAGGAGTTGTTATAATTTGCCGTTCACTAGCATTCCAGAAATGTTATGACCAACATACAGATACCAAACATGAAGTATTTAGCAATAAGGAATACTGTGCCAGGTATATTGGCCTAATACCAGATGATAAAAGCCTAATAGCTACCTTTAGGTTACATATGGGGTTACTATAGTTCACAATACTCAACAGTTAGTTCGCGCAGGATACTAGTAAATATATATGTTAACAAAACACAAGGATTACCATTTTGGATTCTGGCCATGGATACATGAGTGTACAGAAATGATAATAGTCAGTCAATTGTGAGATATGTGGTGTAATGTATAATGGCACAAGAGTATGGCGATGACAAAGTCTATTTTATACTTTTTCACTTTTTTTTATACTATTTTTCACTTAATGCCTTATCTGGAATCATAAGGCATTAAGTGAACTCCATGCAGGAATGTCTCTGTTCTTCCATGCTGGTCACAAGAAGACAAAGGAAGGTCTGTTGGATTTCACAGTCTCCATTTTACGACCTGAGGGTTAATCCAGGTAAGGGTGAGCAGACCTCCCTTTTGTTTTTGCTTATCTAAGAGGAGCCAGCATTTAAAAAATTCCGGGCGGGTGATCTGCAGAGAGGACGACACATAATCTAGTAGATGATCAGAGAAATGAAGTCCGGAAAGGTATTGCAGAGTCTGTGTCCTTTTAGAAGACTGTATAAACTTAGATTCCAGGGATTTTCAACTTGCTCCAGGATAGAGTTTTATTTCTTAACTCCTTGAGGTTTTCTGGGGGTGGTGATAAATTACCAAGAGGCAACATCCTGCCAGATGGCCCTCTACAATGGTCGTTTGTGTTATTCAACCTGGTCTGTAAACACATTAGCTGGGCCCCCTCCTATGGGTGAGTCCATGACTTATTGTTTGAAGGTCTGAGGGAATGCGTTTAGAGTACCTTCAGTGGAAGGTAGTGATAAGCTGTGAAAAGCTAAATTTTAATCACTCTGTGACTTTATTGGCTGCCTGGTTGTCCTTAAGGTCCTACAACTGACTCTTCATGTTTGTATGATCAGTGTGTGGCACTTAGATAGCAAGCTGTCTCCATGGGTAGTTCCTCTACTAAGTCTGTGTTTATGGATCAGGTTCAGGCTTCTGTTGGAGAACTTTGACCCAGCACTCTGAGGTGCCATCCCAGATGCCATCCCTAGTAGCATAGCTCCCAGCTGTCCAGCAGTCTCACTCACTCACTCACTCAGCCAATTCCTCTCCTGTCCTTACGATCATTGGCCAGTGCCTATTTTGGCCTCACTTGTGCCAGCACTCCATAAGATGAGCAGTTGAATAATTGTGCATCTGGCAGAGCACAGGTTGGGCAGCACGGTGTGCACTCCAGTGAGAGAAAGCATAGAGAGTGAGAGCTGTAGGAAGTGGAGCAAAAGGTAAAATGTCAAAAGCAAATGGGAGATGGAGTGGCAAGAAAAGGTGACTAAAGAGGAACAGTGCGAGCACTAAAAAAGAGCAGATCTGTAGTTAAGTACTTCTCAGTTTGCGAGAGGCTGTGCCAGAGAGTGAGGGCGAGAGAGCCAACATAAATGAAAGGAGAGGGAAAGTGGGCGAAGCAGGCTGCAATTAACATAATTAGACAACCTGCTCTTCTAAGGCAATGACCATATACGTCTTCCCTCATTACATCCTGTAAGCAAATGCGGAGCTTAATGCGAGGCAACATGCTCTCTCTCCATGCTCCATCCATTACCGAAGATGTGGTTAGCCAATCCACACTACTCCCCTCTGAGGCTCACTCACCCGTACCTCTCCACTCTGCCAAGATGAGACTCTCCAGCTCAGTGGCTGCATTAAAGCATTTCCTCATTCCAGATCATAATAGCCCATCTCAAGGGCTCTCTGTCTGCAGCCAAATGCAAGAATTGGGTGCTGCTACAACACAGACTTTGATGCCAGTCCAGGTGTTTGGTTAATGTTGCCTAATTGACTTTGTATTCCAAATGTTTGGTTTGCCAAGCATAAACAGTTTGTCGGCCTGGAATGATTTTTCCAAATATGTGTGCTCGCTTCAGTACCCCAACATTATTTATTTATTTACAAATGCTACATTGTGCACGTAGACTGAATAATTGGAAGCACCTTTTTTGAATTATTATGTGTTTAGAATAATAATACAAATGCCATCAGACAGGCGTAAATCTCATAATGATCATTTATTATAATAAAATTTAATGATTTATTAATTTTTTTATGCCAAATAATCCCACTGGGTATCACAGCCTCACAGTCAGAAATTGCACATGTTCTGATGGTTTTCATACTTCTTTCTGTAATCTAGCGGTAAGATATGCAAGTGCAGGAGTGGATCCAGAACTTTTACAGTGGTGGCCAGTTTGGACCCACAGGTTATTTTATTGGTGTGGCAAACTTTGTGGAAAAATTCAACTCTACTTTATCATTACTTACACCAGTACAGTATAGTACATTATAGCAGAAGCTCTCTCAATGTACATTTCATTTCTGACAAACATTTCAGCTCTCTCAATGTACATTTCATTTCTGACAAAAACAAACACATTTGGAATTGGTTTTCACCCATGTTTACTCACCTTTCCGATGTTTTTGCTGCCTGCTCAAATATTAGCTTGCAAGACGTTGATTGACTATAAAACATTTGTGTTCAGTAAACGTTTACTACTTCATCACTTCACATCAGACTTTTAAAGTTGTAATGATCTAACCGATTGGCAACCATCCATCCGTCATGAAATCATTCATACAGTGAAATAACAAAAACATTATTTCTCTTTTGCTGCATTTACATTAACTGCATAACTGCATTAGTTCTATGTAATTGCATATATTCCCCCCCCAAACAGACACCTTGTGTCAGTCAGTTAATCTGTTCACTAGAGTTGGTACAGCTGAGTGTTTTTTTGTTTTTTGTTTTTTGAACAGATTGAAATATACAGATTCAAATTACTTTAGTACTAATATATATTTTTTTGCCTTACAGAAAAAAACATGAACTGGTTCCCACTAATATCATTAATTGGCATTACCAGGCTGACATATACAAACATTTAATCAACTTTCATTCAAAGGTACAAATTCAGATGCATCTGTTGCCTCTTGTAACTTTAATGCCTACTAGTGACAGTGGTGGAAATGGCCGAAATACACTGGGGGGGGGGATTCTTAATTGTTTAACCTTTTGATCTTCTGTTAAAAAAATTCATAAAAATACTCTACATAAAGAGGTGTATAAAAAGAAATAGGTTTGTTAAATGTAGGTGTGCAACAATTATTGGCACCCTTTTAATCAATACTTCAATACCTCCCTTTGCCAAGATAACAGCTCTGAGTCTTCTCCTATAATGCCTGATGAGGTTGGACAGTACATGGCAAGGGATCTGAGACAGTACCTCCATACAGAATCTCTCCAGATCCTTATAATTTCGAGGTTCACACTGGTGGACTCTCCTCTTCAGTTCACCCTTCAGGTTTTCTATGGGTTTCAGGTCAGGGGACTGGGATGGCCATGGCAGGACTGTTAATTCAAAAGAATCTCTGCTTGGAGAGAATTAATAAACATGTAGGCTCACATAACTGTGGATATAATACTTAGTAAGCTATGATGGTGAAAATAAATTAAGATGAATAAGGGTGTTCAAAATAGATTAAACCTGGATCATTTCAGGTATGTGCACGCAGCTTTATCCATATCAAAGTTTCTACTACCACATCTGTTAAAGTAACTGTTTCTGTTAAGATTTTCGGCTCTGTTAAAACTCCATTAACTTCCCTGAGGTGGTCCTGTGAGGACGTGCACTGATAGAGAAGCGTTCCCATTGGCTGCAGCCTGTAGGTATTATGGCCAATCATATAATTCAACATTGCACAACCACACACAGAATATCCCCGCTATGCTTATGTGCAGAACTTGCTTTCGTAGGCTTTCGAGTGAATAAAAAATAGAAATCCTCTTCAGATCAATCCCTTCAGATCTTGGAGTTGTCGCCACGTCTCAAAAGCCATGCCGATATTTATTCTCATTTTAGCACGGGCTAAGTCGCTTTCCCTTTTTGACTGAAGGCACTCTGCAGTTTGAGGTTTCTTGGTTTTGACAACAGCTTATTCACCAAATGTCAACCATGATTGCTTTTAGAACTATCCAAATTAAAGCAGCCATTTAGATGACAAGTTAAAATTCTAAGCAACTCTTGTATGGACAAACACCTCACCATTCTCAGCCCCCTCATACAGTATAGTAGCTGGCTCTTCTTATTTTTGCTCACGGATGTGATGTAACCACACAAAGGTGTGGTGATGTCAAAGGCCATGCAAATGGCGTCAAACTGACATTTCCTCCAAAATCCAACCTGACAGCTCAAATTATAAATCATAAATCAATATAAATAAGCTTACCAGTGCAAATCAGGGTAAGGTAAGGAGACAATTTTGAACACTGATTTTTTACATACCTGCTCAAAAATTGATTTTTGTTCATTTTTAATCAAATAAAATTTGATATTGCAGTTTTAAGTGAGGTTGTTGATGTTCATATATTTCAAAATACTTCTTTCCATTGTCACCATTTTCTTGTGTGTTTTAAAATGATTGACCAATACTGTGATATTATAAAATATCTCATTAATTCATTCATGTTAATTAACAACTTTTCACATTTTTATCTAGAATAAATTTTATTTTACTTGTCCACGTCAATCCATATTAACTCCATTTCCTGGTTATAACAGCCTACTTTTGGTGACCTTAAAATATTTTTCTAATGGCTGTTTCAAGTTCAGGTGCCATTTCCCCCCATAACTATAGGCAGTTGTCATACCTATTAATATTACAGGCAAATGGCTTGAAATCTACCTTTCTATAACCCGGCACAATTTTGAAAGTAGGTCAGTTACAAAAATTTACATTTCCTTTGCTGTCTTGGAGGCATAAAAATTATAACACAGAGTTACTGTTCTTACTAAAGAAGGGTTTTGAGTTACTACAAAATTCACCCAGTTAATTGTTATGCAGGTTATACAGTTAATGTCCATTTTTGTCTAGTTTTCTGTGGGGCAGTTTTTGATTTCTAAGTTGTATCTGTTCCACTGCATAGTTCTTTGTGAGCTATATTTTTCAAGCTCTTTATTATTTCACTTGCAAGGACACAGTGAGGAAGTAGAACGATCATACCAGTTTAGCAGTTATAATTACTTAAAGAAACTGAGGCAGACCTTTTGTCTGGGGAAAATAGTCTTTCCAGTTAATGCAGTCTCATGTTGATTTGCATGAAAACTACACATTCTGTGTTCTCCACCTGCTGCAATACAGATGACAAACATGTCTCATATGCTGCTTTGTCTGCATCTCCACCTGGTCTATTTGTGCATTTTGATGGATATTAGTCATCTCTTCAAGAACCTTTGAACTGGTTTTACAGAACCATTTCTTGATGACTTTCCATGCCTGTCATGTAGTTGGATTGTTTGTAATCAGGTTCCTAGGAACCATCATCGTTGTAATCTAGCAGTTGTATAACAGCATTAAAAAAAAACAATTAATGCAAGGTTTTGTGGTTAGAGACTGGATGGAAGTACAGTACCGCTAGAAAGTTTATGAACCCTTTACAATTTTGTGCATTTATTTCTGCATAAATTTGACCTGAAATATGAGCAGACCTTCATCTGTCCTAAAACTAGATAAAAAGAATCAAATTAAACAAATGGTGCAAAGACATTATAGTTTTTACATCTATTTATTGAACAAAAGTATCCAAAAGTAAATTTACTTGTCAGAAAAAGTATGTGAACATTTGCTTTCAGCCTTGAGCAGCAATAACCGAACATTTCTGGTAACTGATGCTCAATCATGCACAAAGGGTTTGAGGAATTTTGGCCCATTCCTACTTACAGAACTGCTTCAACTCAGTGATGTTGGTGGGCTTCCTGGCATGAGCTGCTCTTTTTAGGTCCTTACACAACATTTCTTTGGGTTAAGGTTTTGACATGGCCATTCCAAAATGTTACATTTCTTCTGCTTTAACCATTTCTTTGTAGACTTACTAATGCGCTTAGGGTCATTGTATTGCTGCATGACCCACTTAAGATTCAGTTTATGGACAGATACCCTGACATTAGAATTTGCTGGTACAATTCAGAATTCATAGCTCCATCAACAATGGGAAGCCATCCTGGATAGCAGCAAAGCCATCCTGAGAGCAGCAAATCCTGAGGCAACAAAGCAGCCCCAATCCATGCTACTGCCACCCCATGCTTCGTGGTTGGAATGCAGTATTTGGTTTTTGCCAAATATAACGCTTTTCATTGAAATCAAAAAGTTTTGCATTTATCTGTCCACATAACATTCTTCCAGTAAGATTCTGGCTCATCCACATGGTCTTGAGCAAACTTCAGATGGGCAGTAGTCTTCTTTTCGGAGAGTAGTGGCTTCCTCCTTGCTATCCTGCCATGCACAATGTTCTTGTTCAGTATTTGCGTGATGGACTCATGAACAATGACATTACTCAATGCAAGAGTGGCCTGTAGATGTTACCCTGGGGTTCCTTGTGACTTTCCGTAATATTATTTGCTGTACCCTTGGAGTGATTTTTGCTGGATGACCACACTTGAGAGAGTAAATGTGGTGCTGAATTTTCTCCATTTGTATATCATCTACCTCACAATGGATTGGTGGAGGCCAGACTCTTTACAAATGGTTTTGTAACCTTTTCCAGTCTGGTGAGGCTCAGCAACTCTTTTTCTGAGGTCCTGAGAAATCTACTTTGATCAAGGCAAGACACACTTCTATAAACCTGTGTGGTGAGGACCAGACTTTGTTCTTGAAACTTGAGAGGGCCAGCAAAAATTCACACCTGATTGCCATCCCCTTGATTGAAATGGCTAACTTCAATTTCCCTTTAAATTAAAGGATACTCAGACTTTCACATACTTTTTACGCCAAAGATATTTAATATTTTAAATTTTGCTCAATAAATAAATGTAAAAAAAAACTATAATGTTTTTGCATCATTTGTTTAATTGGGCTCTCTTTATCTAGCTTTAGGACTTTTAGGTGATGAAGATCTGATCACATTTCAGGTCAAATTTATGCAGAAATACAGAAAAATGTAGGGTTCACAAACCTTCTAACAGCACTGTGCATGTGCTCGATGAGTTTATTAGGACAACCCAGAAATCATAATCAAAGTCCAAAGAGGGTGTCATAAGACAGGCAGACAGGGATGAGTAAATCCATTTTCAGAAATCCAGAATAATGGAAGTCAAGGTCAGGACATTGATAATAATGCTACAAGGGACTAGTAAACCACTGGAAAAACTTTTGTAAGAGATTAAAAGTCTGTTTCTGAACAGTTGTTGCCACAGTGAGTAGGGAGTAAAAAAAAGCCATGCTTTTTTGCCTGTTGGACAGTGAAAAGCACACCTGGCCCATAGACATCCAGTAACTCACATTAAACAGATGGATGCCGAACAGGTTGAAAAGTAGCCTGTGGAGTGTAAGACATCAAGATAGAGGGAGATAGTGTAGAGAGAAGATGAGGGAGAGTGACTGAAAGGCTGTCAGTCTCTGGCTCTGGCCCTAAGCCCATCAATCTCTGGTGTTATGTCTCCTCTCAGCCCATGGATACAAGCTGTCATCTCCACTCTCTGACTAGCAACCGATGAGAAGTAGCAGCCATGTTTTCTAATCAATCTGCGACCTAATAGGTCATGAATGAGCAACCCAGGCTTGCCAATAATGCTTTGCGTGGAGAAAGTGAGGCCTTACATTTGTATCAAACCCGGCTGATGTCTTGCTAACCCCCACCACCCCTTACATGTGATTCTTGCTAATTGACATCGTAATAATTAACTCAAGCCTGTGACTCCTGAGTGTGTCCAACTGCACCAGCAACAACTGCTCTTTTTCCCAGTGCCAGTTCATTAACACACCACATTCTCAGCCTTAATTAGAGACAAACTGTGCTCCCTTAAAAAGAATTTTAAGAGAAGAGAGGAAGGCAGCAAGGCAGAGGATTTGAAAGGGAAAAACACTGTGATTCTCTGGAAGATGCAGAAGAGTTCTTGGAGCAAATGTGAGCAAATGGTACAGCTTGAGGAAGGACTTCACAGATACATTCACCCATAAAACTATTTGATGTAAATGGTTTCTAATTAATCGTAAACACATGGCGAGGTCCAGTACAAAAACATGCTTTAAAAAATGCACAGGGGAACTGGAGATCTACTAAAATGAATGAATTTCTTTCCCCTGAGCTGTTTTCTTTTCAGGCCGAAGATGGAACAAACATGTGTTAACTTTGAAGTGAGCTCTGTAGGGGACAAAAATCAAGCCTAATTGCAAACATGGAAAGCTTTTGATCAAATAATTGTAAAGTGAGCTTGTTTGGTGATTTTGGTTGGGTTTAGTTCAACTGTATTCTACAAGTATATTGGCAAAAATGTTCTGCATTTGTGACCAGCGTTACCAGCTGCACGCTTCTTGTAAATGTGACGTGTCATATCCCCTTTTCCGCAAACATAGCCTGCAGTTAGAGCAACAAACCAAGATACTCACCAAGGCCAGTTGAATATAAGAATAGACAAGAGTAAAAGAAAGACTTTCAAATATGGGTGCTAACAAGGCAGCACTGGTGAAAATCAAGTGTTAATTTCTGAAAATTTCAACACAACCAATAATTATCAAGAAAATCAAGAGGAAGTGCCAGAAAGGATCTGGCCAATTACTAGTTCAGACATTACACTTAAAGAATTACTTTAGAATTACAAAATTGTTGTCTTTAGTTTAGTTGCACCTACGAAGATTTATTAAGGATGAAATACACTTTTTTGTCTGGAGAACATGTATGAAATTTTGCGGAAGCAGGTTTCTGCCAGTTGAAGACAAAATTGTAAAAATTTACCAAGTCTTACCGATGAGAAAATCAGCTAAAGCATAGCTACGTCTACATTAATTCGGATAAATTTGAAACACATATTTTCTCTATGTTTTGGCCTTCTGTCCACGCTGAGATAGCATTTTTGTCCAGCGAAAAATTCACATTATAATGTGGACTGAGAAAACGAAGATACTCAAAAATGATGGCATATTCTTAGTCATGTGACGCAGCCATGCGACCCATTCAAATCAAAACCAACAAGATGTTGGACGATAGTGTATTGCAATTGTTGTGCCTGTTATCCAGTTAGATAGCATTGTTAAAGTTTAATGTCACTTTCTACTACCTCCAGATTACATTTTTAAATAAATGCCTGCCAGAACTGATGCAGGCCAAAGCCTCGTACAGTTTTACACGTGCAGTACAGGGATGTAAGCATTTTCAGATGTTTCAGTGTGGACAAGCAATTTTTAGAAAACTTTTGAAAATACCAGTGTAGACGGAGCGCATTTTCAAATGAAAATGCAGTTTTCAGATCTGGATTAAGGTGGATGTAACCTTCATCAGAAAGTTTCTAAAATGATTATTAATATTACTACCATAAATGTGGTTTCATATTAGATGTGCCCAGGACTTTTATACCACCGATGCCTAAACAGAATATTTGAAAATGTTTTCAATCACCTTTATTCTTCCAGGAGTCACAGGATTTTATATTGATGTTTTCTATCAGAACTTTTTTTTACACTGTATTTTCTCTCCAATTTTGTCATTACCAATTCCCACCCACTAGCTAGCTACCTTTTATGCACAACAGCTACCACCTGGGGAGGTTGAGCGCTAACATGTACTTCCTCTGTGACACATGAAGCCATGTGACACACAAACTGCTGCTCAAGCTAAGTCAAAGTAGCTCACAGATGCCCATGATTGGCTGGTATCTCTCTAACTGTCAGGGGAAAAAGTGCTACCATCCTACCCAGGGCCAGTTATGCTCTTTTGGGCATCTAGTCAGGATTCAAACATGCAGTTGGTGATTTTGAACTACCTTTAAGGGTGAATGAGCATGCGAATGGGAGCGTGTGATATCCTGCCATGGTGTATCCCTGCCTGAAAGCCGAGAGTTCCTGGGATTGTCTCTGCATCCCCTGTGACCCTGATAGGGATAAAACATTTACTGAAGGTGAATGAATGTAACAGGGCTCATTTGTGATCTTAAATCAGGGCCTGCGTGTACTTATGTAAATAACTATGCAGCAAGTTGTGTACCACTGAAAATGGCTTGCATGCAACTCGCCTGTGTGGAGGAGTCACACTCTTGTAACCTTATGTTCGAGTAAATGAGCAGATCATATAAATGTCTCATATTGCCAATTATTTATTTTCATAATGCATATTAAACATGCCTAGCATATCTGTACTCTTTTTAATATCTGTTGACTTGACTGGTATTTTTCTGCTTGATTTACTTTGCCTTTGAGGTTTTATTCTTTCCTCACCACTGCCTTCTGTATGACTCCTACATATCAGCTAAGCATTTGCTATTGCTGATGCCATGATCATTTGGCCTTGAGGTTGTGGTACCTCAGCCACTCAAAACATTGTTTTTCTTCACATTCAGAAAGATTCAAAAGACCATTAATCATTAGCCAGTGTTGTATGTTTGTGCATGCAGCAGGACTGTAGCTTATCTACACCTCCTGGCCCACTGTTTGTTTGAAGCATTAGGCTAACTGCCTTGACAGATATAATTAATTGATGAATGCATTTATCCAATTAGTGCTCCCTCATGCAATTAATCAGATACCCCCTAGTGTAAATCCAATGCTGTAGGTCACAGCTAGTCAGTCAGAGGCTTCCAGACCAGGTCTATGATGTATAACCCTCCCCTTGTCTCCCCTCCTCACAGTTCTTGCCTTCACCACACCTGACTAACTCACACATCAGGCTCTTGTGCTTATTTGGATTTTTGCTGAGCCTGAACATTCTTGGAAAAAAATGTTTGCAGGTAGATTATTCGTAGAAAAAAAACAACACTTTTTTTTCCCTGTGTGCAGGCTTTTGTTTTGGAATAAGAACTGCAAATTGACTAATTAACATGGCAACAGGGTCTGGAAGAATGGTTCTGAAAAACTCATTCAAAAATCAAATTTGTTTTGCACTTATTTGGAGTGAATAAATAAAATCAACCTTTTTATTGCTGCACAACAACAACAGTGGAAAGGGTGAGAATGACATATGTAGACAGGTCAAGCAGGTACTGATTATAGAAAAAAACATACAGGAAAGCTTACAAACAGTTTTACAATTCAAATTCAGAATTTGTTATGCTTAGTCAGTGTGAGTAGGTGTTTATATAGAACCAGAAAGAACAACCATACACACTCACCAACCACTTAATAGGAATCCATGCACACCTGCTCATACATGCAATTATCCAATCGGCCAATCATGTGACAGCAGTGTAATGCATAAAATAATGCAGTCAAGAGGTACATTTATTCTTCACATCAGATAACAGAAAGTGGAATAAATATGATCTCATTGACTGTGATAGAAGGCAAAATCAAGTGAGTGGCAGTTCTGTAGGTGGAAATGCTTTGTTTATGAAATCATAGGAGAATGGCCAGACTGGTTTGAGCTAACAGGAAGGCTACAGTGATTCAAATAAGCATTCTTTACAAATGTAGTGTGCAGAGAAGCATCTCGGAACGCACATCACACTGAAACTTGAGCTGAATGGGCTATAATAGCAATCACATCACATGTCACATCTGTCAATTAAGAGCAGGAATTCAAGGCTACAGTGGGCACAGGTTTATCAAAACTGGACAGTTGAAAATTGTAAAAAGACCAGAATATGTTTTGGTAAACCTGTGAGCCCTGTAGCTTCAGATTCCTGTTCTTGGCTGACAGGATGGGAACCCGATGTGATTTTTCTGTTGGTGTAGTACATCCATCTCAAGGCTTGGTGTGTGTTGTGCATTCTGAAATGCTTTTCTGCTCACTTTGGCTGTAAAGAGTGTTTTTTTTATTAGTTACTGTAGACTTTCTGTCAGATCAAACCTGTCTGGCTATTCTCTTCTGAACTCACTCATCAACAAAGCATTTATGCTCACTGGATGTTATTTTTATTTATCTATTGTATTTTTCTGCATAAACCCTAAAGCATGGGTGTCAAGTTATTTTTAGGTGATGGGCTGCATTATGCTTAGTCCAATAATAAAAAAAAATGTTTTTAGAAGTAATATTAATATAAAAAACATAGCACTTAATATTACTAACTGGTAGCTGATGTTGGTATTTCTTTTATTTAGTCTTGACAATGTTAATTATAAATATTACTATGTGTGTAATCCAGGGTGTTTTTTTTTCCATTAAGGATTCTACATTTGACCTTTTTTGTAAGATTGTAGCCCATCAGGTGCAAAGCATTTGTCAATTTTTTAAGCCCTTATCCTGTTCATCAGTGTAAAGGAGCATTATATGAGAAGAGATATTATTGGGTGATGGATTATTCTTAGCACAGCAATGACAATGACATGATTGTGACAGCAGAAATGTTGCCATTTTAACCCCTTAAACTCTCAGATTTAACATTCTTCCTACATACATGAATCTTTTATTGGTTAAAACCGGTATACACTTACTGGCCAGCTTATTTGATTAGACAAGTTTATTACTAATTATTATTTCTGTCTGTGTGTTCTATTTCAGATGGCCTGCTCATTTTCCAGCATGTTCTCTTGGAGACTGTAGGAGGTCCACTGTGGATGCAGCTGATACTTTATTGAAGACAGCTATGGCACAACACCAAACAAATCCTGCTCTGTATTCAGTACATTATGCGTTTCCTGCAACCAGAATTTCAGCATCTCCTAGTTTATATGAATATTTGCATTCAGGACTGTGGCATTTTATTTAACTACTTGTTTCTTTGTTTGAAGAGTGAGCTCCATATCCACATATGGTATGGAACAATAGAAATGGCCTATTTTGACACATTTGTCTTTTAAAAGTTACTAAAAAGTAAACCAACATTACTATCAGCTATGTTTCTATTACTTGGAAGAGAATCATTGGGATTACTGAGCTTCAGCCTGAAAAAAACTCCTGAACTTTTTGACTTGGCTATCTTGATTTCCAAGCATGTCTTTGTGCTCTCATATCTCCCTGCCCAATCCCTGCTTATGCCATAGAGTGTTGGTAGCAGACCTAGAACTTTGTGGCCTTGTACCCAGCACAGCAGAGTGAACTCTTCTTCCTGACACTTGAGCACCCCTCAACAACTGGGCACTAACTGTGCATTTCCGCTGGAAATAATGCCTCAGTCCCTTTCCAGCAGCTGCAAGTTTTAAAAAAAGAGAGATAGCTATTGGATGTATTGAATCCAAACCCATCTTATTAAAGCACATTTACTTGGATTATTTTTCCACACTCAATAGCAACACTGGAAAGAGAAGTTATTCTTGATTGTGTCTTTGAATCTTTGCCACATGTAGAAGACTGAGAGTTGTCTAAAATGGCTGCACGGTGGAGACAAAGGACAAACGCGCTGGTTGTGACTCTCGGAGTGCTGCACTGCTGGGGATTGGGGTCCTGTTATGATGAGAGGACTAGTGTTTTCTCAGAGGACAAATCACTTGAAAAAGGCCCAGTGACCCGTGAAAGAGTGAAGAGAGGATGGGTGTGGAACCAGTTCTTTGTGGTGGAAGAGTACACAGGAACAGAGCCACTTTATGTTGGAAAGGTACGTTTATTAAATATGAAACTTTTTTTATTATTATTATTTTAGGGCTTTATTTAATTTGCATTGCTCTATGTTAATATTTATTAAAGTCTATTGAAATGTTCTTCGCTACATCTTTACGAAAACTGTGTTTTCAAAACACATTGAATGCCAAGTTCTTACTTTGTGTTTCCATCTGTTTAACCCTCATGTGATACAAAATGCAAAAATTAATTAGGAGAGGTGACTTTATTTGCATAGATGAACAAGAGTATTATTAATTCATATTTCTGTCTCTGTGAAGCAAATACATGAACATAACTACTTAATTTAAATATTTTTAAATTATATAATAATAAAACAAACCAAAAATCCCAATATAATAATTTTTTTCAATTATGCAAAAATTTAACATTGTTTTTAGATACAACACTGATGTACTCTTTATATAAATATATTATGTAAATTGGTTGTTTTGTACTCTATTACAAAATATGACACTTCCATGATCTTCTATTGACATGCTCATCAAGCACCTTTCCATTCATTTACCTGTTTACTATTAAAACTCACCTATTTGCTATCAAACTCCGTTGAAATAAGTCTTGCACCAGCATTGTCTCTGTGATGAATCCAAGCTTTTGTTATCTTCCAGGTTTGATTAGTATTTTGACCCATAGCCTTTTGTTTATTTACATGTTTACTTATTTGGTCTTGTCCAGTTTATGTCTGTTTGTTGATCATCTTACCTTTAGCCTGTCTCATGTTTCTAAGTATTGACTAGCTCTTTTGCTTGTCTGCCATATTGGTTTAAATAAAATCAGAATCCCGTTAGACAGTGCTGTGGCTGAAGTGGGTAGCTCCAGGATTTGTTCCTGAGCTTGGATGATTGTCTGTCTGGAGTTTCCGTACTTGTTCTCCCTGTATTCATGTGGGTTTCCTCCCAAAAACAGGGCTGTAGGTGGACTGGCTAAGATAAATCACACATAGGTATGAATGTGTATGTGCATAGTGCCCTGTGATGGACTGGTGTTCCATCCAGGGTGTGTTCCTTTCTTATATCCAGTGTTGCCGAGATAGGCTCTGGATCCACTGCAACCCTGAGCAGGATAAAGCAGGTACTGAAAGTGAGTGAGAAAACATGCACTTACATCTGTCTGCTTGATTGGCAGCAAAGTTCATGTAAGTACCAGGGTTGAAAAAGTGCTGAGAAACTATATTTTTTGAAAGTGGAAATATCCAGCCAAAAATGTATCCCACATCAATGTCATGATCGATCAGATTTGTACGAGAAGGAGCGTCGAAAATAATGTTCAGTAATTAAATTGATCGTCAGTTCGCTGCGAAGCTGTCAAATGATAAAGCTGAACATGCACCGAATTCAGTGCTTCAGAATTCCGTAAACGACCCTGAAGAACGGAATCAACAGGATAGATTTCATCTACCTCCCCACCTACAATGACAGAAGTCGATGTTAAATCAGTAGGGTTATCAACACCACAGGGATCTGTTAGAAGAACAGGTTTAATACAAGTGTCAAGGACATTGATTTTGTTCCTGCTAATTGTTATAGTGTCAGCGCAGTCGCTAAAAGAATAATAAGGCTTTAACAAGTTTACATGACACACTCTAGTCTTCTTTTTCCAATCTGGGGTATTGATTAAATAATTAAGGTCAAAAGTCTGCAAACAGCAGTGTATGGTCCCACAAACTTGGCTTGAAATGGTGACCTGACAATAGGCAACAGCACGAGTACCTGGTCACCTGATTGAAAAGAATGCACCTCTGCCTGATGAGCAAAAATCCTTTTCATTTGGTCCTGAGCTTTACTTAGACATGCTTTTGCCAACTGACAAGCCTCAAAAAATTTTTCGACGAAAATCACTAACATATGAAAGAACATTCTTTGGTGGATCAGACCTTTCCCAGTCAGCAGGCAGAACAGCCACCGGACCTCGCGGTCAAAAACAAGCTCATTCGAACTAAAAACGGTACTTTCCTGAGCAGCTTCCCGAGCCACCATCACTAACCAAGGTAACTGTCCCTCAGTGGTGGAATGAACTTCCAACCTCAATTCGGACTGCAGAATATGTCAGTATCTTCAAAAAACAGCTAAAGACCCACTTCTTCCGTGAACACCTAACTAACCCCTAAAACACCAACCCCACTTTATCCTTTATATATATGTATAAAAAATAATAATAAAAAATTTACTCTGTCCCTTACACCTCTCTGCACTCTCTACACACTTTGCTTTTCTAAAAGATCTTGTATGGTAGCACTACTTGTATTGTTCTCTGCTTGATATATCGCTTTGCTTGTATTTCGTCATTTGTAAGTCGATTTGGATAAAAGCATCTACTAAATGAATAACTGTAAATGTAAGCCAGTCTTTACCCATTTGAGTACAGTATGACCTCAGTAAAGACTTTAATGTTGGTGAAATCTCTCCAATGCTCCCTGACTCTGGGCATGAGAAGCACTGGAGAGGTTATGTTTAATACGAAGTTGTTTCAATACTTGACCAAACAAATTAGAAGTAAAGTTACTCCCTTGATCAGACTGAATAATTTCTGGTATTCCAAAACACTGAAATGAACTGAATGAGTGCGTTTAAAACCAGTTTTGCAGTTATAGAACGCAACGGGTACACAACTGGATATCTAGCTACCTGGCACATTATTGTAAGCAAATATTCACTACCTGCTTTTTACCTTGACAAAAGGTCCAACACAGTCCACAATGAGATACTCAAACGGCTGGCTGATGGCCGGAATTGGGTAAAGAGGTACGGGTTTTAGGAACTGATTTGGCTTACCTGCAAGTTGACACATTCGACGAGATTTAATGTATTTAGACACGTTGCAATTTTGGCCAAAAAACCAAACAATTTTTTTTTCCAACAGTAACATAAGTCTTTTTAACCCCCAAGTAGCGAGATGTATCAGACAACATTTAAGCCAATGCCCTAATCACACATTACTTCTAGTATAGGACTCAGTTTAAAAAGGTAATACAGACTTGAGAACAAAAGTTTCCAACAAGCCTGTACCTCGCAGGATTTTTACTGGTACTTCATCTATAGAATCAATCAATCTGACAGAACCCTCTGTAACAAATGGAGTAAATGCTGAAATACCCGATGTACAGTTTCTCTGCATGTTAACCAATGCTGGGGCAGCCACAGCTAAAGTTTTACAGGGGGCGAAGATTTAAACTTCATTTTAGAAGTGTCTCCTTTTGCTTTTAACAATGGACCTTCGTTTTTCCAGTGATCAAATACATGACAATAATTACATGTATTGTCTATCTTTTTCCCCCCAAAAAACTGTGCAGCTTCCCCCCAGCTGAATCACGCAACAGTTTAATATATTGACCAAACTTACACCAGGGCTCTTTTCTAACATTTTCCCCCCACAGGTTTTATAGCCACAAGAGCTTTCATGAATCAAAAAGAATTTGTCAGTTATAATGGCCACCTCGTATGCAGTGGTAGGTTTACACTTACTTCTGCAAGTTGCTACACGATCTGAACCGGAGTTCTTAAATTTTTCAAGTACCAGTAACTTCAATCATCTAGTGTTTTTACATCAGAAGCCACACACCAGCGATTAAAATAGACTGAGATATCACACACAAACTAAACGGGTTTGTTTTTCACTCCCCCCACTCCTCCAAATGAAAGGTGGATATAGTGAAGTTGGTTGCAACAATAAACATTTATTGATATAAATAGAAAAATATTTAAAACAAGACAACAACACAGTCTGCTAATGTCTGTCCGCTGCAAGGATGTTACTGAATCGAAATAATAGAAAATTAAATACTCAAAATAAATGGCAAAAGCAAGTTAAACTAGACCACAAACAAAAGCCAAACACAAAGCAACAGCACGCAAGCTCTCTCCACAGACCCACAGCCTAATCCTTTATAGAGGGAAGAACAGGTGGACATCATTCTCTTGATGAGCCTCTTAGCCACACCCACCAGCCGTCTGTAGCAGGAAGAGCAGGAGACCTGTCACACTACATTGGATAATAAAATGAAATGATTGGATGGTAAACTGAACCTGCTTCATGTACAGCATACACTCATTGGCTGGATAAGCAAAAAAGAGACCTTTTAGGTTCGTAACAAGTACTTTGGATATTACTTATGTATAGTAGCAATGTACAATTAATCAAGTATTTTCCACCCCTGGTCTGTACATTTCTTAGGTTAAATTAGAACAGATAAACTTAGAACTATGTTTTAGATTTCCTTTTACCTTTAGTCTGATCGGATCCAGTGTGTGTGTGTGGATTTATTCATTATTCAGGAGTATGTGTGTACAGGACAAGATAGGAGCTGATGTCTAAATGGGAAATCAGGCAAGGGGGAAGAGGTGGGGGTTGGATGTCTGGAGAGAGATGATTTTATTAATAAAATTACCCAGAATTATTGCACACCATGAAGCCATAGAACAAGCCAAGACAATTAATAGTGGCTGCTGGTGTTGCTAGACCCATTTATCGCTGAAGGTATCAAATACTTTAATTAGGGCAATATAGGATTAAATACGACCAGCATGCTTTTTATCACCAGTAACCATTTAAAATGGCTTTTTTTTTCCCTCACCTCCGCCTTTCCCTGTGTCTCTATCTTCTGTAACTCAGCAAGGATGCCAAGAATATAGGGTTATTATTCTGCTAATGAAACATGTTTTTTTTTTTCTCTCTTCCTAAATGGTCTCTGTCTGTGCTATAAACTGGCAGTTTTGCGACATACATTTGGATAATGAATTTCCCTGTTCTTCCATGAACTGTTTGACTCACATTACTTAAGCTGTTTTTTTTTTTGTTGCCAGAAATTTCTGTGTATCTTATTTGATAAAGTAACATCCATCCATCCATTTTCTGTACTGCATATCCTACACAGGGTTGCAGGGAGCCTGGATACTATCCCAGGGAACTTTGGGTACAAGGTGGGGGACACCCTGGACATCGCAGGGCACAATTGCACACACATTCATGCACTACAGACAATTTAGAGATGCCAATCAGCCTACAATGCACTTATTTGGACTAAGGGAGGAAACCAGCATACCTGTAGGAAACATGAAGCAGGGGAAGAACATGCAGACTCTGCGCGCACAGGCGGGAATCAAACCCACAACCCCGGAGGTGCTAGGAAAGCATACCAACCACTAAGCCACACTGCCCCTTGATAAAGTAACAGTTCTATCTATTTATTTATTTATTCAATCTGAATAAATCAAGATTGTATAAATAAATAATTTTATGAAATCTGTAAGACAGTGATTATTACCGTTATTGATAATGCCCTATTGGACAAGAATGAAAGTGTCAATATTGGGAATTTTGCCGTTTAGCCTATATCCAGTTAACGGGATAACATTTATGCACATCTCTTCCAACCAAACAGAGCTAGCACAACATTACTTCACTTAGAGAACACATTAACATCTTATCGTCACCTCGCCATTATTCAAATATCTCATTCACTACTCCAGACTTACAATAACAAGGAATATTGTGATTCCTGTACTGAACATGAACATTTTGAATGTAGCTGCTAATACCAAGTTTTTGAAGTACATAAGCCATAAACTCTATGGATGCAGGCTACCTGTCAAAATTAAACAACAAGGGCTCTAGTTTCATGCAAGCACAGGTGTAATTTTTGGACATAATGCAAGTCATTATACACTGTACATCATGCAGTGCCCTCCACTAATATTGGCACCCTTGGTAAATATGAGCAAAGAAGGCTGTGAAATATTGTTTTTATAAACAGGTTTCTCCAAAAAAAAAAACTTTGTTAAATATAGGTGTGCAACAATTATTGATACCCCTGTGAATGCATATAAGAAAAAATATATTTGAAGTATATTCCCATTTATATTTTTAAAAAAAATTAGTATACCTGGGTGACTAGGAAAAGGAAATTGTTCAAACATGACTTCCTGTTTCACAGGGGTATAAATATGAGGTAACAAATAGGCCAAATTCCCTTAGTCTTTCATAACAATGGGTTAGACCAGGAAATATAGCTGTTGTGTGTCAAAAGGTTGTTGAGCTTCACAAAATAGGAAGTGGCTATAAGAAAATAGCAAAAGCATTGAAAATGCACATTTCCACCATCAGGGCAATAATTAAGAAGTTCCAGTCAACTGGAAATATTATGAATCAATCTGGAAAAGGACATGTGGCCAAAAAAATCTCCAAAGATCACAGCTGGAGAATTGCAGAAGTTAGTTGCGTCTTGGTGTCAGAAAGTCTCCAAAACTACAATCCGAAGTCACCTATATCACCACAAGTTGTTTTGAAGGGTTTCAAGAAAAAAGCCTCTACTCTCATCCAAAAACAAACTCAAGCATCTTCAGTTTGCCAGACACTACTGGAATTTCAAATGGGATCAGGTTCTATGGTCAGATGAAACCAAAATAGAGCTTATTGGCAATAAACGCCAGAGGTGGTTTTGGCACACACAAAGAGGTAGCCATATGGAAAAGTACCCCATGCCCATGGTTAATATGGTGGACACATAAAACGCAACATGCAAAGTCCCTGCTCTGAACTGTTGGTGCACACATGGGAATTGTAATGGGGGTATTGAGTTGATTAGATATAACCATACCTTGTGATAATGTATTCTATCTTGTTCAACATTTTTTTTTCCAGTTTCTCCACTCTTCTCCAGGTATCTGTTCATGCCAAAAGGTTCTTAATATTCCAAAATTAAACTGTACCTTGTGCTGTATGATTACCTTCTAATGATCTTGTGCCTTATTTGCATGATTGTGCCATAATAATGCAAATACAGATAAACATTATAAAATTGCAACAAAGCACATGTGGGTGTGGAAGAACAAATCCATCCATCCATTTTCCACACCGCTTATCCTACACAGGATCACGCGAAGGACATTTAAACAATGTTTTTTGGTTCATGCTTGTTCAATGAACCATAAATAATTATTGCAGATGCACCTGTGGAACAGTCCTTAAGACACTAACAGTTTACAGGTGGTAGGCGATTAAGGTCACAGTTACAATAACTTAGGACACTAAAGAGGCCATTCTGCTGACTTTGAAAAACACCAGAAGAAAGATGTCTAGGGTGTCTGCTCACCTGTGTGAACATTCCATAGGCCTGCTGCAGGGAGGCATGAGTACTGCAGATGTGGCCAGAGCAGTAAATTGTAATGCCTGTAATGTAAGACACCTAAGACAGTGCTACCGGGAGACAGATTACCATTACCAATTACCATTTGTCCCCCTAGACATGATCAAGAACTTGCAAATGTCTTGGTGAAAGAGTTGGGTAACATCTAAACATCTCACAGTAAGAACTGACAAATTTGGTGCAGTCCATGAGGATGAGATACTTAAAGCAGCTGGTGGCCACACCAGATACTGACTGTTACTTTTACACCCTGCCCCCCTTTTTTTTTTGTTCAGGGACCAAACATTCCATTTCTGTTCGTCAAATGTCTCTCAAAATTGTTCAGTTTATGTCTCAGTTGTTGAATGTTTTTATGTTAATACAGATTTATTTACACATGTTAAGAAATTTGCTGCAAATAAAAGCAGTTGAATGTTGAGTATATATTCAACTTCTTGTCTCTCACAATAGTTCCAACCTGCTTTATCATCCACCATTGTGCTGCTACTCAAGATAACTGCAATCAGGTCCCTGAATGTCTACTGCCTTGTTGCCCTCAACACAATGATTACAAAATGCTTTGATAGCTAGTGCTAGCTCACATCAAAACCAGGATTCCTGCTGACCTGGACCTACAGGTGACCTATAAGGCAAATAGATCCACCATTTCTGCCGTCTCCATAGCAATATAAACCGATCTGGAGAAAGAGAAATTGTATATAAGGATGCTCTTTTTTGTCTGAAAAATGGATCTCCAAACCACTCAACATCAGCACATCAATTTGTGACTGTAATATAGACTTTCTCACTAATGGAAGACAGAATGTCAGAATGTACACATACACCTCTAACGCTCTGACAGTCACCACCAGTGTTCCACAAGGATGTGTACTGAGCCCACAACTGTACTCACTATTCACTCATGACTGTGTAGCTCATCACAACATGGATACTATTATTAAATTCGCAGATGGCACCACCATCTTCAGCGTAATGTCAGACAACAGTGAGACCTGGCCAGAAACCAATATGGCCATGAGTGCAAAACAAGACCAAGGAAATCATAGACTTCAGGGAATTGAACAGGAACACTCTGCCCTCAATATAAACAATTTAGTGGTGGAGAGTGTGGCTGGATTCTATATTCTGGGAGTCTGTGTAACTGAGAACACCGCAACCTCATGGTCAATTTCTACCATAACATTGTGGAAAGCATTACTGTATGCTTTGCGAGCTGCACTGCTGCTGACTGGAGAGAACTGCAACAGGTGGTGAAGACAGTCCAGTTTATCATTGGAGTGAAACTACTGGACCTAGAAGAAATCTACCCTAGCTGCTGCCTTAATAAAGCCCGCAGTATCATCAGGACCCATCCCATCCTGGACATTGCCTCTTTGTCCCCTTGCCATTGGGAAAATGCTACAAGTTCATCAACACACACACACACACACACACACACACACACACGACTAAGGAACGTCTTCCCCAGAGCTGGTCTGTCTAGCCCATCTGGTCTCCTTGTCACACCAAGCTCCCCACCACACACCCTGCCCATGAAAATAAAGGCTGTTAAACACTCAATGTAGTGCAGTAGGACTCAGGTGACACATACCCCAATCCCATTGACATTGTTGATGTATCATCCTGCAAAATGGAACATGCGCTAAACCAGCAACTTCCTACATGTTGCACAACATGTAAATAAGGTACTACAGACATCAATACTTTATTTAATAGGATTGCACAACCTCATCCTCTCACTGTCTGTTTTGCATTACCTTATCTTTGCATTGATATTGAAAGAACAGTATTTACACACACATACTTTTTCCTGCTTCTTTTGTATTATATTCAGCATTATATCATAATATACATAATATAATGTATGTGGCATATTTTTGTAACTACTTGTTGGCCAGATTGCTGATAAACAAATTTTATGTGCCTGTGCAAGGACACTTGTGTAGTACCCTTTAAATAGAAGTATATATAAGTGTTTGTGTATCAGCACAAACACAGTTAAGCCAAATGGAGTGAACCCATAGTTGGTGTCTGCAGCAATGCAACTTTACACACTTTTTCTTGAAGGAATACAAAAGTCAAATGTTAGCAAAACCTTCATCTAGTTAAAGTGAATTTTCATTCATGTGAGTTAGTTTAAGAAATCTTTGATTGTACTGTTACCATTTGCATGGTTATTGACGCTCATGTCTTTTTCCATCTAATTGAATATTAGCTAATCTAAGACTTGTTCAATAAATAATGCAACAGTGTCTTTTGTTTTCAGAGCATGCAGAGTGAGCTGAGTAGAAATAAATGTCACTATGTGGTCACAGAAATGCTCTTTTCCATACAGCATTCTTGTGCTCAATGCCCCTTCCCAAAGCTTTACCCCCACTCTAAAGGAAATTGCTGTACAAAATCATTCCATGATTTCATTCAGTTTACAGTATAACATATTTTAACACATATATGGTGGCTGTGGCTCTGGTGGTAGAGTGGGTTGTCCACTAATCATAGGGTCCACTAATCATGGCCCACATGACTCCACATGCCGAAGTGTACTTGGGCAAGACACTAAATCCCAAGTTGCTCCTGATGGCAAGTTAGCACCTTGCATGGCAGCTTTGCTACCATTGGTGTGTGAATGTGTATGTGAATGGGTGAATGAGGCCGTGTAAAATGCTTTGAAACGGCTAAGGTTAAAAAAGCGCTATGTAAATGCAGACCATTTACCATATATATATATATATATATATATATATATATATATATATATATATATATATATATATATATATATTTCATCTGCAGGTAAATTTTAATGAATTGAACAACCACACCTGTTATGACTTGATGGCACATGCCCTGGCTAGTGTTATAAACTCACATTTGTGTCACAAGTCACAGTAATTGATTTGGTAATATAACTTTATTATTGGGGTGGGCTGGGGAGAGACAAGGGATAAGGGGATACATGCTTGTTGACACAATGGTACTGGCCCCTTTCAAACCCCAGATACTATATGTCAGACACATCCATCATGATAAATCTTGGCTCTGTCCTGAATTAATGTAAATACATCTCTTAATATATTGTAAGAAATAGTAGAAGTTACAGATTCACCATCAGATACACTGCATTTTAAATAATGTAAATAGGAAGAATTTACATTTGTCCACTCAAGCGACCCAGGTAGTTGAAGCTACCATGTGTATGATTTTTAAAATGATGATGATTGAATTAAGGGAGAAAAAAATACTTTAATATATAATGTTGACCTGACAATCCTGTATTCACAGTCAGCACTGTGTCAAGGGTGTCGGGTCAGAATTAGCACCTCATATGCCATCTTATCATATCCAAACAAGGCTTGGTGATTGACAAGAGAAGACTAAGCTAATCAGGAGAGAGAGAGAGAGAGAGAGAGAGAGTGAGTAAGTAAACAAATGGGAGTGAAAGAGTCGGATATCATACTATGAAAGAAAAAAGAATGAAAGTTTTAGCTTTTTTTTCTGAATGAGTAAGGCCTTTATTTGTTTTATAATGTATTAGGAAGTTGGTGAATGATAGATAATAATCAGATGATTTATCCTTATTGTGGAAATTCTGTTGTAACCTAGTTGTGCAGTTGTTTAGCTAGAGAACTCTGATACATGGTAGTGATTAATAGTAGGTATTTGTGACTTTCTGTATATTTTTGTATTTCAAATCCAGTTATATTGAGGGAGAGTGAGTTATTCGAGCCTCTGTTTATGTGATCCTGATCTGTTTCTTTTATCACTATTTTTATCATTTGTTTTTGGTTTTTTTTAACACTATCTGGCTTATGCTATCTGGCTTTTTTGACAGGCTGGAGTACACAGTGAAGTTCCGTCCAAAGACATAGTGAACTTGATGCAGATGTGGCCCTTAAGAATGTGCATTTTTTCACATGGTTTCACATGATTCGTCATGTGTGATCTCGCGGCACCCTGCAGGCATGCTTCTTAGAATTTAAATTAATTTGTTGTGCTTCACACAATAACCACAAGGCGACACATGGAACAACATACTGTAGCTGTGCACATAGTACACTAAAAAATGGAACCGTGTGGTTGGTTAGATTTAAAATTATTACATTTCTCATCAAAACCTATAGTAAACCTAATTTAAAGAAGTTTCTAATTAAAAAGATTCAATTATACAAAGTAAGTGTGATTGAGTCACGTAGGACAGGTACAATAACAAAACAAAAACACGTGATACCGCTTGAATTCGCAGGATCCTTTTTCCTTTGACATGCATTTTCAGTGGCCACATCTGTATGCTACAGTCCTAGCTTTTTTCTATTTACATGAGATTGAAAATTTTATTATAGCCTCATACTCATATAAATTTCATTCTTATTTTTTTTATAATTAGCTAAACATGTTAAGGATAATAAAATAAATCATAAATTTCATTCTTATGTAATGATATGAGCATGAGCAATGTAATGGATTTTCATGTGTGTATGTTTGTTGTTTTCCCTGTATGCAAAATAGAAATATTTGAGTTTTCTGAAGTAATTTGATAACCGATAACAAGCCTATCTATCGACTCGAGGAATGTTCATACTTTGATATGACGTTGAACAATGGAAGTCGTTCACTATATTGGTTTTTAATCTTCCATGAGTGTGCAAAATAGAGTAAGTGTATCCTTGGTGAGAGTTTATTTTTTGGTCTTTGCATGCAAAGGTTTTCTGAGGTAATGTATAGATGATGCTACACCAGTCATTTTCGTAGTCTCGCAACCTGGGGCATCACACTGGGTACAACTGCTGTGTGCGGCAAAACATGATGCCTATTTATACTCTATTGTTATCCTTAGGATATGATATAAGCTTGGATAACACAGGTGGTTCACAGTGTTGGTTGTCTCTGTGAATGTGCAAAGTATAACTGTCCTTGTGTCCAAAATGCAATACTACTTCCTGTTTCCTACATAGTATATGGGTACTCTGTCTTTTGGCCACTAATGCACTGCAGTGCACTGTGGGGCCTCGGGAGTATGCAGGATATTATACACCATGCTTGATATATAAAATGACAAAACTCCCTAAATAGTGCACCATATAGTGGAAATATGTGGTTTCAGTAATTGGCTATTGATGTTTGGTCTTTGCTTGCAAGTAAAGTTTTCTGAGGTAATTTGAGTTTTTTCATGTTTGTCATTTTGTCTGTTGAAAACAAATTGCACTCTTGCAACTCTAATCAAGCCATATCTAATCAAATAACGCTTTGTGCCCATGTGATCATACACCTGTTTCACTATTCATCTTAGGCTACCCGTAGCTCAGTGTTTCCCAAAATGGTCCACAGGTGTTCAGTATATTCTTCATTGCTGGTCCCAGGGGTGGCACCACTACTCTAAAAGTGGTGGGGCCAATTTTATATCTGAGAGAAGAGGTACGTCTGCCATTTGTCTATAATAAACATACAGACTAACTATGTATATATTGCTATGGAGCCAGGGTCTGATTATAATACAATAACAGGGCACAACACTCCTTTTAATGAACGTCAGTGTAGTTTGTTTCGACCTCACACCCATCATTTTGCATTTTACTCCTTGGGCAGTTAATAACAGCAAAAAATCCATTTACAAAGTCAGATAACACAATTCTAAAATATGTTTAAGAATTGAATATTTTCATGTTCCGCGATAGGCACTGTCACTGTCTGTTTCGCTAAACATTTTTTTTCAGCAAGCCTTACTTACTTTATTTGAAGGATGTAATCTGAGGAATGTCCCTGTAATCGATTCAGAATACAGAATATATGCATATGTCACTTAAAATATTGAAACGTTAGCGATACTGACTCAACACACGTTTATTAAGCAGTAGTGAGCACCAAAGAGCAGTTAACACTTTATCACTCATAGAAAATCCCCTTTAGGAGAAATGCACCCCCATCCCCCAGCTGAACTGATTGATTTTTCAACTGAGTCAGACCTGACTGTTATTGTTTGAAGCGCTGGGTCACTACACCCGTAGTTTGAAAAGTGCCGGGTCAAATGCCAGCTCGCCCCCGTTGCTCGAGCAGCCCTGGCTGGTCCTGAAATAAAGCAAAAAATGTGAGCTGAAGACTGGCTTTGGAAACACTCCCCTTAGCCAGTCCTAGTGACCACTGTGAAGAAAATATGTAATGTCCCTTCTTTTGTATCTTAGCTTTAATGACTGCTTATTTACAGTCATTGTAAATCGTTTGTTTTTTTTGTTTTTTTTTCTGTGCAAATAAGGTCAGGAGACTAAGACTGAAATTATGTTCTTTATTGTCGTTTGCAGAGATGGTGCTCTTGAGCACACACATTCATAACCAATCTTCTGCACAATGCACACACACTTCCCAAAAAATATGCAGTGTGAGGTCAATCATTAAATCTGCATCTTGTTGCAAACCTGCCCGTCAGACCTTATGTTCTAGGTTTACACATTCTCGTAGAAAGAAGATGCAGTCCATAGTTCACACATGATCAGACATGGGTAACAGAACGCAACTTTTAATGTAAAGTAAAATAAAAACAAAATAAATTCCACAATCCTTTTATGTAGCACATCCATTACTCCAGGTGTTCTGAGTGTCAGTGAGAAGGCAGGGGAGAGAGGAGGCAGAAGAGTGTGTTAGGGCAGGTAGATGGCCTTGGAAGATGCAGGGACCAAAAGAAAGATGAGATAATGCTCAATTGAATTTAGCTTGAAGGTTTAGTAGTGAATGTTCTGTCATATTGAGTTTGGTCCCAAAACCAACATAACAGAGATACTAAACTTGGTGGTCAAATTGGTTGGAATGAGCTTTTTTCCCCCTTATGCACCATTCAAATATTTCTGCCCCTAGAGCTGTTGTGGAGGAGATGATGGCTTTTATCAGAATTAATATAAATCACTGACATACACTGTGTTTCAATCCTGGCAGATTATTGGAACACAGATGAAGCAGTATGAGTTCTATAAATAGCCAGAATGATGTCCTGTAACTGATTGGAGAAACTGTGGTTCCAGTACAAAGACCTACAGTACAACAGTCCACAGTCTAGTGCCACAGGAAAAATGTTTCTCCATTCTGGGGGTGTGACAGGAAAATTTCCAGAAAGTTCTTTGCTTAGCTTAGCAGACACACCCCAAAAATAGAAAACAAAAAATAAACAAAAAAAGAAAACAACAGTAAAATGGGCAATCAGAATATTGTGTTTGTGTAATCCTGGTGCTGGTGTTTCCCTTGTCCTGAACATGTTAGAGTTTTCATTGCCCCCAAGACACTTGATTAAACTAATGAGCTAATCAACAGTCATTCCTGATGGCTTTGATGGCAATGATACAACTGAATATGCTATGATACAATATGAAGTGATTTAGTAGCCTCTGATTAATGTGACCAGATTTGTTCAGAGTCTGGAGTTGGCTCCTCATTGTCTCAGTACAGTCTCAATGCTGACAGTTTTCAAATGTTCCTATTGTGAGAGATTTGCTGCATGCTGACACATAGTACTGTGGGACCACCAGAACATGAAAAGCTTACCGTTAAACATCAGAAGTGGAAATCTGAAGATCAAATTGTGTGATATTGCTGATAATATAGTGTGGTGGAGCTGGAGTGATAAGAGAATATTTTCTTTATATATATATATATATATATATATATATATATATATATATATATATATATATATATATAGTGTATATATATAGTGTATATGTGTGTGTGTGTATATATATATACATATATATATCTATACACAGTGAGGGGAAAAAAGTATTTGATCCACTGCTGATTTTGTACATTTGCCCACTGACAAAGAAATGATCAGTCTATAATTTTAATGGTAGATTTATTTGAACAGTGAGAGACAGAATAACAACAAGAAAATCCAGAAAAACGCATGTCAAAAATGTTATAAATTGATTTGCATTTTAATGAGGGAAATAAGTATTTGACCCCCTCTCAATCAGAGAGATTTCTGGCTCCCAGGTGTCTTTTATACAGGTAACGAGCTGAGATTAGGAGCACACTCTTAAAGGGAAGATGGCCATTGCCAAGACCATGGCCAAGACCAAAGAGCTCTCCAAGGATGTCAGGGACAAGATTGTAGACCTACACAAGTCTGGAATGGGCTACAAGACCATTGCCAAGCAGCTTGGTGAGAAGGTGACAACAGTTGGTGCGATTATTCGCAAATGGAAGAAACATAAAAGAACTGTCAATCTCCCTCAGCCTGGGGCTCCATGCAAGATCTCACCTCGTGGAGTTGCAATGATCATGAGAACATTGAGGAATCAGCCCAGAACTACACGGGAGGATCTTGTCAATGATCTCAAGGCAGCTGGGACCATAGTCACCAAGAAAACAATTGGTAACACAGTACGCCGTGAAGGACTGAAATCCTGCAGCGCCCGCAAGGTCCCCCTGCTCAAGAAAGCACATATACATGCCTGTCTGAAGTTTGCCAATGAACATCTGAATGATTCAGAGGATAACTGGGTGAAAGTGTTGTGGTCAGATGAGACCAAAATGGAGCTCTTTGGCATCAACTCAACTCGCCGTGTTTGGAGGAGGAGGAATGCTGCCTATGACCCCAAGAACACCATCCCCACCGTCAAACATGGAGGTGGAAACATTATGCTTTGGGGGTGTTTTTCTGCTAAGGGAACAGGGCAACTTCACCGCATCAAAGGGACGATGGACGGGGCCATGTACCGTCAAATCTTGTGTGAGAACCTCCTTCCCTCAGCCAGGGTATTGAAAATGGGTCGTGGATGGGTATTCCAGCATGACAATGACCCAAAACACACGGCCAGGGCAACAAAGGAGTGGCTCAAGAAGAAGCACATTAAGGTCCTGGAGTGGCCTAGCCAGTCTCCAGACCTTAATCCCATAGAAAATCTGTGTAGGGAGCTGAAGGTTCGAGTTGCCAAACGTCAGCCTCGAAACCTTAATGACTTGGAGAAGATCTGCAAAGAGGAGTGGGACAAAATCCCTCCTGAGATGTGTGCAAACCTGGTGGCCAACTACAAGAAACGTCTGACCTCTGTGATTGCCAACAAGGGTTTTGCCACCAAGTACTAAGTCATGTTTTGCAGAGGGGTCAAATACATATTTCCCTCATTAAAATGCAAATCAATTTATAACATTTTTGATATGCGTTTTTCTGGATTTTTTTTGTTGTTATTCTGTCTCTCACTGTTCAAATAAATCTACCATTAAAATTATAGAATGATCATTTCTTTGTCAGTGGGCAAACGTACAAAATCAGCAGGGGATCAAATACTTTTTTCCCTCACTGTATATATATATATATATATATATATATATATATATATATATATATATATATATATATATATATAGTGTATATGTATGTGTGTGTGTGCGCGTGTGTGTTTGGAAATGCTCAACATTGCACAATGATCTACTGTATACACAAAAAATATGTACCCAAGAATAAAAAAAATACAAGAAGTAGTCTATCAAGCTGAAACTCATTCATGATATAATGATGGCTAGACAGGAAGGAAACAGAGGGCAAAGTGTGTGTCAGAGGGACAAGTGGAGGGAATTGTGCAGGTCATTCATTGTGCAAGCCAAGAAATTTTCTCATTCAGTTTATAGGTTGAAAAAGTAGTTGTGTTGCCTGCATCAGGGGTGGCCTTAGAGCAAAAAGGAGCTGATGTGTGAAGACACGTTTGAATGTGCAACATGTTGTGTTTCACTTTGTAAACTTGCTTTCAGGAATTTCACAAAATGATCTACAAGACCATTTTTGTGCTTGGAATGAATTATGTAGTGCGAATGCCACATTTATATCTTATAGATGTAATTCTCAGTTTTACTTTTTTGCATTCAAGATGTGTAACATCATCATTTTACAAATCTGTAATCTAATCACACTGTGTTCAGTATTTGGCTCTGACCAAACATCTGCTGTTTTATAATGTGTATAATAATATGCCAGTTTTACCTTATGAATTATATAATTTCCATGCACAGTATCTTCTTATTAACCAAACAAAACTTTTGATGTTTATTTTTGGTTATAGTAATAGGTTACTTTCTTCTTTCAATTTCATGTTTCAATTGTTATGTCCTTCCATCTGTTGATTTATTAAACAAGATGTACAAACAAGATATGTTCGCTATTTAAAATGAATTGATTAGTTGTAGTAGTTTTCAATTTTCAATAAAAAGGTTCATTCAGCCATCTTCAGTAACAATTTTATCCTGGCCAGGGTTGAGGTCTGGAGCCAATCAAGGGAACAGTGGGCAGGATGGGACACCAGTCCATCAGAGTGCACCATGTACAGACACTCATTCACATACCTAGGGTCAGTTTATAAATGTGGCAGCATGGTAGAGTTTTTCATGTTCACTCTGTCTCTGGTTTTATCTCACTATCCAAAAACATGCTAGTACACTAGGTGTTACAAAGAAGCCTTTCTTTATACATGGCTTTTTAAATTACGTGAAATTTGGTCCCCCTACAACAATTTACTGTCACTTCATTCTTTTGCTACAAAGAACTCTACCGCACATTCCCACTACACATATTTGAGGTTTTGGTGGCGTTCACATCAGCTTCTCTGCAAGCTCCACTTACACATAAAGCCCTTCTAGATGCATACACTATTATACCCATTTTTGTAGAAGTAAAAATCAGCCCTGAGAATGCTGACCAAAAAAGAGGCACGTCACCTCATTCTGGACTCTGAGTTGTGCAGCCATACAACTAATTACTCTATGACGTGCTTAGCTAGCACAAGTTAGACGCAGAGAGTGCAATAAAAATAAATGTAGTGCTCAGCAAACTGGGTCATAATGTCTGAATATAGTAAATAAATGATTGCAGAGATGAATATTAACAGAGATGAGTATTTTGTGGGGTGTAACTATAAGCAAGCTGTGAGGGAGAAAAATGTCAGGTTGAGGGTTGTACACTAGCAACCAGTAAAAAGGGTAGACCTCTGCATGACCTCTAATTTTAAAGTCTCACGCTCAGACAACAATTTTATCCTTCAAGTTAGCATAGATAAATGTGTGCAGAAATGGCAGCCTGAGGCAGGGAGAAGACTGAAAAGAGCTGATATAGAGTTGTCTGACATCCTGACATCCTAACTTGCAGTCCTACAAAAAGCTAATTGCAAGCCATGCATATTTTCAGCACTATGTGTGAACCAGGCTTCAGGTGAAGCAAAGAAGTATGTCTGGTAATATCATGATAGGATGCTCTGTGTATTTCCCCCAAATACATTGAAGTTTAAACAATACAATTTTCCTTTATCGTATCCTATACTTTCTCTTCAACAGGCTGTAAACACTTGGGCTGTGACCTCAGCACCAGTGTAGTCTGTAAAAAAGTAAAAAAATAAATACATAGCAGCTCGCCTTAGAAATTGATGAAACAACCTTCGCCCTGGCATGTTTATAGAACTGCACTTGCAGAAGTATAATCCAGGTCTTTACCTACATGTAAGACATCTGCCCTTAGAAAGCCATCTTCAAGGTCAGTGCATTTCTATTTGAGAGAATATCATTTTGTTTTGAGGAAATATAATGAACTGGATGCAGCTGCTTCACATTTAATCTTTTTATTTATTTACTGTGCTAAGTGTTATAGTATACATTGAGCTTGAAAGAACAAGCAATAAATAGCAACAATGCAAAAAATAAAATAAAATACAAAAGTCTTTTCTGGCCCTAACCCATCCTCCAATACAAATGTAAAAGGCTTTTTAAAATTATGTAGAATTTGAGATAAGTATTGAATATAATTCTATCATCAAGCCCTTCTACAACTACATAAAGGTGATAATCTCTCATACTGTAACTTGAGTGTGTGCATGTAAAATGTTTCAAACCGCTGATGCATTTTTCAAAGTTAATTTGTAAGAAGGGTTTGAAGGGGGTTCCTTATTAATGTTACTCAAGGCATACAGTGGATGTACTTGTATCACATTACATTTGGCTCTGTATTTTCTCCACTTTTTTTGTAGCTGGATGTCAAATGGCTGCAGTATGTGTAATATACAACACAGGTCTAATATTATTTTTTTATATACATGTTCTTTTTACCCCAGATTTTTTAGTCTTGGCCAATTCTCACCCACCAGCCAGCTCTCCCATATCACACGACAGCTACCAAGGTGCCTCCCTAGAGACACGTGAAGCTGCCAACCACATCTTTTCGAACTGCTGCTCATGCCACACCACAGCGAGGTGTAACACACTCTGAGGAAAATTATGTCTGACCCCTAACGCATACAGATGCCATGATTAGCTAGTGTTGCTCTGATAGTATGCCACTCCTCCCACCCAGAGTTCAAGGCCAGTTTTGCTATCTTGGAAGGTATCATCAGGATTCGAGTTTGCATTCTCCGGATGGTAGGACAAATGCTTTAATGTTGTGCCACTCAGGAGCCAAAATTCACAGTTTTAATCAATGTACTGTAATAACCTTCCACTGAATGTTAGCACCTGCTATAAATACATTAGCCAGTCCATACAGGATTTCACAGAGATTTTTCTGTTGTTTGTTTTGGCCAAAAATGCTTGAATTTGCTTTTTCAAAATTTTTAACATTTGTGATGCAGTTTTTTTTGTGCTTTTTTGGGGAAACTACTTGAATTGGCGAAATTGCAATTGCACGCAATTGTCTTTCACAGTGATGTTTGTTGGTAAATGAGACCTTTTACTCATGTTCAATGCATGTGAATCGAAGAGGGCTTTGGCTGAATGTGCATTGTGATGATGTCACATGGTGAGTTGTGATATTACATGATATGTCTTGGCCCAAATCTGTAGAAAATAAATCTGTGCTAATTTTGAAAAATTGCAAGCTCCTCCGAATATTGCGGAGTTTGCTTGATTTTGTGATAATTTCTTCTACCACAAAATTGCTAAATTCTGAAGGGACTGATTAGGACTGCATCTAACAATTATTTTGTTATTGATGATTTATTTATTTACTTATCTGTTTTTCTCATTCAATTCTGACCAGACAAATTCAAAGTAAAGGCAAAATAAATATCCATTAGTTGTCTTCCTAACTAAACAGTCCAATTAATTGTAAATTAATTGTACTTGCTGCGTGCTTATTTTGGAATTGGCTGTGAACCTAATGCGGGATGGCGACATGATGACTTGATTTATTAAAAGTATACAGTACATTGTGTAGATTATGAAACACTATTTTACTGCCTAAGGGCCTGTTCACACCTGGACATTTTTCGCAGTGCGTTAAACGGTCCGTTTTTCGCCGTGTTTTTTTTGTGTTCACAACCACGTGTTAAATGCAGGTGATGTGCTGAATGAACGTGCAAATTCACTCCCTGACAGTAGAAAAAAGCAGAAATGCCCCGGGACATAAGGTGGCGCTGCACAACTTTCCATTTCTGACACCTGCTTATCACTGAGAAGAGGAAAAGAGACAGTATTTACGTCTTTAAGCCGTTCACACACGTTTCGCGAACTGGCTAAAGCACGTATGCAATTTTGAGAAATGTACGGTATTCGGTGATTTGGCCACTGCAACAAATACTTCTTTAAAGCTAAATCCTTAAAGTTCTTATTTTAAATATATACTCTTAAAATAAGTATTTTAAGTACTTTGAATAATAAATAAGTACTTTGATTTGAATCAAAGTCACAGCAATACCATTCACATACTTATGGGAAGACCCAAATTATGTTATTCTTTTAATCTAACTTTTTTTGGGAGGGGTTGTGTGTAAGGCAACTATTGTTGTGCCCAAAAATGTTAAAGTTCCTGCAAAATGATGAAGTGTTGACTATGAATAGTATTTTTTGTGGTCAACATGAAAATACAATGGCGCAGTAATGGGGCACATAGCCATTTGAATAAGAGGTCAAGAATACTTATGCAAATGTATGACAGGTGCAAAATAAATACAATGGACTATCAATCAGCAGATTATCATTCACATATTTGCAGGGAAGAGACAAAGAATCAAACAATGCTATTTAGTGTAGAAAACAACACTGAAAGAATTAAATGGATCATTTAGAATAAATGCTTGCATTTCAGAGTCGTCAAAAAATAGTCACAACATAATAAATACACTTTATATATAGAATAAACACACATCTGGTGCTTCAGTCTGGTGCTTTCAAAGAATACCTTGTTTATGGATTTATTAGCAGTAAGAATTTTATTTTGGGTACGTCACTTATGCACTCTCACTAAAATGGTGGGCGCTTGCATCTTCTTTGTCTTCTTTTTTGGCTTCTTCTTTCTGGCAAGACAGTTTTGTACTTGAGCGCCATCAAGTCCTACTTTTATGTAACTTCAGCAGCTCCAGGCATGTGGAAAAAAAGCGAAAATCTCATTGGTTGGTCAGTTTTTGACGCTGCACGTCAAAAAAAAAAAAAAACCTAAAGAACCCCTCGAGAATAAACAAATTTATGCTTTGAATGTTTTTGCTGCCACACCTTTTACGCCTGGGTTTGACAACTCCCCATGAAAGCCATAGGGGTGTTAAACGGACAGTTTTTCTGACTGTGAAAATCGTCCCGGTGTGAACAGGGCTTAACACTGCATAATGCACATGTTTAATGCCATGAGATGTGTTTTAAACTGAGAGTTTTCTTCTCATAGGCTAACAAGTCAATTCAAACCATGGAATTGGCATAAAAAGTACTACCGTTTTGCCAAAGGAGCATGAGGTACTATTTTCTGATAGGACAAGAAAGATAGATAAATATAACTATAAATGTTCAATATAGCTAGAAAACCAGACAAGGTGGAAGGTTCAAAAGCAGACCCTTTTTTTTCTCACATTCTCACAGAATAATGATATGATTACACTCTGAAATATTACTCACACAACAACATAAGTTACATCATGAGGCCAACAACTTTAGGGGACTTTGGTAGTATTGTTTTCGCTATTGTAACATGTCTGTCTGTCATATCACAGCAATCCAGTGACTCCATTTCCCAGGATGCACCATGAACTACAAACATGGCTGAAGAGGACTACACTTCCCACACAGGCACATGTTCACCTTCTTCGGAGTTCTAATCACACACACCTGTTACCAATCTTACATACACTCACTCCACAGTATATAGAGACTGTTTAAACACAATGACTTTGCGAAGTATTATGCTCAGTTGCCATAGTTTCCGTTATGTACCAAGCTTTAATTCCTAGCTTTGTTTTTCATGGTTTTGATCTGATTACGAGTTAGGTGTATGAACAAAGGAGCAGGCCTGCCAGTGTGTTGTGATTTTTATTTTGAGAGGAGGGCAATGTTTGGAGTATTCTGCAGGAGAATTTGGGCCTAGATCAAATCTAATTTCTGACCTTTGCAATATATCAGTATATCAAAGTATATATTAGTTAAATACATTACCAAGGGCGAGAGTGGGCTGTGTAGCACAGTTCCTCTCAGGATTCCTCCCATGTTGAGTGAAAACATAACATGTCTTCAAGCAAACTTCTCAACAGTTTGAGAAAAAGGTATAATATGATAGGGGTTTTCCAGATTTAGTCGAGAGGATTTACTGTTGACAGATTCTCATTACAGCCAGAGCAAACTTAGTTTTTCAAACATGCGGAAAGCAGTAAGAATAATACCAGGTTTTGATTTAAAGCTCGCATTATGGAGCCAGGGGAGAGGAAAAAAAAAATACACACACACAGTGCTCCTGAGTTGCTGTGAGTCACCCTGACAAGCCTGTAATTGTAATTTACAGTCAGGATGGCAGGTGTTTTCAGACACATACGTCATACACCAACTCAGATACGTCAAACGTCAACACACTGCAGTCTGAGGAAAAAAGAAATTCAGCTTCACATAGACCTGAAGACTGCCTGGTTAATGTTAGCTACTTTAGTTACCTAAAAGAGACAACAAGTTGGGTTGGATGACAAAATTTACGGATCAGATCAGAATACACACAAAAATAAAAATATACTGAACACTAGATTATCAAATGTTTATAACTTTATTTTGCCACGCTGACATTTTTTATATATTTTTAAAAATTTTTCTTCAAACTAAAAGACAGACAATAGGAATATGCCTATACTATGCTAGATAACCCAGGAAGGTTAGGAAGTTCATAAATGTAGTTTATGCTGCTTCAACCAGTTGATGAGATGCAAAAGAAGAAAAATTAACATGTTACAAAAAAAACTGGTAGCAGAATTGTGCATGCAGAGGGGTTCTGTACAGCAGTCAATAATAGTTCATATGTACACAGGAATGCAGTATTTATATCACATAGTAATTGTAAAAGAGTGCCCAAAATAACATCAGCGGGAGTTCAATTAAATTACCCTTTGTGTTGTGTCGAAGCTGGATCAGATGAAAAATAAATTATCTCTGTTTATGCCTGTCCATGATAAAGCTTTTTGAAATGTAAGAGCACTTTTAAAAGATGTATTAAACAATTATCAAATGTATCTGTATCACTGGGGACAAAGCCTCAGTCACAGGCCTGGATGGATATTTTACTTGTCTTTTAGCTAGCTAGCTAATTTTAAGCTCTGTGCTGTGTTCTGTTCCCACAGCAGGAATATAGTTACACCACAGTATCATGATTCAGATTGCTGATGCTTGACCAGAAGACAGGGTGATAAAAGCAAAGTACACCCAGCAAACAGAGCGAGCTAGTCAGATAATGTTAGTTTGTTAGCCAAAACCTGGTACTCTGTGAATGTAACAGTCACACTGATGTGCACAGTACAGCTTTTTATTCTCATAACTTTTTGTAATATTGAGTAGATGACAAACAGCAGCAGATAATTACATCTTGTCAGTCTCAAATACTTGGGCTGTGTTTCAAATCATACACTACCCTACTAAATAGTAATTAGTATGTCAGTACATCATTGGTGTCATTACTATTTAGATATATTATTTAGTTACAAGGTGCAGTTTGAGCCATAGCCTTGAACAGTCACTTGCAACCATTAGATCACACTGTACAGCACATCCAATGCTATAGAATGTTTTTTTCAGGGAGTAGCTCACAATAACATTTTTCTTTCAATAAGGGCTTCTACCCTCAAATATCCAAATCCTTGGTAGATTAGCTTTAATGTCCTTCAAGCAATGCCTTCTCTAATTTATTCATTGTTAGTTACTTTTGAAAATGGTGGGATAAGGGACTAATAAATATAATTTATCAGTAAGCACTGGCAATGTTCTAGCTAGCCATGTTTAAGTCTTTCATTGGGTCATGTTCCATATTAAACCATTTTGACTTCTGATCTCTCCAGTTTTCACTGTGTACAGTATAGAATTAAAGTTGTGCCAAAAATATTGAATGCAACTTTTCAATAAACAAGCAAAAATATACAGTGACAAAGAAGAAAAACACTGAAACTGAAAATAGTGAACTCAGTGGCAAAAGTTTAGCATGGTCTTCAAATAAACCGCATTCTTTGTTAAGAGTTTATGAATGTGCTGCCAGAGTTTTCATTTATGCTTTTAAAGTTTTCATTTACGCTCTGCAGGTTTACATTCGTCATTCTGGCACACATCTCTCGGGTGGGCAGGCTTAACAGCAATTTACTCTCATTGGCTAGTGAGATTTGGATCGACAGCTTAAGTGTCCAGCTGTGGAGAAGGATGGAATTATGATGACGCCGCCGCTGCATGCCACTCCTGAGAGCTCATCTTGAAAATATAGTCCTATGAGTCTACCCAAACCTCAAATATTAATTACAAACTAATATACTGACTAATTAAAGTGCCCTCCACTAATATTGGCACCCTTGGAAAAATTTTGCGAAGAATGCTGGGAAAATTGTCTTTATTGTTTAAACTTTTGATCTTTTGTTAAAAAATTCTCTGCTCTCATGGATATACAATTGAAAACAAAACACAGGTTTATCAAAAATATATATCTTTGTTAAATATAGGTGTACAACAATTATTGGCACCCTTTTAGTCAATACTTTGTGCTACCTTCCTTTGCCAAGATAACAGCTCTGAGAATTTTCCTATAATGCCTAATGAGGTTGGAGAATACATGGCAAGGGGTCCGAGACCATTCCTCCATACAGAATCTCTCCAGATCCTTCAAATTTCGAGGTCCATGCTGGTGGACTCTAATCTCTGGTTCCCCTCGCAGGTTTTCTATGGGTTTAAAGTCAGGGGACTGGGATAGCCATGGCAGGACCTTGATATTGTGGTCAGTAAACCATTCTAGTGTTGATTTTGATGTGTGTTTTGGATCATTGTCCTGCTGGAAGATCCAACCATGGCCCATTTTAAGCTTTCTGGCAGAAGCAGGTTTCCAATTAATATATTAATATTCTGTTGATATTTGATAGTCCATGATGCCATGTTTCTTAACCATCAGCCTTATTATCTTCAGCGAAAGACTGCATGTCGGTTGTTTGTGTAAAGAAACAAAAAGACGCTTCATTTCCTCTCTATCTTTTCTCAAAATTTCTGGACTTTTCTATCCATTTAAAAAAAGAGAAGAAAAAAAAGGGTATGAGCGAGAGAGAAAAGTATGAGAGAGAATTCAGGAAATGTGTTACAGCTTGCTCCCGTTTCATCACAGGAATAGTGCACACTTTCTGGGTGAAGTGTCTAGGGATGTAGCATGTGATGGCAGCCTTGAGAGGCTGCGCATGTAATGCCTACATTAAGCAGCTCCGCTCATGACTCGCGCTCTTCTCGGAAGCCGAAGCGAGTTGGTTTTCATAGCCTCGCAGATCTGGGCCGGCCACTGCCAAGGCAGCTAGCCGTATCAGGTCCGGGGGATCTTTTATGGATCCGGAAGAAGAGCCGGACGAGCGCTGCTCTATCTCTTGCTCTGTCTTCTTGCTCTGGAGTTGGAACTCCTCCTTCTGCTATGGAAAGCCAAAAGGGAAAAAAAGAGAACAAAACACACACAAAAATAATAGTAATAATTCCTCTCTGACTCCGAGGAGCCAGAAGCATGTGCTTAAAACTTAGAGCAGCATATAAAGAACTGCTTGAAGTGATTACTAAGGCTGGATGATCCTTTTTCTCCCCAGTGAAAGTAAATCCCTCACACTGCAGAAAACTCCCCCTTCTTCCAGAAGTGCATGACAAAATATCAGGCTTCTAGGGGAAAACCATGCATAAGCCATATTTATAACCCCACGGATTGGGGTTGGATTATTGGATTATTTGGCCATTGTGGGGAATGAATGGCATGGCTATTTAGCTATGCTGAAGGTGGAGGAGGCGCTTGCGAGCTACCTCTCTTCATCGACAGCAGGTAATTAGGGGGGCCGGCTTTGCCATCCAAGCCACCATGTAAGGCCACCGTGGAATTGGTGGGCAAGGCATATGCAGTAGTAGTCTTGCTTCTGGGTCACTGCAGACAATGACTGTGTTGCAGGCCTACCAAGCAGATCTGCTGAGTGAGCTCGACATATGGCGGCATTCAGCCAGTTCCTTCTCTGTTGTGTCAAGTTCACCCGGGCATCCACGAGTGGAGCCCGGGCAAGGACTTGTGCGAGGGAGACACAGAAGGTGAGTATGGCAGCCCGCCAACCCCGCAGACAGCCAGGAGACCCGGGCGGCCACAGTCGCAGCCTGCTACTAGACCTGATCTGAGAATGGTCATAAAGACCAAGTAGGCAAAGAAGAGCAGTCCTGAGGGGCTGTGGAGGGACGTATCAGGAGACATGAGGTTGTTAGGGCAGTTAACCCCCAGTGTTACTGTAGGGCCTCCCCTAGCCAAGGCTGTTCCAAGTTTTCACTGTTCTCTGGTCAGAGAGCTGTCACTGGGCAACAAAAATCTGATGCTTTCCCTCCAATAGAATGTGGAATAGTTAGCGTTACTGAAAGACCGTCTGGCTAAGTGTAAACTACTGCCAAATTTGTCTCCATGGGTTCGCCCTACCGTAGAAAAGGGTTATCTGGTCCAGTTTAGAGCTCGACCCCCCCCCCCCCGTTCAGAGGTGTGCTCACCACAGTAATCAGCACAGACTAGAGCCCGACGTTAGCACAGGAAGTAGCATCTCTCTTGGACAAAGGGACCATAGGACATGTACCCCATTTCCTAAGGGAGGGAGTTTTTTACAGCCGTTATTTCCTGGTCCAAAAAAAATAGAGGAGTATGCGGCCAATTTTAGATCTGCGTCATCTGGACTGTACTCTTCGGACATACAGGTTCAAGATGCTGACGCCAAACTTATCGTTCCACAGATTCAGTTTGAGGACTGGTTTGTGACGATACCTCTGAGAGTAATTAGTGTCACGCGGCGAGGCCTACGTGCTCTAAGAATTTGAGTGTCCCCGGTTTCTAGCCTTGGGTCACACTCTAGGGGTGTCTCCTTAGCGCAAGACAGTAATGAGAGACACCTCCCTCATGGGCTGGAGTGCGGTCTTAGACAGCTGTCCAGCTCACGGTCTCTGGAGCGGCCCTCATCTGGAGCGGCATATAAATTGCCTAGAATTGTGGACCATATTTCTAGCACTGAAATTCCTTCTTCCTCAGTTGAGAGGTCACCATGTGTTTACAGAGAATACAGCGGTGGTCTCGTATATTGACCACCAGGGAGGTTTATGTCCACACCCCCTGTTCAGGCAGGCGCAACTAATTCTCCTCTGGGCAGAAGGAAAGTTTGTCAGTGAGTGCAATGTACATTCTGGGAATATGGGGGCAGACATCCTGTTGAGGCAGGGGCTGAGGCCCAGGAATTGGTGGCTCCATCCACAAGTGGTGGAGGCCATATGGTGAGGTTTGGCCAAGCGGGACTGCAGGTGTTTGCCTCCAAGGAGACGGCCCGCTGTGGTTCGCCCTATGAAATAGGCCGCAATTAGGGCTGGACGCCATGGTGCACATGTGGACGAGGTCACATCTGTACGCTTTTCCTCCGATCGGTCTGCTCCCACAAGTTCTAGCGAGAGTTCACCAAGACAGTCTATGTCTGCTGCTAGTAACACCTCGAATATGGCCAGCTCGAATATCATTCTCAGAGATAATATCCCTGCTAGATAGCACTCCTTGGGAGATGCCCATCTGTAGGGATCCACTGTAGACCCAGTGAACTGCGCAATAGCTACAGTCCTGGGGTTCTTACAAGAACGTTTCTCAGCGGGGTGGGCTCCTTCTACAATCAGGGCTTACATGGCTGCCATTTCGGCCAGCCACGCCCCAGTTGATGGAGCCTCTGTGGGGCAACATCCTCTAACTTCGAGGTTTATGCATGGTGTCAGGCGGCTGAGGCCCATTTGCAGGCTGTGCATACTTTTCTTTGACCTTTCTGTGGTCCTGGAAGGTCTGTCAGATGCCCCATTTGAGCCCTTAGAGTAGATCTACTGTCTCAAGCCGGAGGGCTGATTTATCAGCCTCGGCCGGAACTACAGAAACTGTGGGTCTGGCCCTTGAGGGGCAGCAGCTCATAGATTCTGGTCTCACAACTGAGGTTGTAGAGACCATGTTAAACACTAGAGCACCATCTACAAGGAAATTGTATGCACTCAAGTGGCGGCTTTTTGTCTTCTGGTGTGAAGAACGTCAGCTAGACCCAGTGAACTGTGCAATAGCTACAGTCCTACAGTTCTTACAAGAATGTTTCTCAGCAGGGTAGGCTCCTTCTACATCCAGGGTTTACGTGGCCGCCATTTCGGCCAGCCACGCCCCAGTTGATGGAGCCTCTGTGGGGCAACATTCTCTAACTTCGAGATTCATGCGTGGTGTCAGGAGGCTGAGGCCCATTTGCAGGCTGTGCATACCTTTCTGGGACCTTTCTGTGGTCTTGGAAGGTCTGTCAGGGGCCCCATTTGAGCCCTTAGAGTCAGCTTCTGAGAAGCTTCTGACTCTAAAGATAGCTCTTCTGCTGGCCCTGACATCTCTCAAGAGAGTAGGAGATCTACAAGCTCTCTGTTGCCCCTTCCTGCCTTGCCTTTACCCCTGGATTAGCCAAGGCCTTCCTGTATCCTGGGCCGGATTATATTCTTAAAGTGGCTACATCTGCTGCCCACCCTGTGGTGTTGCAGGTTTTTTGCCCTCCTCCATTCCTCACACCGGAACAAGAGAGGATGCATCTGCTGTGTCCAGTAAGGGCTCTCTGTACTTACGTCCACCGCTCCGGCCAGTGGCATAAATCTGAGCAGCTGCTGGTCTGCTTTGGCGGCGACAGTAGAGGTGATGCTGTGTGAAAGCAGCGCATCTCTAATTGGATAGTGGAAGCAATCTCTATTGCTTATGAGGCACACGGTCTCGCTACGCCTCTGGGCATAAGGGCTCATTCCACTAGGGTGGTCGCCTCCTCGAAGGCTTTGTCCAAAGGGGTATCCTTACAGGATGTGTGTGCTGCTGCAGGGTGGTCTACACCACACACATTCATTCGTTATTACAGCCTGGATGTTCATTCCACCCCGGGCTCGAGTGTCTTGTAGTGACCCTCGGGCTTGGGTCTTTTTGAACAGGCCGTACCCTCGGTATGACGGAATGGGTATTCTCATTCCCAGAGTGTTATGCTAAACGCAACGTCGAAGTTCCCTTTGAAAGGGAACATCTGTATTACACATGTAACCCTGTTCCCTGAGAAGGGAACGAGACGTTGCGTAGCTTTGTCATACCAGGGCAGGCCTGTGAATACCGTCTTCGCTTCAGATAAAAGAGGCTGATGGCGTGGTTCACAGGTGCCGTATTTATATCACATGACACGCTTAATTGCCACTTCACCTGATCATGGCAGGCCTATAAATAGGCATGATTTTACACAAGCTTCAGATGCTGGTTGCGTGCGAGAGGCACTCCCATATTGTTATGCTTAATGCAACGTCTCATTCCCTTCTCAGGGAACAGGGTTACATGCGTAACCCAGACATTTCATCTGACCATAGAACCCGATCCCATTTGAAGTTCCAGTAGTGTCCTGCATACTGAAGATGCTTGAGTTTGTTTTTGGATGAGAGTAGAATCCCTTACAAACAACTTGTGGTGATGTGGAATTTTGGAGAATTTCTGACCCAAAGAAACAAATTTCTGTAATTCTCCAGCTGTGATCCGTAGAGATTTTTTGGCCACATGAACCATCCTCTTCAAAGTGCGTCGAGACAATATAGACACACGTCCATTTCCAGGTTGATTCATAACATTTCCATTTGACTGGAACTTCTTAATTATTGCCCTGATGGAGGAAATGGGCATTTTCAATGCTTTTGCCATTTTCTTATAACCACTTCCCATTTTGTGAAGCTCAACAGCCTTTTGCCGCTCATCACAGCTATATTCCTTGGTCTTACCCATTGTTATGAATGACTAAGGGAATTTGGCCTATGTGTTACCTGAAGGCATGAAGTCATGCTTCAACAATTTTCTGTTCCTAGTCACTCAGGTGTACTAAACATTTTTAAATATCAATGGGAATATACTTCTCATATGAATTCTTTGGGGTGCCAATAATTGTTGCACACCTCTACTTTATATATATATATATTATATATTATATATATATATATATATATATATATATATATATATATATATATATATACAAACTATTTTGTTTGCAATTGTTTGATGTCCATGAGAGCAGAGTATTTTTCTGATTTTTTTTAAACGGAAGATCAAAAGGTTAAACAATTTTTCACAGCTTTCTTTGCTCATATTTACCAAGGGTGCCAATATTAGTAGAGGGCACTGTAAGTAAGTAATTTCCACTACAAAGTATAAACAGTATAACTATACAGAGAACTGCATTCAGAACACTTTTCAAAATTTGCACCACTGAAGAGTCTCCCTCCTGGTCAGGTAGCTGTTGATCCAAATCTCACTAGTGAGTGAGAGTAAATCACTGTTAAGCCCACACGAGACATTTGTGCCAGAATGGTGAATGTAAACTTGCGGCGTGTAAACGAAAACTTATATTTTTACAGTTCATTGTTTTCAGTTTGAGAGAGTTTTTCTTCTTTCTTATTGTATATTTGATTTTTTCTTGAAAAGTTACGTTCAATACTTTGGGCACAAATTTAATTTCATACACGGTATTCCTCAACACACGTATTATGTAGAGAAACAATTTTGTTTTTGGGGATAAAAAGTGTGAATCAGCACTAGCTAAAGTGATCAATGACCTGCTGATTTCTTTTGATTGAGGCTGTATTTATTTAGTGCTGTTGAACACCAGTTTTACATTAATTTATTCATATCTCCTTGGTCATATTTAACAGTAGACCTACATTTTATGACTGCATTGTAATCCTTGATGCTGGCCTTTCGTCTGACTTCCATATCAGTAACACCTATAAAACTCATTGAAGAGAACACACTCTCAGTATGACATTAACTGATCTTACAAGATGTAGAAAAATTATTATACACATTTATATGTAGAACATGTAGAAAAACTATTACATGTAGTTATTATACACAGCATAACTTCAGAATGTGGCAGCCTGCAACATTACCAAGTAAAGAAAGTCAGAGCACAATGCAGCAGTAATATTTGGTTTATGCTGGCTTTTTGTTCTACATTAATTACATACTCTTGCTTATGAAATGTAAATCCCTTAATTCTGTAGCCCCAGCATATCTTACTGATTTCTTACTGTATGGCAGCTTAGCTGAGGCATGCCTACTTCATACCCAAATTGACTAGCATCTCAGCTGCTGCTGTATAAAGTTCTATATAACGATTATTATTATTATTATTATTATTATTATTATTATTATTAAAGAATAGCAAGAGGTAAAAGAAAACAGAATAACTGAACATATAGATAACATAAGATAACATGCTTTTTAAGTCTGTTTTCTTTTTTCTTTTCATTTTTTTTTTTTTTGTTAAAAATATGTTGATTTGATTAAATCAATATTCCCACAAGGTTTAATGACTGTGCAAAGTTTTTTGCTGATCAGACATCTGCCTTTAAGTGGTTCATATTGAAGGGTGTTTTTTATTCTTCATAACTTTATATGCCTTCTCTTCAGATATTGAGAATTTTTTTTTTCCATTACTGATAAAATATTTATGCACCAAAAATCATATATTTTGAAAGTGTTCATTTTGTTTGACTTGTGGAAGATTCTCCATAATAAGAGACAGAGAGAGTATGACAGAGAAATGCAGTTTTACGACAAATACTTAATGAAAAAACCCCATGGGGTAATAGAATCCTATATTTAATTAAGGATTTATAAAATATTTAATATGGAAGAGAGAAATTTTAGCTCTCTGTCCATGTCTGTTGAGAAACTGGAAGCTGCAATAGAAGGTGAATAATAATGAAGAGAGAGAGGAAGAGAGATGGCTGATCGTGGTATAGGTGGTGGTGGTAGATCAAGGAAAATGACTTTCAGTGACATTAGAAGAAAGTCCTGGCAGATTTATAAAGGCTTTGAAGTTCGCGTTTTAATTCCCATGTTTAGTCTTACCTTTAGCAGAGGGTCAGAGGAAAGTTGAATGGATAATTCCAGGCTTTTTCAGATTTCCCCAAGTTCTACTAGAAGTTTAGAGTCAATGCTCAAGAATCAAAAAGTCTGGGATATAAAAACAGTCTATCTAATGACATGTAGTAAAAATCTGATGCAAGGATTTATTATATACTTTTTTAGAACCCTTGAAATGTAGCTCATTTGTGGAAGAGTTGAATGGTTTAATTTGATCTGTTTACTATTATGTCCTTGGGAAATCTGTAAAGTTACTTCTTCTTTACAAATTATAGTGATCTGAGATTTGTAAGCGTCTGTTCCCTTATACCAATTTCACTTTTGACTGGCAGATCCACTCAGACTCAGATGAAGGTGATGGCTCCATCAAGTACACCATATCTGGTGAAGGTGCAGGAACTATCTTTATCATTGATGAGGTCACAGGGGACATTCACGCCACTGAGAAGTTGGACCGTGAGGAGAAAGCCTTCTACACATTACGAGCACAGGCTCGAGACCGCCAGAGTGATGCCCCACTCGAACCCGAGTCCGAGTTTGTCATCAAGGTCCAGGATATCAATGACAGTGAGCCCAAATTCCTGGAGGGGCCATACATCGGAAGTGTGGCTGAGCTGTCTCCTATCGGTAAGAGAAAACTCTTTAAATCTCTTAACTAATAATTTTAAGGCCAAAAGTGAATTCATACTAAAATACTAAAACTAAAAATCGTTTTGGAAATCACATTTCTATTCTGTACAAGCTATTTTAACTGGGACTAACAAGAAGAAATGAAATTCTTAAAAATGACTAATCTGTGATACAAGAATTGGAGAAGTGTCAACCAGACCCCTAGTTCAGTAGTCAGGGCACTGATCAGGGAGTCAGCCATTTTAAGGGCTAAATCCTTCCAATGCACTGGAACGTTCGCTCCCTTAAAAACCCCTAATGCACTGCAAAAACCAGGGAGCATTGATGCTCAGTATGTTCCCTTAAAGGAAATGACGTCATGTTTTCTGAAACCTCTCAAAAATGGCAGACAAACTCTCAGCCAACGTCTACAAATATAAGTAGCTTGTTATCGTTGTTTCAGCTCTCAAATTATTACTTATGTCAGTGATTTATAACTTTATATGACGTTCTATATATGATTTGTTTGAGTTTAGTGACTTTTAAGTGTTTAATGAAATGTGTGTGATTAAGCAAACAAATTTATATGACACAAACTTAAATATTTTTAGGGTTTTTTTTTATTTTTGATGATGTTTTACAATGCCAGTACATAATCGTGTTGCCAGAAATTGAGTTATCACTGTCTCAGTGTGTAGTGAGCCAGGGTCCTTACCAGTGCCAGAACTCATGCACATAATATACTGATTCATGACCTAGGGAGCTGATTGAGACAGTCAATTGTGAAACAAAGCAAATGTTATTCCTGGTCTAATTCATTTTAATGTATTATTTTTTTATTTTCTTTACATACATGACATTATTACTATGAAATCTAAATAGATCTAAAGAGCCTATGTCAGTAGGACATTAGTGAACAGAACATGATGGGTAGTCTGGAGGAATCAGAGAACTGCTGCTTCACTAATTCCTCACTGTTGTTTCCACAAGTGGGAATGTGCTCAGTTGTGCTGAGTAAACGTTTATTGCAGATTGGCTCTTGTGTCTGTCTGTACAGACATATTTACTGTATTCATGGAATTCTGCTTTTCAATTACCTACTGAATGCTATTTGTTATTAGAGTAAAATAGGGGTAGGTTACAGTCCTCCCATTCTCTACAACCGTGAACTTACTGATTGGAATTAATTCCTGCTTCCTCAGCATAGCGGAGGCTGAGCCAGCGGCAGCAGTTTCTCAAACGAGAACGAGGGAGAGTAGTTAATGTTTGTGTCATCTTCACTCCCCCCGTTTCTCCACCTCTCACATTAACCGAGCACACCGTTCATGTTTTATACATTAAACTGAGCAGCAAATCTAATGAGATAACATCACTGCTTTGTTAGCATTTTAATGTTTTGCTTTCTTGCAGAGCAATTGTTAGTGTCGTCAGTGTTGGCGTCTCCATGATAAGGTCATGCCTCACTGTCAAAGCAAGACAGACTGATAGCCCAGTCAGACAGAAAGAAGAATAGTTGCCTCACTTTACCTTGACACTCCAAGATGAATGGATACATTTCAGAACATAATGTTATGCAGTGGTTTGTTTCTCTTTAGTTGTTTGAACACAAAACAGCAACACAGACAATCAAAAGATCTCTATAATTCCTGCTTGCAGTCTACCATGACACTTTACCTGCACCTGAAAAATTAACAAAATATACCTCAATTCAGGCGCGTAGCCATCCTTTCAGATGTGGGGGGACAGAATGTCAACGGTATTCTTTTTTCCTGACCTTTGTCTGATTGATGGGTTTTTATCTCTTCTTGCTCTTAATTAGCTTAATATGCAATTTTTGATTCTGTACTTTTGATTCTGCATGTTATATTGTATATTGCACTGTATTATTTAAATATTGCAAATTGTGTTTAGTGTACATTGTATTGCATATACGTAACACAGTATATAATATATACTTGTGTGAACATACACTACTTGTCACGACTTCCCCTGTATGCAGCGTGCTGCAGAGCATGTGAATGCACGCTGCCGAGCATGGTGCACGAGCACCTGCTTTTTCGTTGTTGACAATCGTGACATTTGGACACGTGCATTTGTTATGTTTTGTTATGTCTCCTCCCTGTTCTGTCATTGGCTATGGTTTCACGTGTGTCTGAATTGCCCTCAGCCGTCAGCCATTACGAGGCTGATTAGGTTTGTATATATATCGCGCGCCTCCCAGCACACAGCGCGGAATATTAGATAGATTAGATACTTGGTTGAGATTCCTTACGATAGCGTACCATAGTCATAGTCCAGATTCGTTTGTTTAGTTCTGACAAACTATCTATTTAACAGCTATATGCTGCTAAATTGCAGTTGTTTACTGTAGCTGGCAAAAACAGTATCTAGCTGTTAATTTCAACAACAGTAACATACCGTATTTTACAGTAAAATGCTGGCAAGCACAGCTGCCAGTAGATTTTTTTTTTACAGGACTTTTTACAGTGTGAATAATCTAGGTTGGAAAATGCAAAGTCTTTTAATCTCAGTATCATTTATAATAGTAACAAAGTGACATTACCAAAGAAGCTGGTAAATCTGTTTCTGCCATCGAATACAACCCCAATTCCAAAAAAATTGGGACGCTGTGTAAAATGTAAATAAAACAGGATGCAATGATTTGAAAATCTCAGAAACCTATATGTTATTCACAATAGAACATAGAAAACATATCAATTGTTTCAACTGAGGAAATGTACCATTTTAAGAAAAAAAATAAGGTAATTTTGAATTTGTTGGGTACAACACATCTCAAAAAAGTTGAGACGTGGGCAACAAAAGTATGGAAAAGTAAGTGTTGCTAAAAAGAAACAGTAGGAGGAAATTTTTGCAACTAATTAGGTTAATTGGAAACAGGTCAGTAACATGGTATAAAAAGAGAACCTTAGAGAGGCAGAGTCTCTCAGAAGTAAAGATGGGATGGGATCTGACTGGAAGCATATGTTGCTCTAAAACCTGTATATACCTTTCAGCATTGATGGTGCCTTTACAGATGTGCTAGCTGCCCATTCCATAGGCACTAATGCACCCCTATACCATCAGAGATGCAGGCTTTTGAACTGAGCACTGATAAAAAGACCGGATGGTCCCTCTCCTCTTTAGTCCTCTTTAGTTTAGAAGATGCGGTGTCCATGGTTTCCAAAAATAATTTAAAATTTTGTTTCGTCTGACCACAGAACAGTTTTCCACTTTGCCTCAGTCCATTTTAAATGAGCTTTGGCCCAGAGAAGACTGCAGCGTTTCACATATGGCTTCTTCTTTGCATTATAGAGCTTTATCCAGTATGCCTGTTTTTAATGCAGTGCCGCCTGAGGGCCCGAAGATCACAGGCATGCAATATTGATTTTCACCCTTGTCCCTTGTGCACAGAGGTTTCTCCAGATTCTCTGAATCTTTTGATGATATTATGTACTGTAGATAATGAGCTATTCATAGTCTTCACAATTTTACGTTGAGGAACATTATTCGGAAATTGTTCCACAAATTATAGAAGCAGTTTTTTTGCAGATTGGTGAACCACTGTCCACCTTTACTTCTGAAAGACTCTGCCTCTCTAAGATCCTCTTTTTATACCTAATCATGTTACTGACCTGTTGCCAATTAACCTCCAGCTGTTTCTTTTTAGTAACACTTACTTTTCCAGCCTTTTGTTGCCCCTGTCCCAATTTTTTTGAGATGTGTTGCGGCCATCAAATTCAAAATTGCCTTATTTTTTTCTTAAAATGGTACATTTCCTCAGTTTAAACATTTGATATGTTTTCTATGTTCTGAGATTTGCATTCTGTTTTTATTTACATTTTACACAGTGTCCCAAGTTTTTTGGAATTAGGGTTGTAAAAAAATGCTATTTTAAATATTACTTTATTTAAGTTTCTGCATCAAGATCATTTTACTTTGGTCAATGTGGTCAATCTGCTGGACGTTTGCACCTCTGAAGTACACTGTTATGAGACGTCACTCAAAAGTATGCCAAAAGAGTCTTATTTTTTTATCAAATTAAAATTGCAGACAAGGTGATCAACATACGTATAAATCTTGAATGATTGACAGTAGTGCATGTATTTTGAACGCTCCTATATTAACTGACCCCCCCAGAATCCCATCCCATTCTCTCCCTCTCACATTAGTAATTATTCAGCTGGTGCACTTGTCTTGATTTTTCTGGCTGTAATGCGAGTGTGACCATAGATAGATCAATTTCCACATGGTGTGGAATTTAGGGGACTTTTCACTGTCATGTCAGTGGAGTGACATTCCCGTCCCATTGGATTTGTTTTGGCAACCAGGGTGTTCACAAATTTGGGTAAGTTGCATTGGATCCCCTGCAATGACAGGGTCTGTGTGTATTCCTTTTTCTGAACAGACAGTCCCATCAGCAGGTTTTTAGCCATACAAATGTCCTGATTGTGTATGTGGAAGTGCTAGGACTAAAAGGCAATCACACTTCTTTTGCAGGCCATTTGAGGCTTTTTGATGAAGCACACTACCATTTCAATTATTTATGCAGTCATGAAATTGTGGCCAATATGCAGACTTTACATCTGGCTCTACATCTGGTTGGGATGTTCTTACTGTGTATGTGTATAAACTGAAACTGTGTGTATTCCACAAAATGTTTATGCCACATACAATTTTGGCAGAATGCTCAGTGCCTGTCAGCCACATCACAAATTCAAGTGTCACTAGTCTGTGCACACTGAGGCATTGATCTACCTCACTTTTTTTTTTTTCTTTTGGAAAAAAAAGAGTCTCACCATCAGTGATTAATGAAATTTGTGTGGCTAGTGTAACACTTTTAGGAAACCTTAATTACATAAGGTCAGGGTGCTTGGTAAATGCTTGGCCAAACCTATAGCTGTATGAATTTCTGCCACTACTGCTGCTGTGGATTCTGCACTGCATCTAACAGTCTAGGAGATCAGTGTATTGATATCCCCATTCTATACAAACAGACCATTGTTCCACAGTTGTTGCACTGTTGACCGGATTTACAGTATGTCTGTAAAACATTAGCTGTATTATGAAACCTGGTTAGTGTTAGTACTCAATAATGGTCTAGAATAGTACATAAATATGCAATTTGAGACACAGTGCTAGTTTCTTTAGCAGAGGTACAGTGCCCTCCACTAATATTGGCAAACCTTGGTAAATATGAGCAAAGAAAGCTGTGAAAATTTGTCTTTATTGTTTAACCTTTTAATCTTTTGTTAAAAAGAATTCACAAAAATACTCTGCTCTCACAGATATCAAACAATTGCAAACAAAACACAGATTTATCAATATATATATATATTTGTTAAATATAGGTGTGGGCACATTTCAATTTTTACGAAGATAAGAATAACAAGCTTGATAAAAATTATGCAGTGTGCGACATGTCGAGCCAAGATTAAATACTTCGGAAACACTACAGATGTGAGGAATCACATGTTCCGTTTTCACCCAGAGGTAAAGTTAGCAGCAACCCTGCAGAATGCAGCTAATCAGCCTACAGTGCAACAATTCATGCTAAATTTCAAAGTTCAAAGATCACAGTCCATTGCCACATTTATTGCAAAGGATCTCCGCACTTACTCTGTCCTGGAAAACTCCAGCTTTCGCTTCCTTCTCCATATCCTGGAGCCAAGATACATAATCCCTTCCCTTCTCCTATCCAAGCTAGCACGGAAATATTTGAGTATCCCAGGATCCAGCATCTCTGCAGAGAGAGTTTTCTCTACAGCAAGGTATGTAGTTAGAGCAAAAAGAAGCAGCCTGAAACATGTGGATCACCTTGTATTTTTGAGTATAAACATTTCCAAACGTCGAAAATTGAGCACTGGCATTTGACACATTCTACTAAAAAGTGAGAAGGCTTTATTTTTGTAGAATTTTGTTTTTCCACATAAACCGTACAATATGTTATACTACCTTGTGGTACAGATTATTTTATATTTTTATTTAATTATATGTATTGCATAAAAAGGCAGCCTTTTAAGTTATATTTTTATACATACGACAGATTTTTTTTCTGCAATTAAGCTGCTAGAGACTTTTTGTTGATTATACAGTGCACTACAAAAAAGTGTCTTGTTTTTACACATACTGTGCTGCTATGTAACTTGAAAAATAGACAATTTATCATGTACTGTAATTTGACTTTTTTAAAAAAAAAAAAAAACAGCTGATTAATAAAAAAAAGCTGAAAGAGAAAGCGTTTCAAGTGTGTGTATTATTAATAAAAGAACAAGGAGGAAAAGATGCATCGTGATGCATCGAGAATTGGTTTATAATCGAATCGTTACCCTCTTACTCGTAACTGAATCAAATCATGAGGTAGATGAAGATTCACACCTCTACTTTTTACTCAAAATCCATAGGGGATATTTGTAATATTCATTTGTAAAGTAAATGAATGAAACCAAAGAGGACATGTTTGTAAATCATGTGAAACAACTCCTAGTTTGGGAGTCCCAGTCTGCTCTATGGCCACAATTTACCCATCTTATAATGATTACTTCCAGCAGGCACAAAAGCACACGTCATCTCAAACTGAGTTCAGTGTATTTCATTGGCCTCCCCATTTACTGAATCAGAATACAATTTAGTACATTTGTGCTAGAATGGGGGATTCAAACATGTACCCGAATCACAGAATCCCTTATGGAATCCATGATCGGGGGGTCTTACACAGTATTCGTATGATGTAAAATTAACCTTAATTCCTTTCAGCCATTTACTGCTACAAAGATTCTAACTGACCATTACTTCAGTGATCCCAGGTAATCAGGCTAATTGTCAATTGACAGACAGTCATTTAATTTAATAATGTTAATTAATAATGTGGCCCCAGCAGCATCAATTTTGTAATGAACACTACAGATGTGTAAACTGAGTGATATGTAGAAATATGAGATTTAATCACAGCTAGTGGCTGAGCATAAGCACCACTGTGTTTTATTACTGCGGCAGCGAATGCTCTGCTATAATAATAAAAGCATAATCACAGACAAGCCCACAGCATATTTATTTTCCCTTGCCACTCTCTGTCTTGTTACCACTATCTCTTATGCTCACTTTTCTGAGGAACTAACTGAAGTTGAATTGGTTTGTATATAATTTAGACTGCTTTGAACGTCCTTCTTGGATAATGCAAGAGTGTGAAGTGTAAACTCGGAAAAGTAGTTGAGTAGTGTGGCATATGTTTACTACCTGACATTGTCAAAGGCTGGGTGAAAAGGGTATTCACCCAAAGGCCCCAAATTTGAAGGGGTGAGCAGGGGTGGGAACGGATAGGGTGGCAGGGGCAGAGTGGGAAGTGCCCTGACTATGGTTCAGCTAAAATTATAACAAGATATTGCATGCGAAATAATGTTGAGATTACATTTTGCAAACAATAAGAAAATAGAAAACAGCTACTAAGAATAATGAAATGTATATGAAAAACATAATTATTCATTATTAATCACTCATTTTATTTATAGAGTGCTTTACCAATTAAGAAATAAAACCAGGAAGGTCATCCTTCTACTTCAGCCAGGGAGAGGCTATGCAGCAAAGAGGTTTAAATACATACATACATACATACATATACATATACACACACATATACATTTTTTATATTATATATATATATATAATCACACACACACACACACACACACACACACACACATCTCTTAAATGGAAATAGGAGAAAATACTTTTGCCAGTGGTAGGAAGCAGCAACTATAAATAAAAAACTTGTCAGATCTGTCAGGGTTTATAAAAAAAAATATTGTGTTATTGATTATAGAGATATTTGGCAATAGAAAAACAATATGGCTAGCAGTAATCACCTGCTCTATGTGAAGTGTATTTTATTTGTATTCACTCTGTTAATTGCATTAATCCTTTTAGATGTTAAAAGAATTTGAAATATTGTTATAGAAATATTGAGGGACATATTTGTCCTGTCTAGGGCACTCAATCCTAGCCATGTATTCACCGATTCAATCTCATACCTGCATATTTCTGAGCCTTTCAGTTTTTTTTTATTTTTTATTAAAATGGATTGTCATTACAATTTTAAATTCTGAGAAGAGCTGTTACTCAGTAGGAAATATCCTAATTTCATTTACTAGTTACATTAATCTTGCATTGTAAATGGGCATCTATACTTACTCTGTGTTTGTATTTTAATTTGCTATGTGCCTACCAGTAAATCTGTGAAATATCTGTGAAGACTTTATCTATCTGGCACATCGCACACCTACATACTCAGGCAGTAATGGAGCATACCAAGTGATTTACTTTGTGAAACTCTGCCAGATTCTTAAAGACTCTTATTATACAATATATTTGAAGACAGACATCTTAGACTTAGATAATTAGTGAACTCTTAGTAATCTCTGGTAAACTACTTTGGCAATTCAAGTCTTTATGTATAGAAAAAATGCATAATTTGCTATACTGTCATTCAAGTGATGATTATTAGTATTATATTAGTATTAGATATCGAATGTATTAGTGTTACATTCTATATCTGTATGTGCACATCAAACACATGCCATATGCCCTAAACCTGGGCCCTGCAATAAGAATACCACCTTGAGTCCCGCATTCCAGTTGAGATTGCTCTGTACCTGGTAATGGAATTATCAAGTAATTACAGTATCAGCAAAGGGGTGGATTTCCTTTGGAGTGGATTGAATTTGTGCATTGCAGGCTACAAGAAGCCAGGGGCTCTGTCTACCCACGTTCTTCTGCTCAGATTTAAACCAATTTACTTTTTTAACCATAAACAGAGAGATAAACATTATACTAAACAAATTTTTCACTTAGAGACATTTGTTTTCTCTTAGGTTGAAATAATGAATGGAAGTTAAACATAATAACTAGGGCTTTGTTCATGCAACATGGTAAATCTGATTTATTTATTGTGTCTAATTTTTAGATCAAGTGTTCACATTGCAAATATAAATAAATAAATAAATAAATAAATAAATAACGTGTGCAAAGACGCACACATATACATTTATATGAGCTGTAGTAAAAATAGGTCTAGTACACAAAGTTTCCAGAGAAACAGGATGTTTCTGACAAACACACTTCATCAGATGTGCAAGCAAAGTGCTTCAGAGGCTGTAACAGGTTCATAAAATTCATAAAAAAAACTTTGTCTGAAATTATCTGTTTCTCTGGAAACTTTGTGTACTCCACTTAATTTTTACTACATCCATCATCATTTCTGAAGTACACTGCGATTACTTCCTAGATTCCTCTTCAGATTTCTATATGTATACTACCACAAACTACTGTACATATACAATACCGGTCAAAAGTTTAGAAACACTCATTCTTTATATTTTTCCCACATTTTAGAAAAATAATGAAGTCATCAAAATTCTGGAATAACACTAATGGAACTACGGGAATTATATTGTGATAAAAAAATCCAAAATACATCAAAATAATTGTATATTTTATCATCTTCAAATTGGACACCCTTTTTGCCTAGAATTTTCAGAAATGTATTCTTGGCATTTTCTCAACCAATTTCTTCAGGAATCCCCTGAGATGCTTTTTAAACAGTATTAAAGGAGCTCCTACCTATGCTGGACACTTATTGACTGCTTTTCGGAATATTTAACTCCAAATCATCCATTTAAAAAAAAAAAAGTAAATAAAATGTTAGTTTTTAATGAAAGAAATTAATATGTTGGCACAATTATATTTTTGTCTACAACACCGATTTCAAACATTTAATCATACTCCTTCAGATAAAAAGGTTATCATGAGAAGTGTTTCATCAAAAGTGTACTTTTGACCAGTAGTGTATATTACTACTCCAAACAATAAATTAAACTACATGTGTCTGAGTAAGATATTGGGCCTTGGCCTCTTTATGTATTTACTGTTTGGCATGCCTTAAAATATGTTGTATATCTCAAGCCCATGTATGTATAGAATTGAGCAAAAGTGAAGATGCCTTCAAAAATAATAAAATGTAAAAAAAAAATTTAAATAAATAAGTATCAAAAATAGTTACAATTAAAATAAATCAAGCAATAATTTAAATTGGTGGATTGTTTCAGACTTCTTAGAGAACTTGCTACAGTTCTTTTGGGCCCCTTAAGTCTTTTCTACTGTACTGTATACACAAGTTATGCATGCAAAGGTTGCAAACGTTACATCCACCACACAAGTCATACTTGACACACTGGATAGATTACAATGCATTTTTGCTTCCATATTTCATTCCCCAACTCTTGGTTGTCCTATTCATTCCGCATGCACGTAAATAACATAATTTGTGGTTTGGTGCATTTCCAGGAAATAATATGTCTGCACTGATAGGCAGTTTTTCTAAGTCAAGTCCAACTAAAATGAGCATCTCTTTTTCCATCAGCCCTTTACTAAATCAAGTAAACAGCTTTTAACATCCTCACAACGTTAAAATTAATGTAGTCCTTTCACAAAGAGAAGAAAAAGTACAAAGCAAACCCATGCAAAATGGTAATGACCTCAATACACAACAAGCTGTAACGCATCAAATTCAGAGTCATGTTTCAGAGTTAAGCTGAAACCGGTGGCCCTCAGTCTGAACTGGCAGCTTTCAGCTTTCAAAACCGAATTTCAGACCTGACCATTATTTGGCTTGTTATTTAAATGAAAGCTGCAGAGTCTAGCCATGAAAAGACCAGATGAAACACCAGTAGGTCTTAATGCAATTTTATATAATAAAACCTTATAGAAGAGTAATTCAGCATATTGTTAAGTACAGTTATTTAAGGCTCACAGTTTTCATTTAAATATTTTTTAATAGTTACATATGCTGAAATAATCATACACCCCTGTACACACACACACTTTCTCACAGCATGCAGCACATTGAAAAAAGTCTAAGAGGACCATTAGCTACAGTAGAAGCAAAGTAATACTCTATAGCAGGGGTTCTCAAACCTATCCTGGAGGACCCCCAGCACTGCACATTTTGTATGTCTCCCTTTTTTGACACACCCAATCCAGGTCTTGCAGTCTGTACTAATGAGCTGATGAGTTGACTCGGGTGTGTTAGGGTTAATTTCCCCATATGTAACGAAAAGCAACAAACTACACAAGCTCACAAACTGACCAGCTATGGATTCAACTTTTGTGAGCTTTTTACTAATATGTACAATAAAGTTTCACATGGTTGTCAATGTATAATAATGAGTAATCAATACTGTTCCTGTTAATAATATTAATGTATTGTATATACACCTACAGTATCTCACAAAAGTGAGTACACCCCTCACATTTTTGTAAATATTTGATTATATCTTTTCATGTGACAAACTGAAGAAATGACACTTTGCTACAATGTAAAGTAGTGAGTGTACAGCTTGTGTAACAGGTGTAAATTTGCTGTCCCCTCAAAATAACAACACACAGGCATTAATGTCTAAACTGCTGGCAACAAAAGTGAGTACACCCCTAAGTGAAAATGTCCAAATTGGGATCAATTAGCCATTTTCCCTCCCGGGTGTCATGTGACTTGTTAGTGTTACAAGGTGTCAGGTGTGAATGGGGAGCAGGTGTGTTAAATTTGGTGTCATTGCTCTCATACTCCCTCATACTGGTCACTGGAAGTTCAACATGGCACTTCATGGCAAAGAACTCTCTGAGGATCTGAAAAAAAGAATTGTTGCTCTACATAAAGATGGCCTAGGCTATAAGAAGATTGCCAAGACCCTAAGACTGAGCTGCAGCACGGTGGCCAAGACCATACAGCGGTTTAACAGGACAGGTTCCACTCAGAACAGGCCTTGCCATGGTCGACCAAAGAAGTTGAGTGCACGTACTCAGCGTCATATCCAGAGGTTGTCTTTGGGAAATAGACGTATGAGTGCTACCAGCATTGCTGCAGAGGTTGAAGGGGTGGGGGGGTCAGCCTGTCAGTGCTCAGACCATAGGACGCACACTGAATCAAATTGGTCTGCATGGCTGTCGTCCCATAAGGAAGCCTCTTCTAAAGATGATGCACAAGAAAGCCCGCAAACAGTAACTAAGGATGTGGATTACTGGAACCATGTCCTGTGGTCTGATGAGACCAAGATAAACTTATTTGGTTCAGATGGTGTCAAGCGTGTGTGGTGGCAACCAGGTGAGGAGTACAAAGACGAGTGTGTTTTGCCTACAGTCAAGCATGGTGGCGGGAGTGTCATGGTCTAGGGCTGCATGAGTGCTGCCGGCACTGGGGAGCTACAGTTCATTGAGGGAACCATGAATGCCAACATGTACTGTGACATACTGAAGCAGAGCACGATCCCCTCCCTTCGGAGACTGGGCCGCAGAACAGTATTCCAGCATGATAACGACCCCAAACACACCTCCAAGATGACCACTGCCTTGCTAAAGAGCTAATGAGCATCTGTGGGGCATCCTCAAACGGAAGGTGGAGGAGCACAAGGTCTCTAACATCCACCAGCTCTGTGATGTCGTCATGGAGGAGTGGAAGAGGACTCCAGTGGCAACCTGTGAAGCTCTGGTGAACTCCATGCCCAAGAGGGTTAAGGCAGTGCGGGAAAATAATGGTGGCCTCACAAAATATTGACACTTTGGGCCCAATTTGGACATTTTCACTTAAGGATGCACTCACTTTTGTTGCTAGCGGTTTAGACATTAATGGCTGTGTGTTGAGTTATTTTGAGGGGACAGCAAATTTACACTGTTACAAAAGCTGTACACTCACTACTTTACATTGTAGCAAAGTGTCATTTCTTCTTGTTGTCACATGTTAAGATACAATCAAATATTTACAAAAATGTGAGGGGTGTACTCACTTTTATGAGATACTGTATATGCATAGTTAGGTGTTAGGCAACCGCACACTGACAGAACAGCTGATGGAGGCACCTTTCCCATCCTTCACCCCTATTGTCACAATTTCAAGGCAGAAAGGGTTGCAGATACAGATTTACTTTTTAATAATATCTAAACAAACCACTAAAAAAGAGCTATGAATTTGCAGCAAAACTAACCATAAACCAAAGACCTAAACACAGCAACAAAAACTACAGCAAAGAAAGACAAACGTAAGACAAAGAGTGCAGTGCAAACTGTGGCTATATACACGAGTGCTCATTAACAGGAACGTGATTCAGGTGCAGGTTGTCACGTGACTGATGCAGTGAGGTGCAGTGGCTGCTGGGAACTGTAGTTCAGCATTCCTTCTCTGATTTAAATGACACCCATAAAAGTAGCAATATATGTCCATCCATCCATCCATCTTCTATACCGCTTTATCCTTTTCAGGGTCACGGGGAAACCTGGAGCCTATCCCAGGGAGCATCGGGCACGAGGCGGGGTACACCCTGGACAGGGTGCCAATACATCGCAGGGCACAATCACATACACATTCACACACCCATTCATACACTACGGAAACTTTGGACATGCCAGTCAGCCTACCATGCATGTCTTTGGACTGGGGGAGGAAACCGGAGTACCCGGAGGAAACCCCCACAGCATGGGGGAGAACATGCAATCTCCGCACACACAGGGCCACGGTGGGAATCCAACCCCCGATTCTGGAGGTGTGAGGCGAACATGCTAACCACTAAGCCACTGTGCACCCACAATATATGTCATACAGTAGATATAAAAAGTCTAAACCCCCCCCTGTTAAAATGGCAAGTTTTTGTGATAAAAAAATTAAACCAAGATCATGTCTGAACATTTCTCACCCTCAATGTGAAATTACTATGTATAAAAATTACATGAAAAACAATCAAACATTTTAGGGGAAAATAGGTAAAATAAAAAAGCTACAATAACCCTATTGCATAAGTGTTGTTCCCTTTCAAAGGGAACTCAACGCGGTCAGAAGTGCCTTTGTGCGTGACCGGTATCTGAAGCTTGTGTGAAATCACACCTATTTATAGGCCTGCCATGGTCAGGTGAAATGGCAATTAAGCGCGTCCCATGATTATAAAAACGGCACCTGTGAACCATGCCACAAGCCTTATGATCTTAAGCGAGACTGCATGTCTGTCGTTTTGTGTGAACGCTCGCAAAAATACTCTACATTTCCTCTCTAGTTTTTGAAAAAAAAAAAAGTATAAGTGAGAGAATTCAGGCAGTGTGTCATGCTTTGCTCCTGTTTCATCATGTGGGTGTTGGTGGTGGACACAATTCCGTGTGAAGTGTCTGTGAGTGGAGATTGCCACAGCAGCCCTTGAGAGGGCTGACTGTGCACATTGTGAGCGCTTTACAATGAGGCAGCTCCGATCGCGGCTCGCTTTCAGAGTCTTGGGTTTCAGAGCCTTGCTGATCGGGGCCGACCTCTGCCAAGACAGTCAGCCGGCTCATGTCCTGGGGATCTCGTATGGATCTGGAAGAGGAGTCGGAGATGAGAGATCTCTTGCTCTGTCTTCCGGGTCCGGCTCTCTGATGGATTTTGGAGCTCACATCCTCACATCACTCCTCCTTCCTTTATGGAAAGCCAAAACATTGCACTTAAAATGGAGAGCAGCTCTCAAGCATATTAAGAACTGTTTGAAGTGATTACTAAGGCAGTAGAAAAACTTAATCAGGCCCAGTGAAGATGAAGTGGCTTGTAGCAGGCTGGACGAGAGCTAACTCCCCAGTGAAAATAAATCTCCCTCACACTGCAGAAAATTCCCCCTTTTTCCAGAAGAACATGATGAAGTGTTATGCTTCTGGGGAACCATACACTAACCGTGTTTATAACCCGGCAACATCAGATTATTTGGCCTTCGTGGGGAATGAACCCCACAGGTATTTAGCTATGCCAAAGGTGGAGGAGATGCTTGCAAGCTACCTCCCTCCATCGATGGCAGGAAATTTAGGGGGGCTGGCTTTGCCATCCATGCCATATAAGGCCACCCCGGGCTTGGTTGGCAAAGCCTATGCGGCAGCAGGTCTTGCTTGTGGGTCACTGCATACAATGGCAGGCCTACCAGTGGTGTTGCAGGCCTACCAAGCAAACATCTTGAGTGAGCTTGACAACGGGGAAGGAACTGGGCCCGAGGCAGCGGTGGAGCTTCGCTGCGCCATATATTTGTCTCTCGGGACGACAAAGCAAATGGCCCGTTATATCAGCCGCTCAATGGGTAGCTTGGTTGCGTTGGAGAGGCACCTATGACTCAACCTTTCAGGGATGGGGGAAAAAGATAAAGTCTCCCTGCTGGATGCCCCTGTTGAATTTTATTCCAGTTTGGTGGCACACCATTGCGACGGGTTTCACGAGGTGAAACAGCAAACAGCAGCATTCAGCCAGTTCCTTTCCCATCGTGTCGAGTTCACCTGGGTATCTATGAGTGGAGCCCTGGCCAGCACTAGTGCGAGGGACGCACAGAAGGCGAGTGTGGTGGCCTGCCCAACCAACGCAGAGCCAGGGGAACAGGGTGTCATAGCCTGCTAGTTTGCCTGATCTGAGAATGATCATAAAGGCCAAGCAGATAAAGAAGGAGTGGTCCTGATGGGCAGCAGAGGGAAGTATTAGAGGATGTGAGGCTGTTAGGGCAGTTAGCCCATAGTACTACTGTAGGACCTCCCCTAGCCAATGTCATCCCAAATTTTCAGTCTTCTATGGTTAGCGAGCTGTCAGAGGGCAAGGAAAATCTGATACTTTCCCTCCAACAAAATGTGGAAGAGTTAATGTCACTAAAAGACCATCTGGCAGCATGGAAACTACTGCCAAGTGTGTCTCCATGGGTTCTGTCCACCATAGAAAAGGGTTACCAGGGCCAGTTCAGAGCTCGATCCCCCGGTTCAGAGATGTGCTCACCACAGTAGTCAGCACAGAGCAGAGCCTGATGCTAGTGCAGGAAGCAAGATCCCTCTTCGACAAAGGGGCCACAGAACATGTGCCCCAATCGAGTATGCGGCCAATTTTAGATCTGCACCATCTGAACCGTACTCTTTGGACATACAGGTTCAATATGCTGATGCTCATTGTTCTTATTGGTCCACAGATTCAGTTCTAGGACTGGTTTGTGACAATAGATCTAAAAGATGCATATTTCCACATAGAAATATTGCCTTGTCACAGGAAGTTCCTGAGGTTTGCCTTTGGAGGCAATGCATACCAATATCGGGTTCTTCCCTTTGGTCTAGCTTTATCCCCTCTCACCTTCACAAAGTGCATGAATGTGTCTCTGGCTCCCTTGTGACTCCAGGGCATCCGTGTACTAAACTACTTGGACAACTGATTAATTTTAGTGCAATTCAGGGAACTGCCGGTTCAACATTGAGATATTGTTCTCGCCCACATGAGGAGCTTGGGGCTCAAGTTGAACCTCAAGAAAAGTATGCTTTCTCCAGTGCAGAGGACAACTTTTCTAGGGGTTATATGGGATTCTACTACAATGAGGGCTATCAACATTGCGCAAGATGAAGCTGGGTCTGGGCATCCCCTTCAGTCTCTATGAGAGGCTGTTGGGGCTTATGGCAGCAGCAGCCAACATCATACCATTAGGCCTATTGCACATGAGACCATTTCAGTTATGGCTGAAAAGTCAGGGGTTTTCCCTACAGGGTGATTCCTAAGTTTTCACAAAATATGTAAGTGTCCCTGGTTTCTAACCTTGGGTCACACTCTCGGGGCTTCTCCTTATCGCAAGATGATAATAACAGACACCTCCCTCACGGGCTGGGGTGAGGTCTTAGACAGCTGTCTAGCTCATGGTCTCTGGAGCGGCCCTCATCTGGAGGGGCATATAAATTCCCTAGAAATGTGAGCCATATTTCTAGCACTTAAAGTCTTTCTTCCTCAATTGAGTGGTCACTAGGGAGGGTCACGTTCGTGATCCCTGTTCAGGCAGGCACAACTAATTCTTCTCTTGGCAGAGGGAAAGGTTCTGTCCGTGAGTGCAATGTACATTCAATGTGCATGATTTATCACCCTCGGCCGGAACTATGGAAACTGTGGGTCTGGCCCCTGAGGCGCACCAGCTCATAGATTCTGGTCTCTCAACTTTTATTTTTCCCATACCTGTGCTACAGGTTAGGTTGGCTAGACAGAAGCCCTTCCTCACAAAAACACCCAAGCTCAACTAAATCACACCATGTGGCAAAATGTGTTATGGTTTGGTGAGACTAATTCCAAAAGGTATAATAATTCCAGATGGTATTTTTGTTGTGAAAAAAGCACATCAACAAAAGAACACCAGACCCATGGTGGAGCATAGTGGAGGCAGCATCATGTTTTAGGTCTGCTTTTCTTCAGACAAAACTGCTGGTTTAATCAAGGTGAAGGGAATTATGAATAGCTACAAATACTGTACCAGCTGATTTTAGTGCAAAACATTCAGGTTTCTGTTAGAAAACTGAAGATGAAAATTAATGTCACCCTTCAGTATGACACTGACTCAAAGCATGCATCCAAATCAACAAAGGAATGGCTTAACCAAAAGCAATTAAATGTTTTTGAATGACCAAGCAAGAGCCCATACATGAATCCAGCTAAAATCCATGGGGTGACCTGAAGTGGGCTGTGTACGGAAGATGCCCTCACAATTTGACAGATCTAGGACGTTTTGGCAAGAAACAGTGGGAAATTATTGCCAAATCAAGATGCACCAAACCGGTAGAGTGCTTCAACAACGTATTAGCTTAGGTATGTGCACACTTATGCAACTAGGTTATTTTAGGTTATTTGTGTTTATTTTTTTCCACAATAAAAGTTTCTGATTGGTTTTCACTTTATTTTTTATACTTTGCAACTGCACATTAAAGGTGAGAAATTGCCTTACAATTTATCTTAGTGTCATTCTTTTACTTAAAAAAAAACTGCCATTTTAACAGGGGTGTGTAGACTTTTTATATCCATTGTATATGCCTGTTTGTTTTGGCTCAGAACCCTTGAATAATTGAAAAAATATGTATCCAGGCTGTGCAAGTTGTTGTTTTTTGTTTTGTTTTTTGATTCAGGAAATTTACCATTTTGTTTTCCCAGTTTAGCATGGTTACAGACAAAGTCAGATGACTCAGTTCAAAACACAGCAAATCTTTCAGTTCTATAAGTCCACAGCACAAACAGATTTACAATTGCAGAATCCATAGTTTAAAATCAAACTAGTCTATATCAGCTCTACCATCTAACATTATAACATATGATTTTTGGTTCTTTATATTCTTAATCTGATTTTGACACAAGTTTAACTGTAAAAATAGGCTGGAACTGATGTTAGCAGCAGATCTTTTAAGTCCTGTAAGCTGCAAAGGGGCGCCTCCATGGATCGGACTTCTTAGTCCAGCACATCCCACAGCTGCTCAATCAGATTCAGATCTGGGGATCTGAAGGTGTCAAGTCAACACCTGCAACTCTTTGTCATGTTCCTCAAACCATTTCTGAACAGTTTTTGCAGTGTGGCAGTGTGCATTATCCTGCTGAAAAGGCCACTGCCATAAGGAAATACAGTTGCCTTGAAGGGGTGTACTTGACCTGCAACAGTGTTTAGGTAGGTGCTACTTGTCAAAGAAGATCCATATGAATGCCAGGACCAAAAGTTTCCCAGCAGAACATTGCCCAGAGCCTCACACCTACTCCGCTGGCTTCCTTCTTCCCAGTGCCATATCTTCCCCAGGTAAGCGACACACATGCACCAAGCTGTCCGCACGATGTAAAAGAAACTGTGATTTATCAGACTAGGCCACCTTCTTCCATTGCACCATGATCCAGATCTGATGCTCATGTGCCCATTGTAGGCGCTTTCAGTGCTGGACAGGAGTCAGCATGGGCACTCTGACCGGTCTGTGGCTATGCAGCCACATACGCAGCAAGCTGTGATGCAGTGTGTGTTCCGGCATCTTTGTCCCATTGCCACCATTAACTTTTCTGTAATTTATGCTACAGTAGCTTAGGTCTGCACGATTATGGCCAAAATGATAATCCCAATTATTTTCATCAATATTGAGAGCACGATTATTTCTAACGATTATTGATTGATTTTAGGGACAACATATTTTTATTGCACCTTCACATTTAAATAAATAGACCACTGCTTTCAGCTCCATGTTGTGCTACATTCCTGCTAATGTGAAAATCTTTGCATCTAATTAGACTGGTCCTTAAAGTGCATCATCTTGTATAAGCAAAATATAAATAAAATTGTACCCAAAATATAGGATAAGTAAAAATAAAAATGCCATCAACCAAAGGAAAATATGCAATCAACTATAATAATATGCAACCAAATGAAAACAATTTAGGTGTATGCAGAAAAGGCAATAACAGTGTTTACAGGAGGAGAGACGCAGACAAATCACCCAATAGAGTGGTGCAGGGGTGACGTTATTTTGTACCGGAACCCGGAAGTTAGTATCACACTGGTTCCCTCGACAAAATCCCAACAGGATTTTCACATAGAGTTTGAATTATTGCAAAAAATAAGATCTGTGATCAACAAAAGTTTACAATACTAACATGTTTTGTGCATCAAGATAATTTTTAAAAATGAACAAAGCTTTTATGAAGTTTGAAGCCTAAATACAATTGGCAGAAATAAAAAGCTAACCGTATGCTATAAACGAACTACACCACGGTTGCTTGACTTCAACGTCACAGAACTTCCGACAACTTTTCCAAACTTGATTTAAAACATTTTTCATAATACGGATTTACTCTGTGGATGAATCTTCATTCAAATTTCATTCAAACTTCATTCAAATTTGTAATTCAAATTACAAAAATTTAGGAGCACAGTCAAAAAATTTAAAAAGTTTAGTTTGTTGTTTTTTTTTTTTAAGTATTTTTTATTTTAGAGATGGTAACATTAATGTGCCACAATATAACACACAAGTAGGCATGAGAAAACTTGAGCTTGTCAATTATGACAGAATTTAGGAACATAGTGTGAGCCATGACACATTAATTTACCTTATGACAAACTAAATATAAGATTTTCAGTTAAGTTTACAGGCTGTGTGCAAAAACAACTGTTAACCTGTTCCACCTTGTAAACAAATACAATAAACCTCAATGTTCAGTCTTTGAAGTCTGCTCCTCTTAAATATATTTAAAGCTACACTATTAGACATTTTCCACTGTCATGGTTCTGGGCTGGAGCCAGTTCTCGAACCGTTCTGTGTATATTGTGTATATATCTGAATAATCTCATATAGGATGTGATTGGGTGAGTTCATTTACCCGTCAGAAGCAAAGCGCTTTAGTTTAATGGTGTTCATTAGGGATGCACCGATCAGGATTTTTACAGCCGATACAGATCCAGATACCAATCTTTTTTTGTTTTTTGTTTAAGCTTTAATCAGGAGGTCTATCATAAACAGTTAAATGTAAGCTCTCTGCTCATGGTCACTGTTAATTGAGTTAAAATAATAGCAATGAGATACTGTTGGTTAATTGATAAAAATAAAAAAAACAGCATAAAATATACAATTAAGAGTCCTAATTAGAAATAGACTAACACAAAAATGATCCATATTAGCAAAAAGGCTACTAGCCTTCTAAGGAAATAGCAAACTAAGCTTAATGTCAAATTGATATTAAATGCAACCCATAGTAATTAAACATTATTTCATTTCTCATTTTATTGATATTTTTATATAAGTTTTTATAATATCTATTTTTTATATTAAATGATATGTTTATAACTAAGCACATTTTCTGTCTTTACATTTTAGTAGTTTTATTTTTGTTTGTTTATCAGTTGTTTACATCCGTTCCCCAGTACAGTCTTGCCATGTCTGCTGATAATATTACGTTTTTTTGGGGGGGGGGTTAAATCAAAACATGGAAACTGGAGTTGACTTTTCTGGTGATATCTGGCAAAAATGAGTTTAAATGAAGTGAATGTGCTGTGAGTTGGTGTAGAGAGAGACAGCGTACTGTATGTTTGCAGACTGAACAGTTGCTACTCTTGATTATAATTGGTGAGGAATTATTTAATAAAGAAGTTAGAATTAAACCCCACCTTGCAGCATTAGCATTATTATTTATTTACAGTCACAGGTTCAGGTCATTTTGAGGAACAATAAAACATGGCGGTTTGTGAGATCGGCAAGTTATCATCAGCAGATGATGTACAGTGTTACTTGGTATCATAATGGCTTCTTTGCAGTATTGACAAACTTGTTTGGTTGACTGAGGTGATGAAAAGCAGTGTGAAAGTAACTGTTGTGCAGTGTAGATGCATTTTGGACTTCCTGTAGTCCATCCATCCATCCATCTTCTACCGCTTACTCCTTCTTCAGGGTCACGGGGAAACCTGGAGCCAATCCCAGGGAGCATCGGCACAAGGCGGGGTACACCCTGGACAGGGTGGACTTCCTGTAGTTTTTATTCCAATTGTATTATACAACTCCGAACAGGTCACTCGCACCGGTGTGCCTAAATATTTATTCACAGTCGCACAAAGTACTTTTCAGTTGCAAATGCGAGTGAAATGGTCACATTGTAGAGCCGTGAGTTTATCTGCAATTTTTTTTCCTGTTTGGCGTGATGAGGTTTAATGTCCCCGACAACCTCTATAGTGCCATTTAGCAACATGCTAGTGTCATGATTTCCCCTCGCTCAAGCGCTGGAGCTCGCAGCAAAACTGGCAGCTCGAGCGCTAAAATGCTCTCGTTTCCGGGTTTTGGCATTACAAAATGACGTCATCCCTGCGCCGCTCTATGGTGAGTGGTTGTAAGTGTATGAAGTGCTTGATTTGATCTGAAGAGGAGTTTTCTATGAGCGGAGGACAAACTTTAAATGTCAATATAGGGCGATCATGTTCATGTAATCATGGGCAGTCAAAATCGTAATCGTGATTGATATTCGATTAATTGTGCAGCCCTACAGTAGCTCTTCTGTGGGATAGGACTAGACAAGTTAGCCTATGCTTCCCATGTGCATCAATGAGCCTTGGGTGCCCATGACCCTGTTGCAGGTTCACCGGTTGTCCTTCCTTGGACACTTTTGGTAGGTACTAACCACTGCATACCAGGAACACCCTACAAGAGCAGATGGTATACACAGTTTGGCCCTCCACAATCTGGCCCTTGTCAAATTAACTCAGATCCTAACTCTTGCCTATTTTTCCTGCTTCCAGCACAATGCTTCCAATTCGAGAACTGACTGTTCACTTGCTACCTACTATATCCCAGTAGACATCTGTGTAATTTCAGTTATTATTATAGTTTATATAAGACAGTTGATTAACTATAGTTACTTTCCGCCTGTTTCAACTATAGTGACTAACTATATATGACCTAAAACATCATTAGATTTTTTTTTATCAAGTCATAAACATGATAAAGAGACCCAATTAAACAAATGAGACAAAAAATATTATACCTGGTCATTTATTTATTGAGGAAAATTATCCAATATTACATATATGTGAGGGCACAAGAATGTGAACCTCTAGGATTAGCAATTTAATTTGAAGGTGAAATTGATTGTCATCAGTTGATTTCAATCAATGGAATGACAATCAGGTGTGAGTGAGCACCTAGTTTTATTTAAAGAACAGGAATCTATCAAAGTCTGATCCTCACAACACATGTTTGTGGAAGTGTATCATGGCATAAATAAATGAGAGTTCTGAGGACCTCAGAAAAAGAGTTATTCATGCTCATCAGGCTGCAAATGGTTACAAAACCATCTCTAAAGAGTTTGAAGTCCACCAATCCACAGTCAAGCAGATTGTCTACAAACGGAGGAAATCCAAGACAATTTTTACCCTCCCTTGGAGTGATCAAACAACAAAGCTCCCTCCAAGAGCAAGATGTGTAATATTCCACGACATCACAAAGTAGCCAGGGTTACTTCTAAGCAACTAAAGGCCTCTCTCACATTGACTAATGGTAATGTTCATGAATCCACAATCAGGAGAACACTGAACAGTGATGGTGTGACACGGTTGCAAGGAGAAAGCCACTGCTCTCCAAAAAGAACATTGTTGTCTGTCTGAAGTTTGCTAAAGATCATGTTGACAAGCCAGAAGGCTGTTGGAAAAATATTTTGTAGATAGACGAGACCAAAATGGAATTTTTGGTTTCAGTGAGAAGGGCTATGTTTGGAGCAAGGAAAACACTGCATTCCAGCATAAGAACCTTATCCCATGTGTGAAATGTGCTGGTGGTAGTCTCATGGTTTGGGCCTGTTTTGCTGCGTCTGGCCCAGGATGGCTTCAGATATTCCAACCTGCAAATATAATTTCAGGGAAGTGGCTTCATCAGCTACTGCTTCACCACCCCCACCCCCCACCTATTAACTCACCCATGATATTGTTGCTTTGATCAACCAAAATACAGTATGGCCTTTTTTCTGCCCACATGAACTTGTACAGATCCTCTGAACATTCAGGTTCCAGTGCCATGTTCATTCTGTCTTGGTTGATGAGCAGGCATATTTTTTTTTCTTCCTATATCTGAATCTGGAAACATTTTCCTGATTAGCTTGCTAGTGTGCATGTAAAGTACTGCTCTAGTGACCTTCTCTGTCAGAGTTTGGTTTTCTGCTGAAAAGAACTGTGAAATACAGCCTTCCCTGCGCTTAGCCTCCTTAATATGTAGTGGTATTGTACATGTAGGGAGTTTGGCCTCATCACTTAGATATTAACGTAGCTTCTTATAGCAACTAGTTAAAATAACATTAGCTATGCTAATGGACGAATGACACCTATTAAACTCACCTCAACATGTCTTTTACAGTCATTTAACCCACCATGGGCAATTGAGAAATTACTACTGCAAACAGTGCAGCGAGCTACACTGTCTATGTTTTTACCCCTTTTATACATGGGTACACTTTAGTGTAGTCTGGGGTGAAGTGTGTTTTGTATTTCTTTTTTTTTATTTGGACACTCTGCCATGGTGCTGCACACATTAAACTGAACCGACCTGATGGATGGAGACAGAGCGGTCGAATGTAAAGCCCGCCTACTGAGAAATCTGATAGGTGTAATGGCTAGCTAAAATGGAGATGCAAGACACACGCATGTGCAGTTAAGAGCTTTATTGAGGAAACCAGGCAGATAAATCCAAAACGTAAATCAATAGCGTGGTCAGAAACAGGCAGAAGGTTAGGCGATTGGCAAACGGGCATTAACTAGGCAAAACAGATTCTAATTACAAAGACGTGAACAGGATCAAAATAATGACATGGAAACGAGGAACAAGGCTATGTACACGACAGTGCCAATGCGCAGCTGAGCGTAATACTTCGGGTCTGAACAAAAACACACGAGGGGTTTAAATAACAAACATAAACTGGTTTGTAAAACAAAACAGCTGAGAACAATGATAACACATAAAGGAAACAACCAATGACAATACAGGGGCGGAGACAGGACATAAATCATAACGAATACACGTGTAGAAAGTAAACAAAGTCAATGTCAACTGCACACCCAGAAGCACACCATCGCTCTTCAGGTTCATGCTTCAGGTTTCAGAGCGCACTGCGTGCTCCAGCGCTTTGCGAGATGGGACATTGTGACGATAGGAGATAGAGAGACCAAACAGGACATGCACCGTCACTCTCTCACCACGTCGGTCTCTCCATAGCCCGTCTATCATTAGAAATGACCATTGAACTCTCTCTCGCTCACTCTAAAGCAAGAACTTCCAGGAGAATTGGTATGTCTCCGGCTTGCCATCATTGATGGAACAATGAATTCTGAATTATATGAGCAAATTCTACAGGATATCTGTCCATGAACTGAATCTCAAGAGATAGTGGGGCATGCAGCAAGACAATGACCCTTAGCACACTAGTCATTCTACCAAAGAATGATTAAAGAAGAATAAAGTTAATGTTTAGAATGGCCAAGTCAAAGTCCTGACCTTAATCCAATAGAAATGTTGTGGAAGGACCTGAAGCAATCAGTTCCTTGAGGAAACCCACCAACATCCTCGAGTCGAAGTTGTTTTGTACTGCAGAATGGGCAAAAATTCCTCCAAGCCAATGTGCAGGACTGATCAACAGTTACTGGAAACATTTAGTTGCAGTTATTGCTGCACCAGGGGGTCACACCAGATGCTGAAAGGAAAGGTTCACATGCTTTTGCCACTCACAGATGCTGTACGTAATACTGGAACATTTTCCTCAATAAATAAATGAGCAGATATATTTTTGTCTTATTTGTTTAATTGGGTTCTCTTTATCTACTTTTAGGACTTGTGTGAAAATCTGTTGATTGTCATTTATGCAGATATATAGAAAATTCTAATTCACAAACTATTAAGCACCACTGTATATCTGGTACATTTGTGAGTTCGTGTGTTTGGGGCTTTTGTTTGTGTGTCTGGGGTAAATTTGTGCTTTCATATGCATGTATATTTATTTGTATATTTATAAATGGATACATTATGTGTACATGCCTCTGAATTTATATATCTTCATACCCACTGCAATGTTTATACCATCTCCTTCTTATGCTAGAAAAGAGCTATTCAATCTGGCAGAAGCTGCAGCTGATGGATGGATGCATCATGACTGATGCGCTAGTTTGCAAGAGACCTTTACCACAGACACACAGTCTAGGTCATGAAGGCCATGCCAATGCTGTCTCGCTTGCAATTTAATGCTATCTGTGCTGATTGACAATGCTCAATCTGATCCAATGATTCATCTACCACAAATGGTGCAAATGAGGGACAGCCACAGACAAACCTCTTTGGCAGATCAAGGAAACTATATAATATGCTTGTGGTGCAATTAAACACTGGGAATCCGTATCAGGAACTGATTTATCAGATATGGTATTTGAACAAACCTGAATAAATGCTTAAATTTTTATGAGTGCGTGGTTATGAATGGAGACTGATTGTGAATTATTTCTTCTTCTTCTTCTTTACTAGCATGTAAAAGTGTATGAAATATGAGAGTGGCGGGGACATGTTCTAAAAAGTTAGTGAAGACGTCTTCCATTTCATAAATAATTTTACAGTTATTTTTCATTAATATCTTATTAGTGGTTGAATTTCAGTAACGATCTATTCAGCTTAGAGGCTCATACACAGTATATCATCAATATCTCAATTAGCATATCCATCATAGCAAAAGCTCCTCAAAACACTGCTGTAAAGAGAACACAGCCTAGCATGTTACAAAGACTTAAACATATCAATCATGAGGTGCTTCAGTCAATCAAACTTTGATGATTTAGTTACATTGTGATTGTCTATTAGTGCCATATGATAAGTGGAGAAATATTTTAAGGTTGGTATTGTTAGCATTGCATTAACAGTACTTGTATAGTGTTGTTAACAGAGTTGGTATAATCTGTGCTACTGTTTTATATTAAAACTTAATATTTTGTATTCTGTTTAGAATGTAAAGAAAGGTAACAACTTTACACACACACACTCACTCACTTACTTCTTGCCATCTTTTTTTGGCTTCATCTGTGAAGTATTGTTGTATTAGTTGCAGTAAAACCACAGCAGGGTTTTTCCCCAGCTGTTGATTTGATGCCAAATTTGCCAATATAGCTAAGTACAGAATACAGAAGGTATTGTTTACCAGTTGTTGTAGATATACAGAGCATAAAGCAGACAGAGAATCCAGTTTCTATTCACACTTTTGTTTTTCATTGAAAAAACTGCTAAATAACATAGGCTTTAGAACATTTATTTTGTGGTGGCAAGTTGTACTGTGTGACCTGGACCAGTGCATGATTTGATGGGTTATGTAAGGAAGGAGCTCTGTATGAGAATATTCTTTTTTTTTAAGTTATGAACCTGCAAGCTGTACAAAATAGTCTTACAAAGCAAAGTTCTCATTCTAATTTTAAAGTGCACTTTAAACAATTAAAAAGAAAAAGAAAAGAAGGCACAGTATCTGTTGTGGTTTACTGCAATCATGAATCAACATTTAAATGTTTATACTGTACTATGATTTAATTTGTCATTATGAACCTGTTTTTTTTTTTGTTTTTTTTTTAAATTGATCAAGCATCTTTCCTCCAAGCCTGCCCTAATCCTTGTCCCCAGCACATTTCAGAATAGAAAGTTTTGGCATAACCACTCAGCTATTTTTTATTTCACAACAATAGTAACACATTACATTTTATAGGCATTAAATGGACAATAGTGAAAATGATTAGTGCCTGCTATTAAAAACTCTTACACATTTCTCTTACAAAAAGGGGTTTGTAATTGTTAAAATCTATATTGTTGCTAGAGTCTCTGGATGAAAAACGGTCATGACTTAATCCTTCTAGGAGTTCATCTAGAATCTCAGTTAGCAGGTCATTGACTTTTATGATGTGACATTTTTTCCACCCATCTACTCTTTCCTCCTCCTTTTCTTCATATTTCACTGCTTCACTGCCCTGTTTTTATGTGGGCCTGTGAAGAATGAATGATGAAGGAAGTGTTGGTGAATTAACTTTTCATGTGAAAACACCTCAGCTTTTATGGGAGCACTAAATGATCCATAATGCACAGAGATTTTGGAAGGAAGCTCTTAGACTGGGTGATTAAAACAGGGCTGTGGAGAGAGAGAGAGGGCCTGGTTGTGTGTTTGTGTTGTCACTGTAGCCAGACAAATGCAAATCTTTCATGACACTTGCTCTTAAATCGCTGTCAGTCTGGGGTCTCACACTGGGTAACCTCCTCTGGCCTCGCTGCATGCTGTAATTGAGCCGTCTTCCTTCCCCAAAGAGCCGTCGTCTGCTGCTTGAAACAGATTTTGTTGACACCATCTGTGCATAAATCTCATACAAGAAAAACAATAACTTCAGGAATACATACTCTGATATGGAGCAATGAAATTAATTTTACATTGAAGACTTTCTGTTCACATCTATGTACAAACAGGTGACAAAGAAAAAAGTACTTTAATAAGGCACTGGGCCACCAGAAGAGTGCCAGGGTGCCTTGGCAAAGATTTGACAAGTCTCTGGAATTGTACATTTTTCCAAAGAATATTCCCTCAGTTGCTGCTTTGATGAAGGTGATTGAAAGTGCTATCTAACACGTCAGTGGCCATAGCATATGCATTTACATAATTGAATGGGACATTGTCATCCTGTAAGCGACTACACTCATCAGGATAGAAATTTTGATCATAGGATAAAGGGGAGCATTCAGGTAAGTTTCATCCATCCATTTACTGAACCGCTTATCCTACACAGGGTTCCAGGGGAGCCTGGAACCTATCCCAGGGGACTCAACATACAAGGTGGGGGACACCCTGGACAGGGTGCCAACCCATCACAAGGCACAGTCGCACACACACATTCACACACTACGGAAATTTTGGAAATGCCAATCAGCCTACAACGTATGTCTTTGGACTGGGGGTGGAAACTGGAGTACCCAGAGGAAACCCCTAAAGCACAGGGAGAACATTTCAAACTGTGCACACACAGGGCAGGGGTGGGAGTCAAACCCCCAACCCTGGAGGTGCGAGGCAAATAAGCAACCACTAATAAGTACATACTAATAGAAATAAGTTTATTTTTAAATCAATTAACAAATACAAGTGCAAGAGAAAAAGTGAAACCACTGACTTTTTAATGAATCCCTTTGTATATTTTATGCTACTCTTGCCTAATCTCTGGCAGCACCAGTCAGAAACGAAGGTGCCCTGTGGCCTCCCAGCACTGATGCTTTTTAATCTACTTCCATTCCTATGTCTTAAAGAACCAGACAGTCCAGGTGACGAGGGCACATCCATCGAGCTCCACTGATGTGTTCAAGATCACAGCCTCAGGCTGATACATAATTTTGTTTCTTGATCCGGGAGTCGCCTGGTTCTGGCAAAGGTGCTGGTGTAATAAATGTGCTTTTTTTTGTGTTTTTAAATTTTATTTTATTTCTAGTTTGGGTCTGGTTTTATGGTGGTTGAGTTACTGAAGCACCAGTATAATGAAAGTACAAATAAATGTGCCATGTAGAGTTCCCAACACATCCTGTGGTACATGGTAGTTATATGGATTTATGCATGATGCCAGATTTGGGTTACAACAGTGCACCGGGGGAGCGAGAAGCAAGAGCAGACTATGTAAACAAGCCGAAAGAAATGTGTTTTGCTGCTAGAACAATATTTGCACTGTGGCAGAACACAGAGGGAACTCAAACATAAATTTTTCAAACTCGAAGGCACAGGATTTCTGTACGTTTTAAATCCCTGAGCATAGTAAAGACTGTTCGCCTACTAGTTCTGGGTAAACACTCCCCAATTTCAAACACTAAAATTCTGCATGCGTTAAGACTCCAAAGATTTTCTTTCCTCTTATGTATTTCCTTGAATCACCAAAAAATCTGGGCAGTTTTTAGGGAATCTGCAGCAATGTGTTAATAAGAAGCAGTGTGTCTGATTCCTGTTCCTGCTAAAGTATAAATACAATGAAATAGCATTTGCATTTATATAGATTTTTCACCTGTAGTGTTAACCAACTTGTGTCAAGCTGGCAAACATCTAAGCGTCACAATGAATATTACCTGTGGAAAATTAAGATAAGGAACTAATCCCACGAAGGAGTATGGCTTCTTCAATTCTATCTCTCAATCTATTCCTTATAAGTCACTGTTTACTGAAGGGGTGGGATGCAATCTTACTTTTGAATGCCTTTGAATGCAATATGGATGGCCTTGAAAGTGATCCGTATACACACAATTCCGCATTTGCATTTTGAAATTTCATATGAAGAGGCAGATGGGGAACGATTTTTTAATACTGGGAAGACTATTTTGTGGTAGTTCGTGCTGGTGACTATTTTATAAATATTTCAGAAAATATTCCCCAATATATAGTACATGCATATTACCTTTCTGCTTGAAGTGGACGGTCATACAAAACAGGCCAACATATCAGAATAGCCACTGTAGTTTGAATTAATCATTTGATATTTGCATATGTTGTGCTTATCATTTGCTTAGTCTTTCATATAACAAAATTTAACTTGGGGATTGAAAATATAACTGAAGGAGAACCAACCACTTAAAGTCAAACAGCTTAAAGTCAAAAGGTTAAATTGCGAAGATGGTTCAGCGACTCTTATGATAAAACAATGTCCTTTTTCCTTGCTGCCTGTTGGGAGCCAGCTCTGATGACAGGAGACAAACAGGACCCTGACACTTCTATTTAATTAACCTAATTAGCATAGCATTATGGTGTGACTGGACAGTAGTGTGGCAGGTCTAGGGAGGAGAGTGTAACAGTGACCTTTTTGCAGACACCACCAGCTGTCAGCAATTACAGGAAGCCTGGATAGAGCCCTCTGCTCTCTCGCTTCTACTGACACTCTTGCTTCACATCTATCCCTCCAGCTAATGCTAGCAGAACGTTCACTATTTGACACTCTTTTAACCAAGAAGGTAAGTATGTAACATTACCAAATAATCTACCTGTAATGTTTTAAAAACATAAGCACTAATAATAATTTGGTTCACAAATGACATTTTCTTAGAACATTTCTCAGACAATGGTCCAAGTTGGACAAAAACAATTTTTATGTTAACATTTCAACAACTAAAAATGTTGCAACAGTGTTGTAGCAACATTTATAAACATGATTGTAAAATATTCTTAAAACTGTACCCAGAAAACTGTACTGAATGGTCTTACAACTGAAACTATGTTTGGGAAGCTTTCTGCTCATATAAAACTGTTCATTGGGGCCTACCTGGATGAAAAAAGTTTATATTAGTCATTTTAGCTTCCACACAAACAATTAAGCAATATTTCATGAGCAAGAGTGTGGTTATACTGAAAATCAGCGTGGCTGTGAATCGCCACAGGCTGTCCAACACAGGTTATAACCACATGATTGTGAATGCAGTATTGCTTTTATAAAACAGTTCTATAAACAATATATTAATATCAAGTGATTTTGGACACAATATGGCCAAATGTCCTGTTAATTTTTGCTCCACTAGTGGATATAGATCCAAAAGAAGAGTATGTTGTAGTACTACAGTACCTGTGTGTCATCTGGTTTGCTACCTTTATTATTATTATTATTATTATTTCCATTAAAGGTGCTTCTGGTGAAATTGTCATCTCTGCTTCCTTTTCATCAACTCATGAAATTTTATATTTTATGCCAAAAGTTATATTCCTGAAAAGTATTGCTTGCCATGTCTGCTGATGATGCCAGTAATAGATTTTGATGTAATAACGGTTTCAAACTCCAGTGAAATGTCCCAGTGCGGTTATAGGAAATATAAGCACTCTTGGAACACCGCTTGACCAATCAAATTAGTGGACTGGAACTAATTGTTGTATAATAGTCATTATATAGGAATGCATGCTCTACCTCCTTCCCGACATATTCAAAATTCAGCATCATTTTGTTTTATAGGCTTTAGACTTTGCTTGAATTAAATCATGAGGCTAAATGTAAATGTACTTTACACCATGAGCTTTGGATTTGATGAGGTGCCAAGGCGAACACAACAAAGAATTAATTCACACAAACCATAAACAAAGCAACCTTTAAACAAAAATGACTTTGCACTAATGAGGCAGGGATTTAAACAAAAACACAGTAGTCTATGACTTATGTTGGTTTGTCTTGTGAAACAATAGTTGAGACTCATCATTTATTAATTCTGTGTTGGCAGGTACATCAGTAATGAAAGTGATGGCCTCAGACGCAGATGACCCAACCTACGGGAGCAGTGCCAGGATAGTGTACAGTGTTTTGGACGGAGAAAATTTCTTCACTGTTGATAGACAGACTGGTAAGCCACAGACATTCAGTGCATTTCAGATTGAGTGGCACTTAGTGCAGCCTTTTAAATATTCATCTGTCATATAAGTTTTTTACTCCCCATTTTATAATGCACAGCATTAAGAATTAAATGCAGGACATATCCAAAGAGTACACATTTTAACTGAGGAGTTTCTTTGAAAGTGTCTAAGAATATAACTGCTACGACTGCAGTATGTCACAGTGTATATGATAACCAGAAATGAGGCCACTTTCAATAATTTTACATTGTGTTAGTCACGCAATACTATTGTTATTGGTTTTTTTTTTTTACTTTCTCACTGTTTATTTAAAATGTATAGTAATAAACATTCAGAGCCAGTTTTTCCAGATTTAACTGTCTTAATCTGTCATAGTGGCAGTTTTCAGGTTGAAGGTTAAGCTTCTCATGGGACTAAATTAGTGCAACTGGGAATTTTGGGATAGAAATCCTTTGCAGGTATCATAAGTGTCCTGACATCCACCAATATCAGCTCCCATCTTCTCATTTAATAAAGAAATTTAAAATACTAAAATAAAACTGCAACCTCAGCTAACTGAGTGTTTTTGACAGACAGGGAGAAAAGATGATGATTAAGGCAGCTAGTTAGCACAAAAAATGTAGTTATATAACCTTTTATTGTTTCCATCTAACATAAAAAGAGTTTTAAAAAATTCATGAAATGCTTATATGGTAAAATAAAGACAATGGCAAATTGTATGTCAGTATGTGATGTGTCCATCTTGACAATGTTTTGTGGTCTTTTTTTCCATGCTGTAACTCAGTTATCCCTCTCTTTTTCTCCAGTGTCCTCTCTTCCAGCTACATTTGCATTTTTCTCTGTGTTGCCAGGAAACCCCTCTTAGGGATATCACTAAACATCTTATGCTTTCTCTTTCAAGAGCTTTTGAATTTGCCTGCCGAAGAATGCAAGTTATGTAACTGGTATCACCTGGATACCTGGATACCTTATTGTGCGCATATGTACACATGCTGAGACCTTCCAACAAGTATGATGAAATATGAAGTTTAATTTGCAATAAACACAACTGTCATACAGCCTCATTTCATTGAGAAGCTATTGCCAGATCAGCAATGGTTACTAATGACAAGGAACCCAGGGTGGGTTTTATTTCACCACTTGCCCTTTTCAGAGGTCATAATTTATGAGCCCCCAGAGAGATGCCATCCATAGTGCTGAGCTGCCACATACACCATTAGAGTTAATGGGAACTAGCCACTGTCTAGCTGTGCCTGAAGAACATTTTGGGAATTGGGTAGTGCACTGGATGATACCGTGCACCCCATTCACAGAACAGCTTCTACCTAAGGGCATATGAGGCCCTTAGGCGGTGCCTTGAGGATCTGATTTGCCATGGCATTGTCTTATGTGACAGCGTCTCAGAACTGGTTAAAATAATTTTAGGGCCCAGTGGATTGCTCTTAATTCTGACTGGATGTTTTGTGATCTGATCTCACACCAGGGGTCCACACAGCCAGTACAGGACATATTCATGGTAACTGTAGCTAGTATCACCAGCAAGTTAGAATCTATGCCATTCTCTGAGATGAGGGCATGTTTAGGGTTTATTTAGGGTTCAGCCACATGGTTTTAACTCATTTCTGAAAATCTAAATGTTTAAACAAGCCCAAGGGAATTACTGCAGTTGTCGTCAACAATCCTAACACACTCATTAGGAGCCAGTATCACATATAGCAGCCTGGCTGTATCTGATTGGTGAGAGCAATAAGGCCAATGAATTGTCTGGACTGTTGCAATATTATGGAGTCTGAGCTCCAAAATGTGAGCAAGGGGGTCCAATAATGGCAGTATCCTGATGTCTGTGGCCATTAGAGGAGACAGGACATCCTACATGTATATCAAAAACCCATAGCAGTGAAGAAAGGGCAAAAGATTGAACTTTAAAATCATCTGTGTTCTAGAGTGATAAGAACATTGAAATAGGCATCACTAGGATCCACCAATGTCCAATGATTGCATGCCATGAATTACATTTGACAACTTTTTTACATTCATAAACCAGTTCAGCCCGCTCAAATTTAGAATCAGCTGGAAACCACTGTCCTCCTTCTGAACAAGGAAGTACATTGAGTAGAACCCTTTGTACTGAACTGTGCCTTTGTCCAAGAGACTACTTTGGTCAGAGTCCTGAGATTGTTGTGGGCCCATGGTGAAACTGGAGTTTTTATTGCTGCAACCTTGTCAGGACCCACTGATCTGATCAGTCAACATAAAGCTGTGTACCCTGTTATCACTGGTATTGCTGTGCAACCAAAAACTGTCTCTTTAAGGTGGTTAATACCAAGGTAGTGAACATAAATTTAATGCCAGTCTTTAGTTTCCAGAGCATTCAAACACTACAAGCCAAAATCCTGCAGCTTGTTTCATTTATCACACAGATAACCAAGAACAGTATTTGTTATAATAGTGGAGGAAAAGCCACTCAAACACACTAGCAGTATGTAGCCAAAGCTCCACTAGTGAGATGGTGGATGATGTGGAAAACTGAGTGGAAAAAACATTGAGGAAGAAACTGGCCTGTGGAGAGAATGAGGGGTGAAATGAAAGAAAATCAATTCCAGTTCCAGTGATGTTTGTTACCAGATCCAGCGAACAGCACATGCAAAGGAAACCCAGCAAAGGAATCCCACCATTTTAGTAGCACTTAGTCACAGGCCCACCAGTTGGTAGAGCGAATATGGAACAAACTCTGAGTGAACAACACTGAAGGAAGTCTCGGCCTGAGGGGAAGAGCTGACCTGAGGGGAGATCGAGGTAACTCCAGCCCCAGTGTAAGCATGGTGCCAAAGGGAAAAATAACTGCAGCAGAAGAATGAGGTAACTGGTATCACTGAGCAACAATATAGAAGAGTAGTACCTAACTCATGAACAGCACAGTAAGTCAAGCTCATGCTGACAATGCTAACAAAAGGAGCCAACTTGATGATGGAGTTCCTCAGCTTTCTCCAAACAGGGTAGTAAAATCTAAGAAAGAAATTAGCTTACCACAGCAGAAGAGAAGTCCAGGGATATGATTATATTGTCAACTTTGGAAGACAGGATACCTGTTGCTCCAATCATAGTTACAAGCTGCTATGCAGATCCCTATAGTCTGACATGTGTACAAAGTAAGAAGAAGAAGAAGGCTGTATGACCGCAGTATTTATTGGCTTTGTTCGACTGTCTTGGCATGTGTGCGCACAAGCACAAGAAGGTATTCTGGCCATTCACATTCCTTTTGCTGGATAGAAGGAGTAAAATAAATGCAAGATGTGTGGTATTCAGATTAAGTATGTGACAAATTGTAAACCAAGTGAAGAAAATTGTAACATAACATGTACCATTGCAAGAGCTGTACAGTATCTTCAAATGCTTTGTTTTATTATTGGTTTGCCTGCTTTAATATCAGTATAAGTGATTTCTGCCTTCTCCTATGTTCTTGATGCTTGAAGCTATTGTCTATGCCACTGCATTATGAACAGAGATATGCTGTTATACACAAACAATTCTTTGGGACGCCACTCATAAAGCTGCACCTACAGAAAGGGAGAATAAGAAACGGAGAGTATGACTTTATAAATCTCTCACCATAGCATAAAGATGACTAAGTAGAACACAGATTTTCATAATTAGATTCTTTCCATTTTATATTTTTCATCGAACAATGTGCAGAAAGATACTGATCTCTAGAAATAACATATGTAAAGACCACACACCACATGAAAAGCACATGCATGCAAGGGATGATTAGTTATAATTTTTAGGTTCAGATTAATAGCAATAGTTTTACATATAAATTTTATTCATATAACAGATGTACTGCCAATGTATTACGTAAGTAAAGGGTAATGCTCAACAAAGCATTGCGATACCAGAAAATAATGGATATAGAAGAGAGAATAATGGTAGTGGCTTCTTTTTCTGATACTGGGATAATTCAATTTATGTAATCTTGTGTATATTGTGCCTTTAAAAAACTGAAACATTGTATGTGTTTTACTTAAATGTATTGTCATTGTCATAAATCATTAGCCAGCTATTAATTAATTGATACTTTGGTTAGCTTGTTGGGGGGCATGATGGTTTAGTGGTTAGCATGTGTGTCTCACACCTTCAGGGTTGGTGGTTTGATTCTCCACCTCTATTTCAAACATATCCTCTTCCACTTCTGTAACATCATCTAATCATCCTTGATCCTCATCACATTTCTGATCAAACATATGATCAAGAGTTAGGGTTAGTGAATCATTTAATTGTTTTGCTAGTGCAGAAGGAAATGTGAGCAAGGGCATAGAGTTTTGTGTGTGTGAGAGGGAGAGAGATAGAGAGAGAGAGAGAAAGAATGTGTGCCAATTATAGGCACTCATAGTGTTTAGTTGAAATATCAGGTGCACTGATTCTCCCTCCCCTTTCATACTATGTTTTCATTACTTATGGTTTCTTAACTAATTCCATAATGATGTCAGCTAAGAAAGTCTTAATGTAAAGCATTACCTTTTTGTTTGTTTTGTTGTTTGTTTAAACAGAACTCCTGTAACAAAAATTGTTAAGCAGTTAGGCCCCAACTAAAAACTCTAAGCAGTGCATTCATCATGAGTTCAAAGAAGTAATAGAATAGAAGTTAAGTAGTTGGAATCTTCAGAAGTGTAGAAGTTGCGCATAAGTTGGAAAGAATAACAGAACGTTATCTCTGGTAGAATAGTGATAACTTTTCCTTCTGGTCTCACTGCTATGTTTTATTTATTCCTGGATTTAATGTATACAAATTTCACATTTCAACTTGAAATTTGAATTTGAAGTAAATTCTGCTGCACTTGTTTTATTTGGCTTGTATTATCCTTCCTCTTGATACTGAAGATCCCTACCATCACCATGTCTACAACTGGTTAACGTGAACTTTCCCCTTTCCATTTCTCTATTGCTCTCTTTGCAGGAGTGATTCGGACAGCCGTAGCAGACCTTGATAGGGAGACGCAGGACCGTTATGAGCTAGTTGTCAAGGCAACAGACATGGCAGGCCAAATGGGTGGTCTCTCCGGCTCCACCACGGTGACCATAGTGATCACGGATGTTAATGACAACCCTCCACGTTTCCCTCAGAGTGAGTGCTCATTAAGTATACCTTAAAAAAAACATGTCATTAACAATGGCCTTTCCATGACTCTTCTTTCTGGTTCTGAACAAAAATATTCCAGTGGAATATGGAAAAAACTTGGCAGGCAAAATGTCTGTAGGGCTTTGTCATGCAATAAAACCAATGGCACAACTGGTGAATGTAAAAATTAGTAAAAAAAATTATAGTAAATTATAGTAAACAGTATTCGCTCCTAACTAAGAATTTCTACTTAAAACTTATTCATGAAACCGAGGAGAGGAATATTAAGTAAGGAATTCCAAAGCTAAAAGGCTATGACGGCATGTTTTATGAATGAATGTCACCAGTGATTGGCTGATGTGGTAGTAGGCTGCATGATAAACTTCTAAACATAATTCCATTGCATAAAGTAATTAGGAAGTAAAATTGAATTAAACATTTGTGCATTAATGGCTTTCAGTGCATTCAATTAGAGTAATGATATACACCGTCCATATGTTACAGACTACACCCTGGTGTAAGAATAGGTTGTAGTTTGTAAACCTCTAACTATAAACAGTTGGCATGAGTGTATTTTTCATGTAATATGAAATCAGTAACACATTTTCATTTTATTTTCTTTGATTTGTTTATTTATTTGGTAATATTGCATTGTGAAATGCAGAACTCTCCATAAGCCTATCACTGTCAGTATTCAGTTAGGACATATCTGTAGCATCGATTGAATTGCTAATAATTGAGAGGGCATTTACTGTATGATGTAAAACCCAAAGACGATATTTTCAGCAGTGTATAGTTGTGTAAACATTGGTCTCCAGTGGTTAATAATAGTGCTTAATTGTCAAGAAACGGGACTGGAAGCGGGAGCAGGTGCAGATCAAAGTCTTTATTATCACTTAGCCGAATACACACAGGTAAAGCGGTCTAGACAGGCTTTGCTTGAACACTGGATACTAAGCAAGGAACTCAAACAGGACATGAAAACAAGACCGCTTTAGCATACGTAACGTATTCAATATTCACATACTCATACAACATAACTAACGTAAATACTGCGCGAAGTGTGCAACCACACGAGGGGTTTAAATACCTAACACAATCAAACTAAAACAACACAGACACCTGGATTAACTTAAGACACACCCTCAACAAACAACCAATGCTTAAACAGGGAGTAAATTAAAACAAACGAACCGCACGTGTCCATATAAGAGTCTCATGCAAGCGCGCTCTGCAGCAGCCTTTGCGCTTCAACGCCGCAGCACCATCTGCCGGCAGGAGCGTAACAGAACCCCCCTCCAAAGGCGCCTCTCCTGGAGCACCACCCCCAGCGGGGTTGAAAGTCGGGACGCCGTCCCCAGTGGGACTGAAACGCTGGGTGATTCCCCCAGTGGGGCTGGAACGCTGGACGACGCCCCCAGCAGCCCTGGAACGCTGGACAGCCTCCTCGGCTGGGCTGGACAGCGGGACAGCCTCCTCGGCTGAGCTGGACAGCGGGACAGCCTTCTCGGCTGGACAGGGCAGCGGGACAGCCTCCTCGGCTGGGCTGGACAGCGGGACCACTTCCTCGGCTGGGCAGGGCAGCGGGACAGCCTCCTCGGCTGGGCTGTACAGCGGGACAGCCTCCTCGGCTGGGCAGGGCAGCGGGACAGCCTCCTCGGCTGGGCTGGACAGCGGGACCACTTCCTCGGCTGGGCAGGGCAGCGGGACAGCCTCCTTGGCTGGGCAGGGCAGCGGGACAGCCTCCTCGGCTGGGCTGGACAGCGGGACAGCCTCCTTGGCTGGACAGGGCAGCGGGACAGCCTCCTCAGCTGGGCTGGACAGCGGGACAACTTCCTCGACAGATGAGACCTCCCCGCAGGTCTCTGGCTGGAGCTTCGTGGTCGCCATGTTAACCTCGGACTGGAGCTCCACAGCTGAGACTTCCCCATAGGTCTCAGGCTGGAGCTCTGAGGGTGTGGTTGCCCCCCCCCAAAAAAAAGTTCTAGGCCAGCCTTTGGTTCCGGACTGGGAGGCGTGGTCTAATTCCCCTGTAGTGGGAAGCCCCAGGAATTCGGGTAGCTCTGCTGGCTGTATGGCCTTGTGTAATTCCCCTGCAGCGGGAAGCCCCAGGAATTCGGGTAGCTCTGCTGCCAACGTAGCGTGGCGTAGCTCTCCGGCAGCGGGGGCGTGGGAACTTGCGCGGGTGGCGACGTGGCACATGGCCCGCTTGCTGCAGCAGCTCTCGTTACGTTAGAAGGCGATTGAGCTGAGCAAGTTTTCGTCTATCCGCCTACTCTCTTCCTGGTATGCCTCCCACTCGGCACGAAAGGCGGCGCTCATGCTGATCTACTGCTTCCGCGTGTTCGGCGCAGTATTCTGTCACGAAACGGGACTGGAAGCGGGAGCAGGTGCAGATCAAAGTCTTTATCACTTGGCCGAATACACAGGTCTAGACAGGCTTTGCTTGAACACTGGATACGAAGCAAGGAACTCAAACAGGACATGAAAACAAGACCGCTTTAGCATACGTAACGTATTCAATATTCACATACTCATACAACATAACTAACGTAAATACTGCGCGAAGTGTGCAACCACACGAGGGGTTTAAATACCTAACACAATCAAACTAAAACATAGACACCTGGATTAACTTAAGACACACCCTCGACAAACAACCAATGCTTAAACAGGGAGTAAATCAAAACAAACGAACCGCGCGTGTCCATATAAGAGTCTTATGCACGCGCGCTCTGCAGCAGTCTTTGCACCATCTGCTGGCGGGAGCGTAACATCAATAAGTACTCCAGTACTCCATTACTTGATAGCTGTGGTAAGTGCCATTACAACTCCCCGATCATTGCAATGTTTCCCCATTAAACAGGATATATATTTAAAACTCTTTTTTCATTACATACAGTATGTAAAACCTTAACAACAAAATTAAATTAGGGTTGTTCATGTTTTTGCAGGTTTAGGACCTACTTTTAGCACTAAAATCCTCTGTGAGCAGTTAACTAAGTTACAAGCAGATTTTAGGGCTTTAAGATACTTATGGCCCTTTTATTATTTATTTAATTATTTAAATTAAGACTCTATTCCAATCTTACTTCCAAAATGTTCAGAAATCACATTGCAATAGAGTACTGCAACATATAATAGCTATTTATCACCAGTATTAATCTGCCAGGAAAAGGATTAAAGAAATTATGCAATACTCCAAACACCATAATTCTTTAAAACATTAATGCTACTGTTTGTTGACTTAAACTTCTAGTGCAAAAAATTATATAAAAAGAACCACTATGCACAAGGCCGTCTAGAGTAAAAATGGTATATTCTGCATTGCGGTATACTCGTGGATGAGTACTGCACTGAAATCATTAACACAGAGTAGATCCATCAATAAACCACTAAGGAAATATATAATTAGCCATCAAAGAGATCACTCTCCATGCTGCCACACTGCTGAAGCTGCCAAACAACAGTGTATTATACAAATTTCTTCTGGTCTTTTGGCTCAAGCTGCCTGATCTGTTTGTTAAATTTAGCTAGGACATGGTTGTTCATATGATTTTTTAAATGAAGGCATCCTAAACACAAACTTTATTCAAGTATATTGTAGTTTTCATAGATTATGAATTTTTTAGGAACCAAACAAAAAGATTGTCCAGAATGACCGTATACACATGATCATATATCATTTTAGTTAAATGATTTTCAAGATATGAATAGGGGGAGCAAGCTTTTTCACAAGAGATCTGATTGAGACTAGAGGTGTACATTGGGACTGGGATACCATTAACAGCAACAACAACAAGAAGTCTCATGAGCAGGAAGTTTTTACTTTTTATGTGTGTCCCAGTGAGTTGTCAGATATGAGGCTCAACTAGCATGGTCCTTAGTAAATGCTGGGTCAAAGCCGTGGTGGTTTAAATTAGGCTTTTAATATTTTAGTATTTAGTGCTTTAATTTTGGTATGTAGAGCCAACTAAATTCACTGGATATATTGTGGACAGGTACAAACAAAAATAACGCTGTAGTTGAGACCAATTATGTAGTGTCAGAGCCAGAACTCACAGACCATGCTGCCATTCTTGGCATATTCCAGTGTTTCCAGGGACATAGTGGTAAGGGTTCATATTTTGTGATTGAAAAAACAGAACCCTTCAAGCTTAGTCCATGGCTACTTTGGATTTAAATCCAAATACGGACATGAATATTTCAAGCACTTAACAGATGCAGATATACAGTTGGTACACACAGTTTATTGCATTGCACCAGACCTCAGGGGTTTCTCTGTGCCTTTTTTGCTGTTAGGTATACAGGTTTCTACACTGTCTTAATGGTGTTTGCTATGGATCAAGCAGCCTGATCCAGTGTGAGTGGCTGAATAAATGAATTTCTGGATTTGTCAAATCCAAAGCTCTTTGATCAGAGAGTTTGATAGCTCTGTGTTTAATGACATCACAAACACTCCTCACTCCTCTCTGTCTGGTCTACAAAGAGGCAGATGTTGGTATATGAGCTTGAAATGGTGAGGATCAGGAAAATCTGTGATAAATCTCATTGCTTACATATAACTGAGGAACTGGTGGGCAAAGCTTTTAATATTAGTTAAAGTCATTGGAAAACTAGGGCATATATGTGTGTGTGTGTTGGGTGGGTGGGTGTTGGCTCAGGAGGATTAGATGCGAGTATATTAAACATATTGATGTACATGTGGATATTTTTTCCTACCCATTTCCGGTGTTTTCTTTGACTCCTATCTTTCTTCCACTAGTCATTATTATGCTAGATTTAACACAGTGAAGAGAGTGTGTGAGTCAGGCTTCCAGTCCCCAGTGTCTCTTCTTCATGTCAATGGCGCTCTTGTTTCCTCTCCATTTTCCTCTCAACCACAGAGAAGCCCACATTTAGACCATTCCTTTCTGGTCATCTAATTGAGAATGCTTACTTTGCTTTTCAGAGTTTCAAAGTAATATTGCATGTTTTAATCTCGATAGCGTATACACTTACCAGTCACTTTATTAGAAACACCTATACATCTCCTCATGTATAATAATAATAATAATAATAATAATTCTTTATATTTATATAGCACTTTTCTAGGCACTCAAAGCGCTTTACATAGAATGGAGGGAAATCTCATTAAGCACCACCAGTGTGTAGCATCCACCTGGATGATGCGACGGCAGCCATACTGTGCCAGAACGCCTACCAAACACCAGCAATTGGTGGAGAGAAGAGAGTCATTTAGCAAATTCAGGGATGGAGATTATTAGGGGCCATGATAGATAAAGGCCAATGGGGATTATTAATTACCACAGAGAATCAGGACCTCGGTTTGTCATCTGAAATACGGTGCTGTTTTTACCGTATAATATCCCTGTCACTATACCAGAGCATTAGGACCCACGCAGACCACAGGGTGAGCACCCCCTGCTGGCCTCCCAATACTACTTCCAGCAGCAACCTTAGTTCCCATTCAAAGGGACCTCGATGTTGCGTTTAGCATAACAGCATGGGAGTGCCCTTGCGCGTGACTGGTATCTGAAGCTTGTGTAAAATCATGCCTCTATTTATAGACCTGCCATGATCAGGTGACATGGAAATTAAACGCATTGCGGGATATAAATATGACACCTGTGAACCGCGCCGTCAGCCTTATTATCTTCAGCGAGACTGCATGTTGGTTGTTTGTGTAAAGAAACAAAAGACGCTTCATTTCCTCTCTATCAAACTTTTCTATCCCTTTAAAAAAAGAGAAGAAAAAAAGGAATGAGCGGGAGAGAAAAATATGAGTGAGAGAAGTGTGTTACGGCTTGCTTCCGTTTCATCACAGGGAGTAGTGCACACTTTCTGTGTGAAGTGTCTAGGTTGGAGCATGTGATTGTAACGCCTACAGTAGGCAGCTCCGCTCGCGACTCGCTCTCTTCTCGTAAGCCGAAGCGAGTTGGGTTTCAGAGCCTTGCGGATCTGGGCTGGCCGCTGCCGAGGCAGCTAGCCATAGAGGAGCTGGAGATGAGCGCTGCTCTATCTCTTGCTCTGTCTTACGAGTCCGGCTCTCTGCTGGATTTTGGAGTCTGCGTCACGGCGACTCCTTCCGCTATGGAAAGCCAAAAAGGAAAAAAAGAGAAAAAAAACACGCACACAAAAATAATAGTAATAATTCCTCCCTGACTCAGAGGAGCCAGAATGGTGTGCTAAAAACTGAGAGCAGCGTATAAAGAGCTGCTTGAAGTGATTACTAAGGCTGGATGAGCTTTTTCTCCCCAGTGAAAGTAAATCCCTCACACTGCAGAAAACTCCCCTTTCTTCCAGGAGTGCATGACAAAATATCAGGCTTCTGGGGGAAAACCATGCATAAGCCGTATTTATAACCCCACGATGTTGGATTACTCGGCCATTGTGGGGGATGACTGGCTATTTAGCTATGCTGAAGGTGGAGGAGGTTCTTGCGAGCTACCTCTCTTCATCGACGGCAGGTAATTTAGGGGGGCCGGCTTTGCCATCCAAGCCACCGTGTAAGGCCACCGTGGCATTGGTGGGCAAGGCCTTTGCAGTAGTAGTCTTGCTTGTGGGTCACTGCAGACAATGACAGTGTTGCAGGCCTACCAAGCAGACCTGCTGAGTGAGCTCGACATATGGCGGCATTCATCCAGTTCCTTCCCTGTTGTGTCGAGTTCACCCGGGCATCCACGAGTGGAGCCTGGGCCAGCACTAGTGCGAGGGAGACACAGAAGGTGAGTATGGCAGCCCGCCAACCCCCACAGACAGCCAGGGGAACCGGGCGGCCGCAGTCGCAGCCTGCTACTAGGCCTGATCTGAGAATGGTCAAAAAGGCCAAGCAGACAAAGAAGAGCGGTCCTGAGGGGCTGTGGAGGAACGAATCAGGAGACATGAGGATGTTAGGGCAGTTAGCCCCCAGTGATACTGTAGGGCCTCCCCTAGCCAAGACGGTCCCAAGTTTTCAGTGTTCTCTGGTCAGCGAGCTGTCACAGGGCATCGAAAATCTGATGCTATCCCTCCAATAGAATGTGGAATAGTTAACGTCACTAAAAGACCGTCTGGCAGCGTGGAAACTACTGCCAAATGTGTCTCTATGGGTTTTGTCTACTGGAGAAAAGGGTTACCGGGTCCAGTTTAGAGCTTGACCTCCCCTGGTTGAGAGGTGTACTCACCACAGTAGTCAGCACAAACCAGAGCCTGACATTAGCACAGGAAGTAAGATCCCTCTTGGACAAAGGGGCCATAGAACATGTACCCGTTCCCTGAGGGCGGGAGGTTTTTACAGCCATTATTTCCTGGTCCCCAAACAATAGGAGTAACAATATGAAACAATAAAAATAGGACAATAGGAAACAATATGCGGCCAATTTTAGATCTGCGTCATCTGAACTGTACTCTTCGGACATACTCCTAAGGTTGTATATTCCTAAGGTGCCTACCCTGCTGCCCACCCTGTGGTGTTGCAGGCTTTCTGCCCTCCTCTGTTCCTCACACTGGAACAAGAAAGGATGCACCTGCTGTGTCCACTAAGGGCTCTCTGTACTTACGTCCACCGCTCTGGCCAGTGGCGTAAGTCGGAGCAGCTGCTGGTCTGCTTTGGCAGCGACAGTAGAGGTGATGCTGTGTCAAAGCAGCGCATTTCTAATTGGATAGTGGAAGCAATCTCTATTGCTTATGAGGCGCGCAGTCTCGCTACACCTCTGGGCATTAGGGCTCATTCCACTAGGGCGGTCACCTCCTTGAAGGCTTTGTCCAAAGGGGTATCCTTACAGGATGTGTGTGCTGCTGCAGGGTGGTCTACGCCACACACATTCATTCATTATTACAGCCTGGATATTCATTCCACCCCGGGCTCGAGTGTCTTGCAGTGACCCTCGGGCTTGGGTCTTTTTGAACAGGCCATACCCTCGGTATGTCGGAATGGGTATTCTCGTTCCCATACTGTTATGGTAAACGCAATGTCGAGTTCCCTTTGAAAGGGAACGTCTGGGTTACGCATGTAACCCTGTTCCCTGAGAAGGAAACAAGATGTTGCATAGCTTTGTCATACCATTGTAAAACGTAACGTCTCGTCCCCTTCTCAGGGAACAGGGTTACATGCATAACCCAGACGTTTTCCCCAGGAAGTCTCACATCCAGGTACTGGCCAGGCTCAACCTTGCTTAGCTTCAGTGTATGCAGTATGTATCCACTTAGCCAGTCATGGGGCAGCAGCACAATGCACAAAATCATGCAGATACAGGTCAAGAGCTTCAGGTAATGTTCACATCAAGCATCAGAATGGGAAAAACATGTGATTTCTGTGACTTTGATCATCTCATGGTTGTTAGTATCAGATGGGCTGGTATTTCAGAAACCGTTGATTTCTTGGGATTTTCACACAAAACAGTCTCAGAGTTTACAGAGAATGGTGAGAAAAACCAAAAAAAAAAACACTGAATGAGTGACAGTTTTGTGGGTGGAAACACCTTGTTGATAAGTGAGGTCAGAGGAGAGTGGCCAGATTGGTTTGAGCTGCCTGGAAGTCTATAGTAACTCAAATAATTACTCTTTAGAACTTTGGTGAGCAGAAAAGCATCTCAGCAGGCACAAAACATCAAACCTTGAGGTGGATGAGCTACAATAGCAGAATACCAGATTGGGTTCCACACATGTCAGCCAAGAACAGGAATCTGAGGCTATCATGAGCACAGACTCACCCAAACTGGACATTACCTGAAGCTCTTCACCTGTATCTGTATGCTTTTTCTTGCATTGAGCTGCTGCCACATGATTTTCTTATTTGATAACTGTATGTATGTGCAAGTGTACAGGTGTTCCTAATAAAGTGGATGGTGAGTGTACATGATGCTGTCATATTACAGCAAACTAGCGACTCCATTTCCCAGAAGGCACCGCAAACTACAAACATGGTCAACGACGACTACAAATCCCAAAGTACACACAGACATGTCACCTGTGCCTGAGGAATAATCACATACACCTGTTCCCAATCACATTCACAATCACACCACACTATAAAAGAGACTGCTCATTCATAATGTCTTTGTGAAGTAATATGTGCAGTTGGTATTGTCCTTGTCATTTACCAAGCTGTGCCACTGTGGTGTTGTTTCTGGTTATGATTCTGCTTTACCCTTGACCTTGATTTTTGCCTTACCTTCTCTAGCCTGTTTACCTGATCGCCTGACCACTGCCTGTCTTTCTTGTTGTTTTTGCCTTGCCCTCTGGAGTATATGCTCACCAATAAAGCGCTTAACTGCGATTGCATCTGTCCTCAACCCTCATTACATGACAAATGCACTGTTACAGATCTGATGTTCTTACTAAGATCAATGTTTATATATATATATATATATATATATATATATATATATATATATATATATATATATATATATATAATATTAATATAAAATAATAGTTGCAACATGACTTCTCAACATAATTTGGGGTGTGTTTCCAGCAGGGGAAATCTGAAGTACAGTTATCACTGACTGTTATTTTACAATTTTTGTTATTGGTTATGCTGCATAGGGGTTCTTAAATAGTTCAGTAATATGTATGTCTTTTTCCACCCAGCCAAAAATGGTCAGTATGCTTGCTAAACTGCAGGACTGAATATTAACTAAATTGCTATGCTGTGTGATTCGTAGCAGCAGCATGCAAGCTGTGACTTCTGTATTGTGAAAAATGTCCCCAAAGCATCACATTTAAAAACTGCCTAGTGTTGTTCCAAAAGCACAAAAGGTGTTTGATTAAGGCAGTGCAAAATGGTCTCTCCTACCAAGATACAGTAGGCATGTACCTTGCCTTACCAAACACCCATGCCTTGCAAATTGTCCCAGCGTGGCATGCCCCTCCATACCGAGGGCAGTGTTGGCTCAGTGAATAAGGCTCTGGGCTACTGATCAGAAGTTTAGGTGTTTAAGACCCAGAAATTAGAAATGCCATTGTAGGGCCATAGAGGAATATACCTAAACCTTTTTGCTCCAGGGGAGCTATCATGGCTGACCCTGCGCTCTGACCCCAACTTCCTAACGAGATGAGATATGTGAAGAAAGAATTTCTCTGTAATGTATAAATGTGACAAACAAAGGCATTTTTATTTAATTGCATAACTTAATTGCAGCTAGATATGTATGCCTACTGGATTTACAGCTTAGAGGAAGGAATATGAGGCTTTCTTCATCTCTGTCCCTTCTCTTTTCCTCCTTCTGCTTATTAGAGATGTGTCAGTTTTCAGTTCCAGAAGGGATGGCAGTGGGCACATCGGTGGGTCGGGTGATGGCCATGGATGCAGACATGGGCAAGAACACGGACATGAGCTACTTGATTAAAGACGAGGAAGGAGGAGAGCTCTTCAGAGTCTCCACTGACACCGACACACAAGAAGCCATCATCATCATCAAGAAGGTACACTCTGTTCTACTCCAATATGCAAAGTAAAGAAAAAAATGTGTAGAGACCTGGGAAAACCCTACACATGATGAACTTTTGACATTTCCTATTTTAGATTTAGGCTCCTAAATTAGATATAGGCTACAAAATTTGAAAGCATATAAAATATTTCTGTATTGTTTTGGGAATATGTATATACTGTATGTATAGGTGGAGGTGCCAGAATATATAGTGTTATTTTTGTTATTTATTATACTTCCAGTGCATATCCACTTCAAATTTACATACATAATGTATTTTGACATTGTACTTATGAATATGAACAAAAAGTACATATTCATAAGCATAAAGATAGGTTTAAAAATTTAAACTGATAGGGAAAACAGTATGTGGACCCAACAAATTACCAACATTTACAGAAACTGTTGATCTACTGGGAATTTCACACACAGCAGTGTCCAGTGTTTACAGAGAATGGTGCAAAAAAAGCAAAAAACATTCTGTATGTGGAGGGTCTGCAGGTTGAAACACCTTGTTGATGAGAGAAATCGGAGGAGAATGACCAGTCTGGTTTGAGTTGACAGGAAGTCTATAGTAACTCAAATAAGCACACTTTACATGCTGGTGAGCAGAAGTAATGAGCAGAAAAGCATCTCAGAATGCACAACATCAAATCTTGATGTGGATGAGCTACAACTGCAGTAGACCACATCAGGTCACTATGTCATTCTAAGTACAATACGTACAGTAAGGTTTAAATATTGGTTTCTTGCCTTCTTTTTTACTGTACCTTGTAGCCTCTGGACTATGAGAAGAAACGCACCCATAATGTGGTGGTGGAGGCGGTGAATAAGCATGTGGATCCACGCTTCGTGGACCTGGGCTCTTTCCGGGACCAGACCATTGTCAGAGTCAGTGTGTCAGATGTGGATGAACCTCCAGTCTTCTTTCCACCCACCGGAGCTATTATGGAAGTACAGGAGGATGCCAAGCAAGGGGCTCTTGTGGGCTTTGTTACAGCCAGGGACCCAGATGTGGACAATGTCCCTCTTAGGTAATAATAAAATCATTAAAAAGCATTATAAACATCTATTAAAGCTATATTAAAGCAATTTAATAATTTTTTATTAAAATCAACCCTTATAACTGTAGTGTTTTTAATATTCCTTAGATTTATTAGAGCGGTCAAATCTTCCTATTTGTGAACAAAACACATATTTTCAGAAATTGCTATTGCGTGTGTGTGTGTGTGTGTGTGTGTGTGTGTGTGTGTGTGTGTGTATTTATGACCTGTCCCTGGTCATTTAGATAAGGATATATTTCCGCTGTTGACAAGACACCTTATGTGAGATATACTTACCGAGTTGCTTACTGAGATAATACCCTACATCACTTAGTGTTTCCCAGTACTAATCCATGAGTCCATTTACATTCCATTTCCCTGCACTAGATTTACTCACCTGACAGTTCATCTCCCCCTTTCAGTTACATTCAAAACTCTCTGTCTAAAAAAAAAACCTATCCCAATGCAATCATATAGTGCAGGAACATCAGCCATCTCTGCCATTGCTTCCATAAGATATGTTCATGATTCTGATTTTCCAACTCCCTTACAGACAATAATGATGACAAATCTGTTTACTATTTGAAATTTACCTCTGCTAGATCACTCTTAATAATGAAAGTGCCATCCATTTTTGTGTGATACAGTGCCCTCCACTAATATTGGCACCCTTGGTAAATATGAGCAAAGAAGGCTGTGGAAAAAGTGAGTTTTTTTCGTTAAAAATTCAGAAAAATATTCTGCTCTCAAAAATACTCTGCTCTTGCAGATATCAAACAATTGCAAATACAACACAGGTTTATAAAAAAATCTTTGTTAAATATAAGTGTGCAACAATTGTTGGCACCCCCATGAATTCGTATGAGAAAAATATATTTGAAGTAAATTCACATTGATATTTTACATTTTTTAGTACACCTGGAGGATTAGGAAAAGGAAATTGCTTAATCATTACTTCCTGTTTCACAGGGGTATAAATATGAGGTAACACATAGGCCAGATTCCCTTAGTCATTCATAACAGTGTGTAAGACCAAGGAATATAGCTGTGATGTGCGGCAAAAGGTTGTTGAGCTTCACAAAATGGGAAGTGGCTATAAGAATATAGCAAAAGCATTGAAAATGCCCATTTCCACCATCAGGGCAGTAATTAAGACATTCCAGGCAACTGGAAATGTTATGAATCAACCTGGAATTGGATGTGTTTATATTGTCTCAACGCACTACAAAGTGGATTGTTTGAGTGGCCAAAAAGGAACACAGCTGGAGAATTGCAGAAGTTAGTTGTGTCTTGGGTCACAAAGTCTCTAAAACTACAATCTGAAGTCACCTACATCACCACAAGGGTTTCAAGAAAAAAGCCTCTACTCTCATCCAAAAACATACTCAAGCGTCTTCAGATTGCCAGATACTATTGGAACTTCAAATGGGATCAGGTTCTATGGTCAGATGAAACCAAAATAGAGCTTTTTGGCAATAAACACCAGAGGTCGTTTTGGCGCACACAGAGAGGTAGCCATATGGAAAAGTACCTCATGCCCACGGTTAAATATGGTGGTGGCTCTTTAATGATTTGGGGCTGTTTTTCTGCCAGAGGACCTGGAGATTTTGTTAGGATATATGGCATCATGGACTCTGACTGCTTCTGCCAGAAAGCTTAAAATGGGCCATGATTGGATCTTCCAGCAGGACAATGATCCAAAAAATACATCAAAATCAACACAAAAATGGTTTACTGTCCACAAAATCAAGGTCCTGCCATGGCCTTCCCAGTCCCTGACTTGAAAACCATAGAAAACCTGTGGGGTGAACAAAGAGGAGAATCCATCAGCATGGACCTCGAAATTGGAAGGATCTGGAGAGATTTTGTATGGAGGAATGGTCTCAGATCCCTTGCCATGTATTCTCCAACCTCATCAGTCATTATAGGAGAAGACTCAGAGCTGTTATCTTGGCAAAGGGAGGAAGCACAAAGTATTGACTAAAAGGGTGCCAATAATTCTTGCACCCCCATATTTAACAATGATATATTTTTTGGTTAAACCTGTTTTGTTTGCAATTGTTTGATATCCATGTGAGCAGAGCATTTTTGTGAATTTTTGAACAAAAGATCAAAAGGTGGGGGGTATGGGGGTGATGGAAATGGAGGGGTTTCAGGGGGAAAATGATATGTTCTGTATTAAAAAAAATTCTTTATTCAAAATGATAAACTGGTGAATTTGACCCAAGGGCCTCAAAAGACTTAATAATATTGATATACAGGAGTCAGGATTTACTGTGAGCTCAGATATGGACTTTGAACAATAAATCCTATAATTTTTTTTTTTTCCTGTAAACACACTGATAGACCCACCTTTTTCTGACTTTGCTGGCAGTGGTATGCTGAGCTCATTGGTACAGCTCTACGGGAATAAAAGATGAATACTAGCCATAAAACCTATTACTCACACATATATAATGTAAATTAGAACCATAGATATAGAACTCCAGGTGTAAAGAACAGAGCAGTACCATGCAGATTAGCTTGCATGCACCCATGAACAGCATCACTCCTGTGGCCATTGTGACCACTTATAATTTCTACTGGGCTCAACTAAATGAAAAATGCTGTGCCTCATGGTTATCTTATGCACCTTTACCACCCTCACTACCAGTGGACATCTTCTACAACCCAACCTCTGCAACGTTACCCCCCGCGGCCCTTTTTCCCCTGTGTTTGTGCCACAGGTTTTGTGTTGTGGGAACCTCCTTACACAGAGAAATAAGTCTGTGGGGTGTCAGCAAAGGTACATGAAAAGAGGTTAAAATTTTATACTGAGATGGGAGCTGTAATTCATATGTGACATCTTTAATTGTACTCTATATTGAATGGACCAAAGTAATAAGGCTTACAGTACATTTATTACTTTCCTCCAGAAATCATAGATTTCTCATAAAGGACCTTATATGGTTGCCAGGTTTCCCCAACAATGATGACCTGCTTGTTCTTTATAATTTCTCACCACATTCTCCATCCTCTTGTGTGTGTTCTCCCAAACTCCTCTTTATCTAGTCAGCTACTGGGGAGGTTGGTAGGTGATAAATCTCAGGAGAATATGAGAGGTTGGTAATCTAGGAGGCACTAGAAAAGGACTAAACCTGTAGTATAATGAATGATGGAATGCCGTGCTTTATCAGGGATAAAGTCGACAGATTTGGCTATAGGCAGATTTTTGTGGACCTTAGCTTTCCAAAGATAGATCAGGAGGAAACAAAACAATGTATATCAAAGGCCACACTGTCCTACCTAATATCTATGGGCCGTTGCATGGTTAGTTTTGATCTCTCCTGGATGACCTGAAAAAAGAGAGGAGTGGGACCAGGTGTAAGGGCCATGGCATAAGGTGTTCTCCTGGCCTACAGGAGTAGTGCAGCTAGTAGCATGAGCTGGAGATGTTGAAATTGGTAGGTGGGGAATGAAGAGACGTTGGAACTGAGTACATTCACAATGTTTATTACAGTACACACAATCCATACACAGAAGAGATCTTGTAAAACAATTTTAAGAAGTGTAAAGTTGAAGCTGAAACCAGTTGAAAACAGTGTACCAGGTTGTTCCCCCTAGGGAGAGAACAGACAGCAACAAAGGACAGAACATAAGACATGCTTTAACATGCTACTCTGTATTTTACCATTTAACCTAACTGCCAAGACAACACTAGCTACTACTCTTAAGCCTCAACAAAAATGCAAGGGGTGTTACCTGCCCTCTTACCTAGTGCAGACATCCCACCCTGCAAAAACTCATTTAACTCATTTCAAGGTGGTAGCTCCACCACCCCTGCAACCCATCTCACCCATATATACTCAGCATAAAAAAAAAATGAAACGTCCTCTCACATTCAACTGCTTTTATTTCCAGCAAATTTCTTAACATGTGTAAATATTTGTATTAACATTAAAAGGTTCAATGACTGAGACGTAAACTGAACAAGTTTCACAGATGAACAGAAATGGAATAATGAGTCCCTGAACAAAGGGGGAGGGGGGTGAATATCAAAAGTAACAGTCAGTATCTGGTGTGGCTACCAGCTGCTTTAAGTGCATTAAAGTGCATCTCATCCTCATGGACTGCACCAGATTTGTCAGTTCTTGCTGTGAGATGTTACTCCACTCTTCCACCAAGGCATTTGCAAGTTCTTATGGTTACATTGAATTTTCCACTGCAAGGACGATCAGATTGTCCTTCCTGTCCCCCTGTAGCACTGTCTTAGGTGTCTCACATTATGGACATTGCAGTTTATTGCTCTGGCCACATCTGCAGTCCTCATGCCTCCCTGCAGCAGGCCTATGGCATGTACACACATGTAAGCAGACACCCTAGGCATCTTTGATCTGCTGTTTTTCAGAGTCATTAGAAAGGTCTCTTAAGTGTTTAGTTATTGTAACTGTGACCATAATTGCCTACCACCTGTAAACTGTTAGTGTCTTAAGGACTGTTCCACAGGTGCATGTGCAATAATTGTTTATGGTTCATTGAACAAGCATGAAAAACATAATGTAAACCCTTTCCGATAAAGATCTTATTTGGATTTTGCAAAATTATCTTTAAAATACAGTTTCCTGAAAAAGTATTTGCTTAGTGTGTGTGTGTGTGTGTGTGTGTGTGTGTGTGTGTATATATATATATATATATATATATATATATATATATATATATATATATATATATATATATATATATATATATAGTATATAAAACCAGAAAAACCAGAAAAAACACACAACAGCGATTAGCAGACAGGCACGTGTCAACAAAATCACCTAAAACACGCCAGAGATTTGCGCACATGCTCAGAGATACTTCTGTCTCCTCTGCGAGTGGAATATCGCCCATTTATACTCTCCCCTCGCTTGCTGGATCGTGGAATTCTTCCGTGCCGCGCACCCTTCACCGGCCGTGTGTGTGACGGCGGCCCCGCCCCGCTGCCATGTGCTCTCTGGCCCTCCAAAACATTGGTGGCGCTGAAGTGGAGCTGTCTCTTCAGCGCCACCGCGGCAGTCGCGAGAGGAGTGATCTTTGTTTCCTGTGCGGCGGCCGCCGGCCTGTCGCCACAATATTGCAGGTTGCTCTGGACAAACAATTCCACAGCCAGAGCACCCAGAAATCAGGACCAGCTATCACACAAAAATGTTTATTGAAAAGTAAGCTGCTGCTAAGGTTAAATGGCAAAAGAGACACCGATATAAATCTTGTCCAGTGTTGTGTGTAATTCTCTTCACACTGTCTATACACTTCATATAGGCAGTCCTGCGGCATCGTTTTTACACTGTTGTATAAAGTAAATTAAGTCTCTTATAGGCATTTATGTTCTGTTGCAGGTACATCAGGACTCCTCCCACTGAAACTTCCCACGCTGTGCCCCATTTTCTTGTGCTCTCATTGGCTGTAGGTCAACGCTGCAGTTATATTCAATCAAAACACATTTCAAATTACACAATTCGGAATCATAGACAGGTCTAGATGTTTAATATGCTAGAATATCTCACTGACACCAGTTCCACATCTGTGCTTCTCTCAGATTGTGTATTTGATCATTCATACGTTGCGTTCGTCGCTCATGGGAGAAAGCTCTGATTTGCCTATGATTTCAGGCTTTTGTCAGCGATCTCCACAAAACTGTTGGCGAGTGAAAATCGCATAGTGTAAACACGGCATAACATGCCCACTCCAAAAGAGCAAACATGTTTGCAAATACCTAGGTGTTCCTCAACCAGTAGGCATGTAAGCGTCTGTTAGCCACCACATTTTAGAACCCTTCTTGTGGTGAATTTATAATTTTGAATGATAAGGTCGTTAGTTTAACCTAGGGTTAGTTTATCTCAAGCCTCTGGTTCTTATTATACGTGCAAGATAAAAAAAACACTAGAGGGTTATGATCAGTGCATACCACAACTGATTTATCATCGCCGGAGATTTCAATCATGCAAATCTCAGTCAGCGCTCCTTACATTTCATCAACATCTTCATCTTGTTTACACAAACATCCCCAGCATGTACAGGGCAGCGACACTCGGCGCATGTGGCTGGGCATTTAGGCCATCAGCAACTACAGGACAACATCACCCGCCTGTGACAGTGATGCCTCCCTTCCAGATACGCTGAACAACTTCTATGCTCGGTTTGAGGCGCAGAATGATGTGGCAGCAAGGAAGACCACCCCTCCTCCTAACGACCAGGTGCTGTGTCTATCCATGGCTGATGTGAGCGAAAACTCTATGCAGAGTCAACCCATGGAAGGCTGCTGGACCAGACAATATTCCTGGCAGAGTGTTCAGAGGATGTGCAGACCAGCTGGAAAATGTTTTCACTGATATCTTCAACATCTCCTTGAGCAGCGCCATCGTTCCAACATGCTTCAAGGCTACCACCATTGTCCCCATGCCGAAGAAGTCTTCAGTGCCCTGCCTCAATGACTACCATCCCGTTGCACTCACATCCATCATCATGAAGTGCTTCGAGAGGCTCGTGATGAGGCACATCAAGACTCTGCTACCCTCCTCCTTGGACCCACTGCAGTTCACGTATTGCCCCAACCGCTCAACAGATGATGCCATTGCCACCACCCTACATCTGGCCCTCACCCACCTGGACAAGAAGAACACCTACGTTCGAATGCTGTACATAGACTTCAGTTCAGCATTCAGCACACAATCATTCCTCAGCACCTGATTGGAAAGTTGAACCTACTGGGCCTGAACACCTCCATCTGCAACTGGATCCTGGACTTGCTGACTGGGAGACCTCAGTCATTACAGATCGGGAACAGCATCTCGAGCACCACCACACTGAGCACAGGGGCCCCTCAGGGCTCTGTGCTCAGTCCATTGCTGTTCACTTTGCTGACTCACGACTGTGCAGCAATGCACAGCTCCAATCACATCATTAAGTTCATCAATGACACGACTGTGGTGGGTCTCATCAGCAAGAACAATGAGTCAACATACAGAGAGGGAGTGCAATGATTAACAGACTGGTGCAGAGCCACCAACCTGTCTCTGAACGTGGACAAAAGAAAAGAGGCCACTCTCTGCTGAACATCGATGGTTCCTCCGTGGAGATCTTAAAGAGCACCAAGTTCCTTGGTGTTCACCTTACGGAGAACCTCACATGGTCCCTCAACATCAGCTCCATAACCAAGAAAGCCCAGCAGCATCTCTACTTTCTGCGAAGGGAGAGAGGCTGAAGAAAGCCCATCTGCCACCTCCCATCCTCACAACATTCTACAGAGGAACTATTGGGCACATCCTGAGCAGCTGCATCACTGTCTGGTTCGGAAATTGCACCTCATCGGATCACAATACCCTGCAGCGGATAGTGAGGACAGCTGAGAAGATCATTGGGATCGCTCTTCCCTCCATCATACAGGGCAAAGAAATATGATCATGTCACCCCAATTTTAGGATCGCCCCATTGGCTCCCGGTCCATTTTAGGATCCAGTTTAAGATTCTGTTGTTTGTCTTTAAAACTCTTAATTATCAAGCCCCTTATTATCTCAAAGATCTTATTACACCATATTCATCTAGCAGAATATTAAGATCTTCTGATAAGTTTCTTCTGTATTTCCCTTGATCGCGTTTAAAAACTAAGGGGGATAGTGTTTTTTCAGTTGCCGCCCCTCGTTTACGGAATCAATTCACACTGGACATCCACCTTGCATCCTCAATTGTTATTTTTAAAAAGAGGTTGAAAGTATATCTCTTCTCACAGGTGTTTTTAATCTAATTTTTACTATTGTCTATTATCTGTTTTTATTTGGTTTTATTCTGTTTTCTATTGTACTTTTCTGACTGCTCAGCGCTTTGGTCAGCTTTGCTATGTTAAATGTGCTATATAAATAAAATTGACTTACTTACTATCATAGACATTTACACCACATGCTGCATCCACAAAGCCACCATTGTGGATGAACCCACACACTCTTCACCCTCCTGCCATCTGGAAAAAGGTACCGAAGCATTAGGGCCCTCATGGCCAGACTGTGTAACAGCTTCTTCCCCCAAGCCATCAGACTCCTCAATACTCAGAGACTGGACTGACACACAAATACACACACACACACACACACACACACACACACACACACACACACACACACACACACACTCTGAACTGAACACCATCCCACTCCCATTGCAATATTTGCACATTCCTTCATTGACTCCTGCACTCCCATTGCAATATTTGCACATTCCTGCATTGACTTTGTTGCATTTTTGCTGCTACTGTATTCATAAAAATATAGTATTTAATTTATTGTCACTATTATACACTTTACCTGGCTGCTACCACAATAAGACTAAGCTAATCTGCATTTATCCAATTTTCAAGTTATAGTGTCACTCTTTGGCACCTATCTTTTGCACTACCTATTATACTGGAAACTTCCACACTAAAACTGTGCCTGTTGTCCTGTTTTTGTAGTATTGTACTGTCCTTTGTTGTTAGCACATGTTTGCAAGTGCACTTTATGTAAAAATGTGTACCTCTTTTTTAGTTCTGTGTCGTCTCATGTGGTTAGTGTGTTGTTTTATGTAGCACCATGGTCCTGGAGGAACGTTGTTTCGTTTCACTGTGTACTGTATCAGCTGTATATGTTTGAAATGACAATAAAGCCACTTGAACTTGATAGGAGGCTAGAACCAACAAACATCAACAATTTAGTAACAGGGCTAGAGCTTGTTTCTAGAGGTTCTAAGTAGTGGAGTACTTTACCTGATGCTTATTAACTATTGATATATTCCTATTTTGTCCTCTTGGATCAGCACAGCTCCTGCACAAAGAGTACTAGCATCCACCACCAAATTAACACCATTAAATGACACTATAAAATGCATGCTGACAAGACTGAGTTCACACAAAAGACAGCGAAGGACTAAGTAGGGATCTGAGGGAGCCACAACTGACTATTTTTTTACAAAAATGTAGTTAGTAGTAACTATCCATACCAAGGAATCATCACAGTTCCCACCTGTTAGAAGGAATTGGGAAGTTATTGATGGCCATAGCCTGCCCTTGCCCTAGTTGTTTATGAAGATATGTTATTGAAGCTTTAGTAAATTCACACTTTGCTATGTATATCGTCAAAGAAGCTTTTCTCAGCTTCTCCTTGTGGGCAAGGACTCCATATAACTGGGCCGGTCCAAAGAATAAACCACCAAGTCATCCAGGTAAGCACTGCAATTAGATACATCAGCTAATAGCCCATAAGGAGATCCAGTTTAGTTTCAAAATGGGCAGAGTCAACATTATCAGTGCATTCATCTAGTCTTGGCAGAGGAAAAGAATTGGAAACTGTAACTGCATTAACACATCTGTAGACAGTGCAGAACCTATATGTGGAATTGGATTTGGGAACAAGTAACAAAGGCGAACTCCAAAGACTTGTGCTGGGTTTAGCTACATTAAGTCATGTTCCAACAAATAGTCAACTTCTATCTTCATATGCTTGCTCTTTAAGAGGCTTTACAGTTACCTGTACATCATGCTGTAGAACACTGGTTTGAGAGGGAACATTACCAAATAAGGAAGGGAAATCTTGTATTAACCCTGAAATTTCCTTCTTCTGTTCATCTGACAAATGAGATAACATTAATAATAAGTTGCATGAAAACTCAGAGTTTGACTAGCACAAGGCTGAGGTACAATCTGGAATTAATCAGAGCTTTAACTATAACTGGAGCTGTGATCTTACACAGTGGAATGGCCTCAGGAAAATTAGTTGCTATACACAGGTTGGTACAAGGTACTTGAAGTGCATGAATGTAGCTTTTTGAAATTTAAGTACAGGAAAACCTTGAAAATAGCCATATGTTATTTAGCGGTGTTTAAAAAGTGCTTGAATTATATAAGGTCAATAAATACAAAATCACTAAAAAACTTTTGCTTATTTTCAATAGAGCATCAATGCAATCTTTTCACTTAAAATATGACACCCTGTTGCAGCCTCTCCCTCTACTTTTCTTTTTTTTTTCCACAAAAAAGCACCTAGTGACAAATCTAGTGACTTTGGGGCAAATCTTAGCTATTTTCCTTAGAAGAGAGTGGCCAATCCTGCTTTCCCCCTCCGGAGACAGACCTCTCTCTGAAGCTATTCTGTTCAGTGAGTGGCAGAGAGGAGCAGCATGTTTATTCACTTCTAACTTTCTCTCCAAGTGATTATTTTATATATAAATATAGCCAAAATTACAACACAGCCATTGTCTTTAACGTATGTGTGTGATGATTTTGTCCGTCGATGTTGTGGTTATAAATCAGGATTTTAGCATTCCAGAGAAGCATCTTGGAAATGGCTTGGAAGTGACTGCTGGTTAACATGTAGTCTTAATGGGCCATATTTCAGTCACTATTTCATACTCGTCCTGTTGCCTGACAACAGAAACAGAAAAATATGTAAATGAGAACAGCTTTATTGGCATTTTGACTGTATTAAAATACAGTATGTGAGCACAGGGATTAGGAAAGAAGCAAACAAACACTAGGCAGAATGCAAATACATCACAATGATGTAATTAATATGCTAATTATTGAATGACATAATTTAGCGATGTTTAGCGACTTTCCATTGAAAGTTGTTGGCAACAGTGCTCCTGTCACTCACCTGGAGTATATTGATGTTATGGTGAAGATGAAGCAATGCCTGGGAAATGCAAATTTAGTAAAATCTGCTTGTTTGATTATTATCATTATTATTAAGGCTGTGGCTCAGGTGGTAGAGCGGGTTGTTCACTAATTGTGGGATTGGCGGTTTGATTCCTGGCCCACATGATTCCACATACCGAAGTGTCCTTGGGCAAGACACTGAACCCCATTGCCTTGCATGGCATCTCTGCTACCATTGGTTTGTGAGTGTGTGTGTGTGTGAATGGGTGAATGAGACACAGTGTAAAGCGTGTTGGATAAAAGCACTATATAAGTGCAGACCATTTACCTTTATTATTATTACTATATATATATATATATATATATATATATATATATATATATATATATATATAATTATATATATAATTATATATATAATTATTATTTGCAATTTAAAAAGAAGACTTAGAGAAAATGTTTGAATGACATCTCTTGTATAGTCCTTGAAAACAAACAAAAAAATGTGCTTGAAAAGTCCTTGAAAGTCCTGGAATTTCATTATGAAGCATCTGTATGAACACTGTATACAGATAAGGGTTAACAGGTATTGATTTCCAGACTTTGTCTTGGAAAAAGGATCTACATAGTCAACTAAAACTTGTGCAAATGCTCCTATTGCTGGGATTGGATATAATGGAGCGAAGAGAATTGTCTGTTTGGTTTACTTGCATACTGACAAGCACAGAATGGCCGGTAATATTCAGCTTCATCCTTCCTTAAAGCAGGCCAGAAGAAATGCTCAAGTATGCAACTTGCTTTAAATCTGCATCACTGGAACCACAAATAGAGTAGAAACACTTTTCCAGATGAGAATTAGCTTGCTGAGCCTGAATAAGCTGCCAACAAACAATCAGTTGCTTAATATCCTCCTAGCTAGAGATTGTGCCCTTTTACACCGATGGGAGAACTACTGGATTATATTCCCCACTAGTTTTTAAGCTAAAAATGATTCTGACAAATTAATGACATCAGCAAACTCATGTGATTGAGCCCTAGTGACCACACATACAGGGAAAACATTAGACAGGTCCTATTTATTCAACACTTTCAAGACAGGCAGCACTTACCACCAGCTAAGTTGTAACCCAAAAAGAAGTGTGTTCCTTCTACAGGCAATGACTGACTTACTGCAACATTATCCAGACCAATGAATAACTTGGAGGATAACTGGATGCAAAAGCAGTCTAAGATAATTCAAACCAAGACCATGGCAAAACACATGGGTTCCACAAAAGGTCTGCTTTTTTAAAGGTAACACCCATGCCACAATAAGAGACTGAGCTGCAGCAATGTCTCTTAGTCTTACCAGGGTACTGAACTTGAGCCTTAGGAAGTAAAGAAACATAACCTGTGGAAATTAAGGGCTCATAACTAAATTCACACATACTGTTACCAGTATGCACTGAAATCCCTAGCAGAACAGAACCCAATAACACAACTCCCTTGGAGTTAAACTAGTTCTGTCTTGATTATGTTTTAAAGCTGAACAGCTATTCTGTGACCAGCCTTTTGGCAGTAGAAACTCATGTTGTTTAGTTTGTGAATGAATCTGTTTTTGAATGATTCTTTTACAGTAAGCGAATGAATTGTTCTTGTTCACTTCCATATACTGACTCATATTTGTAAAACACATGACTGCATTATCAGCTTTTACCTGTTTTTTAAAGACTGCATTAGAGTGCAGTCTGTGAAGGATGATGTCAATGGTTGGATGTATTGAACGAATACGCCCCTTACTCTGACCTACTGATTCTGAGCGAACTGGTACTTGCAGTTCACGAACAAACTGGTTATTGTCATTCATGAACGGAATGAACAAACTAGGTGAACAAACAAAGACCTGCTGACTCACTGTTGTCGGCTTGGCTGGTAAATGCATGTCTTTCGTTCAGTTTGCCACCCATTCAACAAGAAGAAAAAGAGGGTAAAAATAAGACAAGCCTTACAGTATGTGTTGTTTTGTTCATAGCATAATCCACTACACATGTACACATGTGGTGTTCATACGACTGATGGCTATTTAAAAAAAAAAAAATTGTAGCATTGAAACCTGCTTCATACACGTATGTAAATAATGTGGGTTTTTTTCTAATTACAATTGTATCCTCATTTGTGACCAAATCTAACCTCCACTGACTGAAATGTTTTTCTTGAAAATACGTTCACCAGACCTTCTCTTTGTGGATTGGACATGCCAGTTTTGTCCCTTGAAAACTTGCCATTTTTAAACGAATGTATTGAGTGAATGAAACAATGACTAACTCATAATATCTAAAAAGACACTCACTGGTGTAATGATGCAACTTACGGAAAGGGTCACTGAACGAATCAGTGAACAAATCTTTTTGGTGAACAGAATTAAATGATTCATGTCACTGGGATGAATCAAAATTACCACCGCTTTTATAAACACTGCTTTTTGAAGCTTCAAGGAGGCATAGATGACTGGTCAGAAACCTCGGTTTGGGAAGGTTTAAAAATGCTCTTATGGACAAGTACAAATTTGTATGTGAGCCTAGCAGCTTCTGACAGTGAAGAAACCTAATCACCATTCAGATGACTACCTTCTCAGGCAGATAAATTTTGAATTCCTCTAGCAAAAAGAGTTCTCTAAAAGACTCAAAATTGTTAACCTCACTTGAAGCACACTATTTATCAAATAAAATCTATTTTTCTCTGGCAAATTCAATAAATGTTTGTGAGCTCAATTTTTTAAGGGTCCAGAAAATCTGCTTCAGGGACCAGTTCATAAGCACATATTATTGCCGCTTTAACAGTTTCATAATACGAGCGTTCTTGCAAAAATAGTGAAAAACAAACTTCCTGAGCCTTTCCAACCAACTTGCACTGCAAAAAGAGTATCCAAATCTCTTTTGACCAAAGGTGGAAGAAATATGTTCAAACATACTAAAATAGATATCTACTTCAGCTTCTGATCTGATGGGATGAAGGAACCTGGGGCACGCTTCACCACATGGAGTTCCAATTCCCTGAATTGGATCTCTTTCTCTACCTCCAACTCCATCTTGCGGATAGCTAACTGCATCTCCATTTCCACAGGACAAGCCAAGTGATGCATAGCAGTGAAACAAATAACTATACAACACTAGCATAACTGATATTAACATGAAATCAAATAGCAGAAAACAATTAGCACTGTTATTGCAAAAGCAAAGCACAGAAGCTTAGCAGAGAAGTATGGTAAAGAATACCAATACAAGCAGCGATAAATCAAAACTAAACAACAAAGTGAGAAAAGAGTGTGTGTTTGTGCATGTGAGCCGAAGGGCTGGCTCACTGTCACCACCATTCTCACTTTAAAGAGTGCTCTTCCCATTTCGGAAGCATCCCCATCATTGATTGGCCCAGCAATAATAGGGCAGAGAGCTTCAGTGAAAGATGGGGGAGAGAGAAAGAGAACAATTCACCAAGCAAAACAAGGCAACAAGCTGTCAAGCACAAAGCATGCACACTAATGCTCATGCATTTAACACCAGGTATTCTTCTGGTTTGGGATGAATATGCCTTGTTGGCCAGACAGTTTTTGGCCTGTACAATTCTGAATCTTTTCATCAATGTCCCATTGAATGGCTTTAACTGTACTGTAAGTGGTAGGATTTCTGGGAAAGAGCATCGGTCTTCATGTTCTTACTTCTTGGTTGATACATAATGGTGAAGTTGAAATGGCTTAAAAAGATGTACCTATGAACATGACAAATGACAGGTCTCATCAATGGTGACCCTTCAGAACTGATGATGTAGCCTAGAAAGGAGATGCTTTGCCTGTTGAATTCAAACTTCACTTCTTTAACAAAGAGATTAATTTCTAGGAGGTTCTTGAGAATTGCTCTGAGCTGGCTGAATGTTCAGAGAAGGATGAGGATTAAAGCAAAATGCAATCTATGTAGCTGATTAAACATTTGTCCCCAAGAACATCATTAATAAAGTATTGGACAATGGATGGGCCATTTACAAACCATTTGTCATTATCAAATATCTGTAATGTTGGTAATGAATGCAGGCTTTCATTTGTCTCCCTCTTCTGACTAGGTTATATGTGCTATGGAAATCTAACTTGTGAAAATAATAGCTCTAAAGTAAATGGTACTATTAAAATGGGAAAAGGGTACTTGACAGTAAAGCTATTTAATCCCCTGTAATCAATACAACGGTGGAGACCCTCACCAATTTCTTTCCCATAGACACATAATCCAGGAGCAGTGGGCAGTTTGGATAGTTGGATATATCCCTGTGCAAGGTCTTTGTAAATGTACTCCATGGTCTGAATTTCTACAAGAGATGGAGGGTATGGCCTCAAGCATGGTGAGCTTGATGAGATTCACACTCTACCAGCTTGATGGAGCAATCATAGAAACAGTGTGATGAAAGAGCTATCATATTTGCTTTTCTAAAATCCCCTGTTAGGTCTTGGACTAGATATTGGACTAGGATCTTAACAGGTATTTGTTCAGAAGAGCTTTTTACATATGCGTAGGCTCCAATGATGTGTGGTTTTCTAGACATGATTTGATACCAATATCCGACACTGTCTTCCAGCAGATATGTGGGTTCCTCCAGCAGATATGTTGGTTGTGTTTGAAGAGCCAGGGAAGGCCTAGAATAATAAAGTGACTTGTCATTGGAAGGCCAACAATGGAAATTTCTTTCTGCTAAGTAGCACTGATGTGGAGACAGAGGTGTTAGGTAAAATGGGTGACCTTCCCTGACCCTACTGACCTCCCATCAAGAGCTTGTATGTGTAGAGCTGGGTACACAGGAATTGTACCTCAATGAAGTTCTAAGCAGCTCTGGAATCATTCATGAGTGAATTGACATTTTTAACTTTTCTCCAGTTCAGAACCAGAAATAGCTGAAATGGACTGAAAACAAAACATCTGAAATCACACTGACTGCAATCACAAATTCCAATCAGATTGACTTCTCATATTTCTGGATTAATGGGACATTCTCTGAAGATGTCTAAAGCCTGCATTACATGTATAGACTTTGGCAATATCATTTTACCTGTCATCCAAAGAGAGATAAACCAGGGCTAGGTTTGTGAACACTTTTAGATGAGGTTCAGCTCTCTGGAACAGTAGTGTTACTGAAACCACCCCTTCTTTAGCATTCTTGAAGAAGATGATCCAGTCAGAAAAGGAGGTAAAAAAAAGAGTTCAGATTGACAGAATCACCAAAACAGGATAATTCAGTGGCTAAATCCACATGTAACCCCTTTTGATAAGCCACTGTAATTGATGCCTCATTCCAGCCACTAGTAAGGGCTAATGTATGGAATTCTATGGCATACTGTACAGTTAAACATCAACCTTGACTGAAAGCTTGCAGCAGTTCTCCTGAGGTACCTCTATGCAAAGGTAACTGAGAGTAAGAATACCAACTAATGAGATCAATAAACAGGCAGGGGAGTAATTCTACTGGGATGTGGGTGTGGATTCTTGGAGTTTGAGTTAATGGAGGACATGCCAGTTGTGACATATAATATGCAATATTTTAACAGAGAAAGCTCTGGTAAAAAATAAACAACAATAACGAACAACTACTTAATTGTTCTGTGGAGAATGCTGTTTAGGACAAAATACCACCATAAGAGCAGGAGTTCTCCTCTCCTCTTCTACCTCAAAATGCTACTGCCAAAATAATATTAATGATTAATGTAAAAATAACAAATTTTAAGATAAGTTTGACTTTTTTTTCATTTTATACCTATATCTACTTACATTTTCTCCTGCCCTCTGCCTAGATACTCAATAGATCAGAGCACAGATCAGGAGCAAATCTTTAACATTGACGCAGTGACTGGTGCAATCACCCTGGGGAAGATCTTGGACAGGGAGACGGCGGGCTGGCACAACATCACAGTGACAGCCGTAGAAGCAGGTATGTCCTGTACTTCTTCAGAATTTGATACATGCTTTGGCCTAAGGCCTGTTATTTCACTTTGGACAAACAGAGGGCAAAACACATACCCTTTAACAGAATCCAATGCAGGCTTTTTTTGTTTTGTTTTTAAATTTGAATTGGAGAGTGGGTACTTATGGTTTAATGCCACATTAAACTGAGATTAATGAATGGCTATCATAGTAGCTTAAAGTGAATGAAGTGTGCACTTCATGACTTTTACTGTCTATATATGGATTTATAAAGTAGCACAAGTGAGAACTGTTAATCAAGTGCTCAGTGCAGTATATTTTAATGAACATATATTTGGATAGCTTCCAATAATAAACTAATGTATATAACTATAAGATTTTATCACACAGTTGTACAGCATCAAAACTAGCATAGCAAGAAAAAACAGAAAAAAATGTAAACGGAAACATGATTGATTTTGAGCTTGGCAGCATGACATTCGAATTGTGTGCTGGGGAAAGGCTCGGTTACTTTTATATAGAGGCTTGCATATATACTTTTATATAAAGGCTTGCATATATATATATATATATATATATATATATATATATATATATATATATATATATATCACAAAATTCTTTGTCACGTTATCGCTTTGCCTCAGCAACTATCTGGATCTCAACACTGACACTGGCATTTTAATAATAGATTACTTCAGGATCACTCCTTTATTTTCACCTTTTCTGAGACTCTTGGAGAGAGAAAAGATCTGTTCCCTTTCAAAGGGTACAAGATGTTGCATTTAGCATAACACTATGGGGAGCACCTCTCGCGTGCGACCAGCATCTGAAGCTTGTGTAAAATCATGCCCATTTATAGGCCTGCCATGATCAGGTGACGTGGCAATTAAGCGCGTCGCGTGATATAAATATGGCACCTGTGAACCGCACCATCAGCCTTTATTATCTTCAGCAAAAGACTGCATGTCAGTTGTTTGTGTGAAGAAACAAAAAGACACTTCATTTCCTCGCTATCTTTTCTCAAAATCTCAGAACTTTTCTATGAAAAGTATGGCTATTTAGCTATGCTGAAGGTGGAGGAGGCGCTTGCGAGCTACCTCTCTCCATCGATGGCAGGTAATTAGGGGGGCCTGCTTTGCCATCCAAGCCACCGTGTAAGGCAACCGTGGCATTGGTGGGCAAGACCTATGCGGCAGTAGTCTTGCTTGTGGGTCACTGCAGACAATGACAGTGTTGCAGGCCTACCAAGCAGACCTGCTGAGTGAGCTCGACATATGTCGGCATTCAGCCAGTTTCTTCCCTGTTGTCTTGAGCTCACCCGGGCATCCACGAGTGGAGCTCGGGCCAGCACTAGTGTGAGGGAGACACAGAAGGCGAGTATGGCAGCCCGCCAACCCCCGCGGACAGCCAGGGGAACCGGGCGTCCACAGTCACGGCCTGCTACTAGGTCTGATCTGAGAATGGTCCTAAAGGCAAAGCAGGCAAATAAGAGCGGTCCTGAGGGGCCGTGGAGGGACATATCAGGGGACATGAGGTTGTTAGGGCAGTTAGCCCCCAGTGATACTGTAGGGCCTCCCCTAGCCAAGGCGGTCCCAAGTTTTCAGTGTTCTCTGGTCAGCGAGCTGTCACAGGGCAATGAAAATCTGATGCTTTCCCTCCAATAGAATGTGGAATAGTTAACGTCACTAAAGACCATCTGGCAGTGTGGAAACTACTGCCAAATGTGTCTCAATGGGTTCTGTCTACTGTAGAAAAGGGTTACCGGGTCCAGTTTAGAGCTCGACCCCCCGGTTCAGAAGTGTGCTCACCACAGTAGTCAGCACAGACCAGAGCCCGACGTTAGCGCAGGAAGTAAGATCCCTCTTGGACAAAGGGGCCACAGAACATGTACCCCGTTCCCTGAGGGGGGGAGGTTTTTACAGCCGTTATTTCCTGGTCCGCAAAAAATAGGAGTATACAACCAATTTTATATCTGCATCATCTGAACTGTACTCCTCGGACATGCAGGTTCAAGATGCTGAAGCCCAAACTTATCGTTCCACACATTCAGTTTGAGGACTGGTTTGTGATGATAGACCTAAAAGGTGCATATTTCCACATAGCCAAGATCGGGTTCTTCCCTTCAGGCTAGCTTTATCCCCTCGCACCTTCACAAAGTGCATGGATGCCATTCTGGCTCCATTGTGACTCCAAGGCATAAGTGTACTAAACTACCTGGACGACTGGTTAATTCTAGCACGATCCAGGGAACTGGCAGTTCAATATTGAGATGATGTTCTCGCCCACGTGAAGAGCTTGGGGCTCAGGTTGAACCTCAGAAAAGTATGCTTTCTCCAGTGCAGTGGACAACTTTTCTAGGGGTTATAAGGATTCTACTACGATGAGGGCAGTTTCTGTCCGCAACATGCATAGGGTCAATCCTATCAACATTGAGCAAGATAAAGCTGGATCTTGGCATCCTGTCCAGTTTCTATGGGAGACTATTGGAGCTTATGGCAGCAGCAGCCAATGTCAATTTAGAGATCACCATGTGTTTACAGACAACACAGCGGTTGTTATTGTGCTGCTCAGGCTGGCACAACTAATTCTTCTCTGGGCAGAGGGACCGTTTTGGCAGTGAGTGCAATGTACATTCTGGGCAACTGGAATGAGGGGCAGACATCCTGTTGAGGCAGGGGCTAAGGCCCAGGGATTGGTGGGTCCATCCACAAGTGGTGGAGTTCATATGGCGGCGGTTTGGCCAAGCGGGACTGCATGTGTTCGCTTCTGAGGAGACAACAAACTGCCCACTGTGGTTCACCCTCACTCCTTCCGTACAATTAGCGCTGGACGCCATGGTACACATGTGACCGAGGTCACATCTGTACACTTTTCCCCCGATCGCACTGCTCCCACAAGTTCTAGCGAGAGTTCGACAAGACAGTCTATGTCTGCTGCTAGTAGCACCTTATTGGCCAGCTCGAATATGGTTCTCAGAGATAATATCCCTGCTAGATGGTACTCCTTGGGAGATTCCCATCTGCAGGGATCTACTGTCTCAAGCTGATTTATCACCCTTGGCCGGAACTATGGAAACTGTGGGTCTGGCTCCTGAGGGGCACCATAGATTCTGGTCTCACAACTGAGGTTGTAGAGACCATGTTGAACCCTAGAGCACCATCCATGAGGAAATTGTATGCGCTCAAGTGGCAGCTTTTTGTCTTGTGGTGTAAGGAACGCCAGCTAGACCCAGTGAACTGCACAATAGCTACTGTCCTGGAGTTTTTACAAGGACGTTTCTCAGTGGGGTGGGCTCCTTCTACAATCGGGGTTTACGTGGCCGCCATTTTGGCCAGCCACGCCCCTGTTGATGGAGCCTCTGTGGGGCAACATCCTCTAACTGGTTTATGCATGGTGTCAGGCGGCTGAGGCCCATCTGCAGGCCACGCATCCTTTCCTGGGACCTTCTGTGGTCCTGGAAGGTCTGTCAGATGCCACATTTGAGCCCTTAGAGTCAGCCTCTGAGAAGCTTCTGACTCTAAAGTTAGCTCTTCTGCTTGCCTTGACATCTCTCGAGTAGGAGATCTACAAGCTGTCTCTGTTGCCCCTTCCTACCTTGACTTTACCCCTGGATTAGCCATGGCCTTCCTGTATCCTAGGCAGGATTATATTCCTAAGGTGCCTACATCTGCTGCCCAGCCTGTGGTGTTGCAGGCTTTCTGCCCTCCTCTGTTCCTCACACTGGAACTAGAGAGAATGCACCTGCTGTGTCCAGTAAGTGCTCTCTGTACTTGCGTCCACCGCTCCAGCCAGTGGCGTAAGTTGGAGCAGCTGCTGGTTTGCTTGGCAGCGACAGTAGAGGTGATGCTGGGTCAAAGCAGTGCATCTCTGATTGGATAGTAGAAGCCATCTCTATCGCTTATGAGACACACGGTCTCACCACGTCTCTGGGAATAGGGGCCCTCATTCCATTAGGGTGGTCGCCTCCTCAAAGGCTTTATCTAAGGGGTACCTTTACATAATGTGTGTGCTATGGCGGGGTGGTCTATGCTGCATTCACTCATTCAGAATTACAGTTTGGTCAAGGTTCTTGCAATGACCCTCATGCTCAGACCTTTTTGCACAGGCCATACCCTCAGTAGGATGGAGTGGGTGTACTCGTTCCCACAGCGTGAAGCTCACACAACACTGAGTTCCCTTTGAAATAGAACATCTGGGTTACACATGTAACCCTGCTTCCTGGGAATGGAACAAGATGTTGCATAGCTTTGTCATTCTAGGGTATGCCTGTAAATTGCATCTTCACTTCAAACAAAGAGAAGCTGATGATGTTGTTTACAGGCGCCGTTTTATAGTCACGCGATGTGCAAAATGCCATTCCACCTGACCACGGTAGGCCTATAAATACGCGTGATTTTACACAGACTTCAGATATCGGTCGCATGCCAGGGCCCTTCTCAGATCGCGAAGCTCACACAATGTCTCGTTCCCTTCTCAGGTAACAGGGTCGTAACCCAGACGCTTTCTGGACTTTTGTTTTTGCTGTTTGGAAAAATTATCCACTCCTCAGGCCCTATTTTATTGAGCTCTTTCCAGAGTAACTCGAGGTGTTAGAAATATAGAAATGCTTTGGCTTTGGCAGTAACACTGATAAACCACTCAACTGCTGCCAAGTCCTATATTTCAAGAAAGAGTGACATACAATTTTTGCTGCCTGTGATTGTATGTTTGATATCAAATTACAGGCTGCATTGCAGGTAAATTGAAGGGAAGAGTATCTTGTCCCACATATAACTGTAACATCTTTGTCTAAGAAGTGAAGTCATTTAATGTGAAGAGAATTGAGAAAAAAACAAAGAAAATAGAGATATCACTCAGTTAAAACTTATTATTAGTATTTTTTTTAATGAAAATCTAGCATAGTGTCAGTAGCTACAGTAAACAATATTGAAAGGGTTAGGGTTAAGAATAAGGATTTTTAGAAAGTAATCAAAATACACAGAGAAGGCAATGCATTTGTTTGCACATGGCCAAGACAAGAAAGTGAGGAGGCATGAGATTAACAACACTGGTTGTAACTTTTGGAGGAAAACACCTGAAATACAGATTAATGATTCGCACATTGCATTCACAGCCGTGTTATTAACACACATGGCATCAACATCCAACAAAATAGCACCTGAAACTCAAAACATCATCAGAAATAACTACAGCATTCTGTGCAATTTAACACTATATGAAGCTGTTTTATATAAGCTATGTGTGAATGAAACTTTTTTTTGCGATTTAATCATGATAAACATTTTCATTACTAAAACTCAGTGAATGGTATAATTTTGTCTTGAGTAGGATAATGCCAATTGAATATCTTTGATTTGTAATAATTTGTGCACACTCTTGCTGTTCCCAAAGTGACTTTCAGGATTAGTAAATTACATTATGGGTGCTAAAATAATGCATTTACTTAGACACTGGCTTGTAATTTGTATTTTTATGTTGTAATGACCCAGATCTATGTTTCTATTAAAGCAAACTTGCAAAATGGAGATGATTGCTATTTTACACATCATATGAATCAACCTGTTAGTAAAATCTGCCATGCTCAACTCCACTCATAGGGACCCACAGCCTTGCAAAGATTCAGGTTCTCGTCTGCTTTTAACACACCTGATCCTGTACATGAATCGCTCCTCAGCTAATTATCAAGATTGAATAGTGTTGGCAGCAGAGGAATCTGAAACTGTTCAAGGCCATGGTCCCTAAGACTAAGGATGAGGAATACTGGTCTAAGAACTCAGTTATTAATATATTGTACTGACTCACTGCATTGGCAGACAGAACACAGACACAGACTGAAGTAGGGCTGGTGTTTAGGGAGACTTTTATTTTAATTGAGAGGAAAAGTGCATACAGGAGTGCAGAGGAGGTGTGGGATGCCGGCTCCAGGTGCAGAAGTCAGTGAAGGATGTGTCGAGGTGGAGTGTGGTGGCAGACGCTGCTGTCCGGGCAGTGTGGCAAGGGTTGGTAGCAGGGTGCACCAACAGGGGGACCGGGAGTCTTCTGAGGGTAGTGAGGGTGAAGGGTCTCAACCATGGCAGGCAGCAGAGATTGAGTGACTCTGTCTGTAAAGTAATGAACAGAGAGCATCAGAATAAAGACATAAGATACTTGCCTCTGTGATTACCTCTTGTCAGCCTTGTTCCATTACCCCGCTTTGCCCCTTGGCCTTGTGCTCTCCTTTGGTCCACAACAGTAGTGCTGAAACGGTGCTGTTTATTCAGCACCACAGCGGCAGTAGTGTGAAGATCATGCAGCATTTTGTGTGTGTGTGGTATGTAGGCTCACCATCAATATATAATAAGTATCAATTCAGAATATGAAGCCTTCATGGAGAAACCTTAGGCAGGTGCTCAAGATGGTATCTCCTACTGTCTCCATAGTGCTACTGGGGGACTTGTTGGCAATGATGGAAATACCTATAGGGGTGTGATTGTGAAGAATGGCCTCCCAGATCTGAACTCAAATGGTGAAATGTGCAAGCCAAGGATTGTCAATAACAAACATTTTGATTAAACACAAGGTTACTCATGAGAACACTTCAGCTAAAGGTGAATAACCAATTATGTGATTGTGTCATCAGACATCAGCACTTAATGGTGAAATGAATTTGGATAACCTCAGAAAGATGCAAACTGTGTGGGGCTTCAGGAGGTGGAGATAAGCCCACACACAAGCTCTGCTAAGCAAGTGTGCAGGATCATTTTCCTCTACTATCAATATTGTTGAATGATGGAACACTTTAAGTAACACCTTAACTCAATGAACATGCACTTTCTTCAGTTGACAAGTGCAAGAAATATCTGGTATTTTGAAATCTCTGTGGTTAAAGTTACTATGGCAGTTAGCTACGTTCATAGCAACAACCGAAGAGATTCAGCCAAAGATGTTGGACGCACTAGACACGGTTAAGGCCGAGTGGTTAATATGCCTATTCAATGCTGCAAGGAATTCAGGGGCAGTGCCATTTTACTGGCAAACCTTTTTTTTTTTTTTTTTTTTTTTAAGTGTGAGAGTGTGTTCCTCTTACAGTTGAACCTAGGATTCAAAAGGAGCAATGCAGGTTCTGCCCAGACTGTGGCTGAATGGACAAGCTTTTTACTATCACAGCTTTATGTGGGGTCATAGGAGCATGCTGATTCCATTCCATGTGAATTTGAAGAACACCTATGATCATGGACCTTGCCATTTGTTGTGGGAGGTAGTACAGAGTATCTGAGTGTGACGTCGAACCAAAGGTACGTTCCCCAAAAGAAGGAAAACGCTCCTTTTTTGACTGCTGCTGGGAGGCTGAAGGGATTTTTTCCTTTCAGCCCGCCCCCCCCACCCAAACCACACACGGTTGATGAGCACTGATGATAGCGGTGGCTCCATGCCATCTTGGAGACAGTGGCAGAGTATAAAAGGACATGCTGGGGGCAGTAAGGTGAGCGATCTCCATTTTACAATATGGCTAGTTCTATGGCTATCTCTGAATTTTCCCACAAGTTTCTGCTGATCTGGATGAACACGCTCCCCAGCTGCTCAGCGCCGCTGCTCCTGCTGTGGATGTCTGTCTTCCTCAGAGCCCCTCTTCAGCTGGGAAGAGGGATAACTGGCCACCACCGACACTCACTGCACTCCCTTCACTCCCTTCCTTCATGATTCCCCTGCTCTTTTTTTTATTATTTTGTGAATATATTGACACTAATTCCCCTCCAGTCACCTCTGTGTGTCTGTGCTCTGCCTGCCACTGCTGTAGGCTGGGAGTTCACTACACTGGATCACTTCTTCGTGTACATTATGAGTGCATTGAGTTGTGTCTGCATTCTTGGCATTCAGGCAAAACTGCTTAAAGTTGGTGTTGGACTCATAGATCTGTCTTCTGTCTACTCCATTTGTTTTGATGGGCAGGGTATCAAGGTGCAGTCAAGGTTGAAGAGGTGTGGTTCTTCCTTAGGGGAGAAACCTTGCCCCTGATTGAGGAGTTTACATAACTTGGGAGCTTATTCACAAATCATAGGAAAAAAATGAGCATGACCCAAATGGCTTGGGTCCACAGTAGTAGTGTTACAATCGCTGATGGTGAAGCAGGAATTTGGTTTTCAGACAAAGCTCTTCACTTATCTACCCTTACCTTTGGTCACAAATTCTGGGTAGTGAAAGAATAAGGTCTCAATACAGGCAGCATAAATAGGTTCCTCTGCTGGGCTTACTGTCCATGAAATGGTGAGGAACTCAACATTCCAGAAGGCCCTCAAAATAGACCTGCTGTGCTTCCAAACTCAGAGGAGCCTGCTAAGGTGGTTTGCGTATCTTATAAGGCTGTACCCTGATCTGCACCTGCTAGAACGATATTAGGCATGTGCCACAGGACAGTCCCCAGGGTACACCGAGGACCCCCTTAAGGGACTATATCTCACAGCTGGCTTTCGAACATTTGGGGAGAAGGAATATATTGCTGGAGATATTCTGGATAGGCATTCTCTCCCTGTTGCCACCTCAACTCCCAGCAGGATAAGCAGAATGGACAAAATAATTAATTAATTTGTCTTAGTTTTAAGAAGAAAGACTTAAGAATATTTAGTGTGGGGGCTCACACTAAATTATTTGTGACTACCCCAGAGTCCTACAATACAGGGTGTGAGTGAATAAGTGAATGAGTTAGTGAGATGTTCAGTAATACATTTTATACCATATTGAATATTTACAATGGTGTTTTCATTTAGGATTTTTACAAGGTCCAGATGTTTTTTTCTGTGATAAAACCCTTCAAGCATCAAATCATTTCCTGCAGTCTTAAATGACCATTATGACAGAAACACACTACTACCCTGGCATCCTTAAAATGGCGGCTGCAGCTCAGGTGGGGTGGCCGAAGTGTCCTTGGGCAAGGCACTGAACCCCAAGTTGCTCCTGACGGACTAGTGCCTTGCGTGGCAGCTCTGCTGCCATTGTTGTGTCAGTGTGTGTGTGTGAATGGGTGAATGAGAAACCGTGTAAAGCGCTTTATAGAACCGCTAAGGTTAAAAAGTGCTATATAACTGCAGACCATTTACAATTTACTTCTGCACTTACACCACACAAACTATATGTTTCTTTGCTGCTCATGTGCTAAGATCAGCAGCAATCAGAAGAAGTGCTTTTTTAATATATTTCATGGCTGACAGGATATTTGGCATTCTCACATCTGGTGAGCCTGCAGCAGATGTGCAGCATCTCTTTAAGCTGCTGAAATCCCTTTCCTTAATATCTTAGCCTCATATGACTATTTAAGTGTATCCCAGAGCTGCATGCATCAGTGAAGTGGAATTAAGCTTACTGAACCAGAAGCAGTTTTAATGTGTCTAATATATAATGTTATAATGATTAATCTGTAAGGGTTTCAATGGGTTTTGTTCTGATGATATCATAGCATGTAGCACTATAACACCATTTACTGTAAGGCATAGAATGGCTTAATGGAGGCATGTTAAGGAAGTGGTTTGGATTGCATTCTCATATGGTTCATTATATGCAAATTTTCTCAAAATTAAATTTGTTTAGAAATTCAATATTCTATATAATTACACACATATACATATGTTATTCACAATAGAACATAGAAAACATATCAAATGTTTAAACTGAGTAAATGTACCATTTTAAGAAGGAAATAAAGTAATTTTGAATTTGATGCCCGCAACACATCATTTTAGTAAGTTTTACTAAAAAGAAACAGCTAGGGGTTAATTGGCAACAGGTCAATAAAATGATTGGTTATGAAAGGAATATCTTAGAGAGGCATCTTTCAGAAGTAAAGATGAGATGGAATCTGGATACAAGCATTTATTGCTCTGAAACCTGTATATACCTTTCAGCATTGATGGTGCCTTTCCAGATGTGCAAGCTCCCCATTCCATAGACACTGTTGCAGCCCCATACCACCAGAGATGTAGGCTTTTGGACTGCACTCTGATAAAAAAAAAATAAATAAATAAAAAAGGCTCCTCTATCCACCTCTGCGTATAGTTGTGTATTAGTATCATTTTGTACAGAACAGTTTTGTGTTGTGTTGTGTATGAATCTTATTGATCTCTTATCGGTTGCGTCTGGGTAAGTTAATTAACCCGATAGTAAATTACTTTATTTTACTGGTTTTCATTCACTCAGCTCAAGCAGGTCATATCTGCTGATATCTATATTACTACTTTCCACCTCCATGTCTTTATCCCCACTGAACAGTTGCTTTACGAGCTGCTCTACCTGACCAGCTGACCTACATGTTGAAGTTGTGAAAAGGAAGGTGTGAAAGCATCTTGGCCAAAACAATAGCAGGAATTATCCACACCCAACCCCAAGCACAGGTGCAAATGGCCCATAACCCTAGGCCCACACAACCCCAAAGTGTGGAGGCCATTCCACTTAACTACCCAAAAGATATTTCAAATTAAGCTGCATGGAAAGTTTACAAAAACAAGAGACTGACAAAAAATCCAGAGACTCTATTTGCAGACCTCCATAAGGATGGCAACACCAGAAACCTGTTTTTTTTTTTTTTAACATGAACAAACCCCATGCATGGTGCAGGGCCATTATTTCAAACTTTCTCTCTGCTGAAAGAAAAGACATCTGTTGGGGTTTCCAGCTAAAAATAAAAAATGAGGAAGACAAAACAACAACAAATACAAAACAACAGGGATAGTTATAATAAAAAGCATTCATGGGCTCTTTGAACAAAACTTCCTCAAGATCAAGGAATGAGCACAGCAGGTGCCCATTACCACTGACCATCTCCTCACCCCAGAGGAGTCAGACAGACTACTTGCCTCCAGCTCCCCTTCAGATGAGCACAGAGATTCCCCCAGCACTGAACAAACCAAGGACCCCCATCCATGCTGTTAGTGCACTGACATGAGGGAAAGATTCACAGTGCTGGAAGGGGAACTGGTACAGCTCAGAGAGATGACCATCTCTTTACACACAGCCCAAAGCACAGACCAACCCATCAACCCCTGATCAACCCCAGCCATCAAACCAGAGACAGCCTCTCCTGCCTACACCTTGCACCTAGTAGTAATATAGATATCAGCAGGAATTGCCTGCTTGAGCTGAGTAAACTAAAGCACTTTACTAGCAGAAGTAAAGAGATTAATCAGATTCATAAACTCTTTTAAAAAAAAAAAAAATGCTGGGTTATTTTTTCTACCCAAACGCCTGGTTGAGACTTTTGTATCAATTAATTGGGTTGTTTTCTCAGTCATGGGTAGTTTTGGGGTAGTTTTGTGCAATCCAACTGCTGGGTTAGTAGCTGGGTCATTTTCACTGACAGTTGAATCAATGCACCCCTCTCTCACCCCAACAGCTCAGCCTTGGGTCAAATCAACTCAGCACAGACTGTTTGAATTCACCTCAGGTGGAGGTAGTAGTTTTCACACGGACAGATGGAGAAACACACTCAGAAAGAATGTGTTAATATTCTACACACTTTTGGGTTATTACTATTTCAACACATGTTGTGTTAAATTATCCAATAAATGTGCTAAAAAAAGAAAAAAAATTCACGAGTGACCAACACAACATGTGTTAAATTATTGTCCAATTACGTTGTGGATGGCGCTGCTGACATCATCATCCAAATCTTAACTCGCCTCAAAGTGGATGTTCGTCCTGAGGCGAGGAAACCAAATGACCATAGGTAAGTTACCACTATTAAATAGTTATCACTATTTAGCATTAATGCTGCTGAAAATGCTTGGCCAATTTTGTGATATTTAGGCAGGGAGCTCTCAAAAATGTATTCACTGTAAAACAGTAACTCAGCAAGTGATAATTAAGTTTACCTATCGCAACAGCTTCAAAAATGTACATCATGTACTGCTTCCTCAGTGTTGGCATTTCACGACTAGTGTCATGTGTTTATGTTGGCTGTGAAATATGGACTGAGGTTATTCTATAATTCTCTGGGTCTGCATCTTAAACGAGTTAAGGTTAGCTTGCTAGATGCTGTCACCAATGACAGTAGGAATGGGTGATGCTAACCGAGACGCTCACTTGAGCTGATAACATTACTTTAGCATACAGCTTGTGGTAATGTTAGACATTCCCATTCCCGTTTGGAAAGTTAATGATAATGTAGCATTACAGCTATTCATCATGATGTAATACAGTGAGTGGGCTAACGTTAACTACATTTAGCAAGTGTTTTTCGACAAGGCAAGCTCTAGTAATTAGCATTAGGAGGACGGGTTAGGACCATGATTCTTCATGTATTTGGTGAATGTTAATGCTGGTTAACAGGTGCTGACAGTCAGTGGCTATCTGAACTTAGCTAGCTCAGTAATGTCAAGGCCAAAAGTTCTTCACAAGGTTAACGTGACAAAAAGAGAGGATGGGGTTTAAGTTGTAATGCTTTCCACTATCTCTGTAATGTTGGTTGACTTAATTAGATTGTGCAAAAAAAATTGGCAATGAGGTGCTAAAGGCAGGAAAGTAAATATTCGCAAGCTAGCTAGATTTTCCTGGTGAGTCTACAGCGCCATTTTGTTCATTAGGAGAGTGGAAGTCACATTATCAAAATTACACAATTTGGGATTCTGTAATGCAATTTCTCAGTTAAAGCCCAAAGGCACTTGTCCATATTTTGTAACTAACAACTAACCAACAATCTTTTTGCTCTTTTACAGCTTTTCAAATGGAAGGGAGTGGGACTCCTGTCTTCCCAGTTGGCAGGGAGATTTGTACGAAGATGCATCAACTCCAATTCTTACATCTGTCAAATGTTTTAATGATTTTAATAAATGTCACCTGAATTTCATGCAATTGTTTGTTTATTTTGTGAAAATTTTAGTAGAATTTTAGCATACAAATAAATTGCATTTTAGGATAATCGTAGTGGGGAAAATAGTATAAACACCACATCTGTGTTATTTTTGTGTTATTTTTTAACACATCATTGTGTAGAAATGTACTAACACACAGCATGTGTTAAATGTACTAACATACTGATTTTGTTGAAAGCAACACAAAATGTGTTGTCCTAAACTAGATAATCCATAAAACCATTACTGTACACTGGTAAAAGCAAAAATGCGCAATAATAGTCCAGTTTACATAACACTCAATGCACCGCTTTTCATTAGCTTTGGCTTACTTGTTTGTAATACCCACTGGATCGTAAGTTGATTACTCAGGGGTTTTTTTTTTGGATGTTTTAAACATCTCATTTGATCAAAGTCTGACATTTTTGTCTTAAATATACGACTTATTTGAGTAATTTACTTCAAAGTCTATATATAATACATTTCTGAACACCTTCTTGTGTATAAATAAAGGAGATACCAAGTTGACATATTTGTTTATAATGTGGTATATTTGACATTTTCAAAGGGTAAAAATAACCCTGAAAATATTAACCCATTTATGAAATAAAATGAACCCAGAGTTTTTTTAAAAATTGAAACTATCCTTTGGGTTGAAAAACATCTGGGTTACACATGTAACCCTGTTACCTGAGAAGGGAACGAGATGGTGCGTTTAACATAACACTATGGGATGCCCCTCGCACGCAACCGGCATCTGAAGCTTGTGCAAAATCAGGCCTATTTATAGGCCTGCCATGATCAGGTGATGTGGCATTTAAGCGCGTTGCATGATATATATATGGCACATGTGAACCGCTCCGTCAGCCTCTATTATCTGAAGCGAAGACGCAATTCACAGGCCTACCCCGGTATGACAAAGCTACGCAACGTCTCGTTCCCTTCTCAGGGAACAGGGTTACATGCATAACCCAGATGTTCCCTTTCAAAGGGAAGTCCACGTTGCATTTAGCATAACACTATGGGAACGAGAATACCCACTCTGTCCTACCGAGGGTACGGCCTGTTTAAAAATGACGCAAGCCCAAGGGTCACTGCAAGACACTCGAGCCCGTGGCGGAATGAACATCCAGGCTGTAATATCGAATGAATGTGTGTGGTGTAGACCGCCCTGCAGCAGCACACACATCCTGTAAGGATACCCCGTTGGACAAAGCCTTCGAGGAGGTGACCCCCCTAGTGGAATGAGCCCTTATGCCCAGAGGCGTAGCGAGACCGCGCGCCTCATAAGCAATAGAGATTGCTTCCACTCTCCAATTAGACATGCGCTGCTTTGACACAGCATCCCCTCTACTGTCGCCGCCGAGCAGACCAGCAGCTGCTCCAACTTACGCCACTGGCCGGCACGGTGGACATAAGTACAGAGAGCCCTTAGTGGACACAGCAGGTGCGTTCTCTCTTGTTCCGGTGTGAGGAACAGAGGAGGACAGAAAGCCTGCAACACCACAGGCTGGGCAGCAGATGTAGGCACTTTAGGAATATAATCCTGCCTAGAATACAGGAAGGCCTTGGCTAATCCAAGGGTAAAGGCAAGGCAGGAAGGGGCAACTGAGAGCTTGTAGATCTCCTACTCACTTGAGAGATGTCAAGGCAAGCGGAAGAGCTAACTTTAGAGTCAGAAGCTTCTCAGAGGCTGACTCTAAGGGCTCAAATGTGGCACCTGACAGACCTTCCAGGACCACAGAAGGTCCCAGGAAAGGATGCGTGGCCTGCAGATGGGCCTCAGCCGCCTGACACCATGCATAAACCTCGAAGTTAGAGGATGTTGCCCCACAGAGGCTCCATCAACAGAGGCATGGCTGGTCGAAATGGCAACCACGTAAGCCCTGATTGTATAAGGAGCCTACCCCACTGAGAAATGTCCTCTGCCAAAGATCCGCACCTGAGCCAGATCCGCGAGGCTCTGAAACCCAACTCCCTTCAGCTGAGAAGAGAGCGAGCCGCGAGCAGAGCTGCCTAATTGTAAGGCATTCACAATGCACACAGTCAGACATCTTATGGCTGCCCTGGCGTGCTCTATCCCTAGACACTTCACACAAACTGTGTGTGTGTGTGTCCCTCCCCATGATGTAATGTAATCTTATATCAGAGCCATGCCATGCCTTAATTGCCACGCCACCTGATCACGGCAGGATATTGTGGAACCTAGGTGATGACTCAGTGCAGACGTTTGGTTTAGCCTGCTTGTCTGCTCGCTGACCTTGGCTCTGGATTGTCAATGATTAACTAGGTCTGTTCTGAGACTATGTGCTATGCTGCAAGAAATGAGAACAGCACCTTCCCGAGTGGGACCGTCCCACCCTAATAGGCCAGTCTTGCCCTCAAAACTACTCCAATTATCTATAAAGCCCACATTGTTTTTGGACTGTATGTACTATTACTGCTCTGGTTTCAGTATTAAAAAAAAAAAAAAAAAAGTAAGACAAACAAATAAATAAACTATCTAATTTCTAAGTACACTGCTGATTTTAGTAGTATGAAGTATGATAATAATATTACTGCACATTTCCTCTCCCACATCCTGACTCCTCATATTAGCTATAAGGAATTTAACAGTGACCCAGTGATTTTAATATCTTAACAAAATTATATTCTGAAGGTTTTTGCAGGATATGATTAAAACTGTTCTAATTATCAAAGTTGACTTTCACATACTGTAGCCAAGCTTGATCTGAAAATAGGTTTATTCATTCATGATTTCCCTTCAAATTATGGGGAAGAATGAACTCCCGGTGGGTATGGGGAAAAACTTGGGATGTAACTGCATCTGATTTTAAAATCAAACTAAACCCTCCTTTTCTTTTGCACTAAATCTAAGTATAGAAATAGTTTCTTTTTGGTTTATTAGACTTTATATGACAGGCATGTTCTTAATTTAAAAACTACAGTAGTGTTGCCATCAAGAAGGTACAGTAAATATATCGTGAAAATTATATGTAACAGCTTTACAGTTAAAGGACAATAATAGTAATAGTAGGTTTGTGCTTACTTTGCTGGCTTTATAGTAACCACAGTTAATCACCTACAGTATGTAGTTGACTGTATGGCATATTCAATTTTACTTATATCAGAAACCTGCTGTTAGGGGAAAAATAAATGCAACATTAATATTGGTTATACATACTTACCCACTCGTGCCCTTTATTGTCTCTCTTTCTCACTCTTTTGCTCTCCAGATAACCAGTCCATGGCTTCTCAGACTTCAGTTAGCATCCGTATTCTGGATGTGAATGACAACCCACCTGAGCTGGCCACCCCATATGAAGCCTCCATCTGTGAAGATGCAAAATCTGGCCAGGTGAGATAAACATCTGCATGCCAGCACAGGCAGATACAGTCATAAAAACTAAGATATAATTTCTTGTAAAAACAGCAAATCATTTGTGTTTTGTCCATCACTCTCAGTTTCAAAGTGTCTTGTGGATTACACCTCAGCATGACTGATTGGATGTCATTGACATACTTGTTGGTACCGGTTTCCTACGTTGATAAAGCTGTCAGCTTTGAAAGGAGAATTGCATCTCTGTGTAAAGTGCAGAATTATATAAGCACACATGGGATTTCACAACACCTAGTGGTATTCCAGCGTTATAGATGTGACATTTGAACTCATATTGACTTGCAAAATTGACTCATATTGCCTAATTGCCTTTGTAAATTTAGCATCAGTGACACAGTTTGCATACCTTGCCATTTAACCTTGCCATTCCTGTAATCATATTTTGACATCATGTCTAGAGATGTCCACGGTGTCACAGATCGGAGTTGAGCCAGAAGTAGGTGCAGATAAAGACATTTATTTAACCAAACGTACTATGAAACAAATACACTAAGACAACTTGGAAAACCACTATGGCAATAAACAAAACACAGAGACATGAACAACGGGAGTCTAAGACAACTTGGCATAATACTGTGGCAAAACTAAACATAAACTAACAAGATCAAGAAACGTGGAACACATCGGTCTAAGACAACGAAAGACAAACAAACCGTGCAGACACGGACTATATATACACAGGAGTGCTCATTAACCAAAACGTGAATCAGGTGCAGGTGGTCATGTGACAACTAGTGCAGTGCAGTGGCTGATGGGAAATGGAGTCCAGAGTTTCTTGATACGTGACACACGGTGGCATATCTTTCCCCTACAGTCATTTTTAATTTCAAAAACAAAATAAAACTTGCAAGGAAGGAGATCTGGGGTATACAGATGATGTGAAATGATAACCACATTGTTTCTGGTAAAAAAAAAAAAAAAAAAAAACTCCTTGGTTGACAAAGCAGTGTGTGCAGGTGCATTGTGGTGATGCAAGATCTTGTTCTGGGTGCACCATTTCTCCTACTATTGTTTTCCTGGTGCTTTCCCATAGATGCCTAAGCACTTCAGTGTAAAATTGCTTAGGTGCGCTTAGGTGTGCACGCTGAATTCCAGAAATGTTTTGGGTCCTCCCGTTGTATACCAGGCAGCCAGACAAACTAGTCATTTTCCTACCACGTTTACATTTTTCAACCACACTGATATCTGTAATTTCATGGGGAAAACAGTAATATACAGAAATATAATTGGGAAATTGAAAAGGTTTTTGTGTCCATAACTGTTTAATCATAATAATTTGACTTTTACATTTAACTGCTCCCTACTCCACGTTTCCTGCAAAGCCATCTTATGTGTCCATCGGGGCTAATGCTTGAGTTTATAAATTTCTGCTTCTGTGGAGTGGGGTAAATCTGAAAGGAGAACATTATAAAAATGAATTCTTTGAGCTTTATAGTTGACCCTTATGGCCTTCCATATTTGAACAAACCCACAGGAGGCAATCTCAGGCAATCGGTTTCTGTCAGTTTGAGTATGAAGCCAATTCCTTTTCCACTTTTGTCAGAATTGTTTCATTATTTCTCTGCTCCTAGTTTGGACCTTTTACAATTGGAAAAAACTATCCTTCTGACATTTTGTACCAAAGGCAATTTATATTATTAACTGTTTTTCAGAAAGGACTGCAAGCCCAGTCAGTAAATTCTTGGATATATTTGAAAAGTTATGTTGCATGTTTTCTGGCTTGACTACAAGCCAAGCTTTCCACAAAGCACAAATAGTGACGACAACAATACCCACAGTATCTAAAACACATGTTGACCATTACTGCTAAGTGCTAATTTTAATGTGACATTGGTTACGTGCAAATTATTTTAAATATTTTTTTTTTTCAGAAATATGTATTAAATGTATTAAATACAATCAAATACAGTAAACCTGAAACAAGACGCATCCATATACACAGGCTAAAGATATTCAATCTCAGATTTTCTCTATTGCACACAATTCATGTTACCATACAATGTTCTTCAAAAGCCAATTAGAGCATTTACTTCGTTCACATCAGAGGTAATTTTAAAACTATCAATTTGAGGCAAATTTATTTCAGCTTTAATTACACTATATCAGAAATCCAGTGTGTTAAAACATACAACAAGCTAACTGTCACCTTAAAAAGTCTTGAGGATTTCCAGAAATTGATGTCGGCATCATGAGGAAGGAGGATTATATATAAATACAAAAGTAACAACTCAAGAGGTCAGTCAGAAAGTTAAAACTTGGTCGCAACTGGGTCTTTCAGCAGGACAGCGATCCTTAGCATACCTCCAAAATTGTGTGTGTGTGTATATATATATATATATATATATATATATATATATATATATATATATATATATATATATATATATATATAAAAAACATGGCTTAAAGATGAAGTGAAAGTACAAGAGTGGCTATCAGAAAGCCCTGTCCTGAATCCCATAAATTTTAGAAAAAATTGTAGACTGAACTGAAAAAGCATGTCCAAGCAAGGAGGTCCACAAACCTGATTGTCTTATCATGAGGAATAGGCAAAAATTCTTACGAATGGATTTTGGTATTAATGAAAATCCTGTAAATTTGGACCAACATTAGTATCCTCCTGAGTGGATAAGAGGACTAACTAATGTAAACCATGACTTGATCAAGTTTTACAGTATATATGGAGTATACTGTCAAGGTTAAATTGCTTATTTTTATTATGTTTACTGCATTTAGCAGACACCCTTATCCAGAGTGACTTAAAGAAGTACTTTGTAATCTCTATCAAAAACATATCCTCATGCTAGTTCACTGGGCACAAAGAATACAATTGTGTGAAAACATGTTTTTTATTTTATATGTTTTATATTGTTAGCATTAATCAAATATATATATATATATATATATATATATATATATATATATATATATATATATATATATATATATATATATATATAAAAGAAAGCAAGCCAACATAGACCCATAAATAAAGACAAAAGAAAAGCCACTGTACAAACAGAAGATGGGCTGGTCTGTGTGTGCAAAAGCGTAAGCTGCAAAGAAATTTCTCAGCTGACAGAAGATTTAGTGTTCGCTTATTATTATTAATATTAAATATTATTCAATATTTTTATTGGCATAGTAGTGAGTCAAAATAACTTTTACTTCTGTCTTTCAGAGTTTACCCTGATCATTCATTTTGTGTTCTCCTCTGTCTGTGTTTAAATCTTAATGGAGTTTTGTGGGCATCACTATATCCAAATGAACTGTGTCGGGAATGCACTTTGTACATTATGGGTGGTCAAAATATGCACGAGTATGAAGAGGGAATCAGCCTTTCTGAAACTATTGTAAATCCAGTGGAAAATTTTTGTTAGTTTTGGCTTATGCAAACATTTACACAGAACGTTACTAAAAGATTGATAAATGAGGCCCATTGTGTTAAATGGCTGCAGGAGGAAATGGACAAATGAAATTAAAAATTGTGTCTCAATGGCTTTAGCCTAGGTGGATATAAACATTTGGTTTCACTGCACACTTTTACGTACAATATACAATGTGTTTTAAGTGTTCCTCTAAAACCTATTAACTGATTCATGTTCTCAGGCAAGACTGTGGTCTTTTAAAGTTGCTATGGCGTGATCTGTACGTAGTTTTCTGTTAAAAAAGACCAGTGTGTGCACTGCATTATTCATTATAGGAGGTCTATGTATGCACTTATATAATATGTACAGTACCCTCCATTTAAGGTGTCATGATGTGAGACCTCTTCTCTATCAACAGCTTTAGGCACATTGGGATCCAATTACCCACCAATATGCAGAGTATGGGCCTGATTAAGAAAATAAATAAATAAAACAGGCATAAAAAGGATTACTTTACAACAGGACTTCCATGCTGGAAGCTACATTCATATGTGTAATGAAGCTTAGGCCTCCTTCTCCATTCTGAGACTATAAGCTAAGTAATAAGTGCTACCTACCGTTCACACCTGTGCTGAAACATCTTGGAGGCATATTACTCCTCCACACCTAATATAGCACATTAACCTTTAGTTGATTATCAGAGAGCGCAGAGATATCAATCTGAAATATTCACTAGCTTCATATCCCCAGGTGAGACATTTCTGCTAGAGCTAGCAACATATTTCTCTCCTACAATGGAACAACAACAAAAAAAATAGCTCCAGATTGAATTAGTTTTGGGTTCTTTAGTTTGTGTGTGCAGGGCAAATTTTTTTTGGTCTTTGTAAACATAAGAAATATATACTATACATTTACACTTATTGTTGTTTTTTTTTTTTGCATAAGTCTGCCATGCACCTAAAATCATTGCTCATTGTATCATGTGCAATAATCATATAGGTCATTTTTTAGATTTCTGTCTGTAGCTTGTCTATGGCTATGCATCTTGAAGGCCATAATATACAGTGGATATAAAAAGTCTATACACTCCTATTAAAATTGCAAGGCTTTTGTGATGTAAAAATTAAATCAAGATAAATCATGTCGGATCCTTTTCCACCTTTAAAGCAGTCATATCATGATTTATAAATGTTTTGGAAAGTTTATTATTTTGTTAATTGGGTATAATAGAATAGGTTAACATGCTTAAATGTTCAAAAAACACATTATTTGTCACATACTATACATTATTGCAGTACCTCTATTCCCAGGCTGCCTGAAATGCTCCAATTTCTCCAAAGCCCCTCCTGCCAAAAAGCCCAGAGTGCTCTGATTGGCCATCTGAGTCATTACGTTGTGATTGACCAAAAACCTCAAGCATGTGTCATAAATATAATGCCCCTTGGGTCAGCCTCCAAGGCTTCTAAAGCAAGTCTAATCTGCTAAGCACATGTCGTCAGTTTTATGGTATCAATTTGAGCCTGAGTCAGATTCAGAAAATGCGGATCATCAAACGGAACCAAATTTGCAAACATGACTAAGGTTTTATTTTGTAACTCGCTCACCTTTCATATACAATGTAAATTCCGAAGCCCCACCTGTGGTCCATAAATCTATGCTATGTACATGGTTTTTTGTGTACATAGGTACTGATGCGATATATCTTTGGAAAGCTAAGATTCTTATGATTTGATTGATATAAACTGTTTCAAGATACAATCACAACTGCAGCTACAGTGAACGTCAATGTCAGACCATCAACATACAAACAAACAATTTAGAACTGAGGCTATTTATCAAACTTTAGCTAGCACGTTAGCAGATGTCTACAACTGAGTCCTGGGTCACAACACAAAACTCCGCATTTGAACAGTCAATAGCAGATACGTCATACTTACAGGTTCTCATTCAGAAGCGCAAGTTTGTCAGAGCAATGTGTGAATAGCCCCACTTCTCAGGAGTAGCCTTCGTGTATAGACTGCCTTGTATTCTCCCAAGTTCAGGGAGCTGTCCTCCATAAAATGTGCTGTGCACAAGCAAATGTTTGGTTTGTACTGCTCAGGAACAGCATTATAATTGAACAGTAACCACTGATTCCTAATTCTGTCTGTTTTTGGCTAAACAAGATAAACCTTGCAGATCTTATACATGCACAAACAGATACATTACATACCCAAACAAAACGAAAACATAAAAAAATCATGATATGACTCCTTTAATGTGATCTAGAAACCTAAAACAGTCAAGTAAAACACAAATAGAAATATTTTAGGGAAAGAAAAAGAAAAGTGCATAAGTGTGCATGCCTCTCAAAGTGCTTGTAATACAGCATTCATTCTTTTTGGATAAGAGTCTTGATTTGGCAATTTTGTTACACTCCTCCTTACAAAAATATGCTCCAGATCTATTAAATTACAAAGGGCTTTCCTGTTCGCAGCCCTCTTCATTTTGTTAACAAACTTTCAATAGGATTTAAATCTGGGCTCTGGCTGGGCCATTCTAAAACAATTTTCTTTTTCTGAAGCAATTCCTTTGTTGACTTGGGTTTGTGCTTTGGGTCATGATCGTGCTGGAAGGTGAATGTTTTTCTTCATCTTCAGCTGTCTAACAGGTTTTGTGCCAAAATAGATTGGTATTTGGAGTTATCCATGATTTTCTCTGTCTTGACTAGCCTCAGTCCCAGCTGAAGAAAAGCAGCCCCATAGTGCAATGCTGCCTCCACCATGCTTCACCATAATTATGGTGTTCTGTGGGTGATAAGCTGTCTTGTTTTGCAACGGACACTTATTGTAGAATTATGCCCAAAATATTCTACTATGGTATGGTATCATTAAACCCTAACACAACTTGCCTCATGGTTTGGGGTGATTGTATGTATTGTATGGCAAAATTTAGGCTGGGATTATTTATTTATTTATTTATTTATTTAGAGAACGGGCCACCTAGCTATCCTACTTCATAGCCCAGAATCTGAAGAATATGACAGATTGTTGTCACAGTGGTCAAAACGCAGGAAGTGACCACTACTTGCTGCATGTTTCTGTAGCTCCATTAATGAAAGTCTCTTGGCAGCCTCCCTGTTAAGTCTCCAGCCTGCACGGTGGAGCCTTCATGGTGTTCCATATTAAATCTAATGTTTTGGAAATTCTTTTGTACCCATCTCCTGACTAATACCTTTCAATGATGAAATCCCACACATGATTTGTAAGGTCTTTGCAGACCATGGCTTTAGCAGTTGTATATATCCAATAAGATGATTTATTTATATTTTATTTTATATGTCTAGTTTTAATCATAATTATTATAAATTTTGGTAAATTATACACACAGCAGTTATCGAGGTGATATGTTACATACCGCTATTATTTAAATAGAAATGGTTGTTACTGTAATGTTGACATGCTTTTCCATTTTATTTATGACCATTTATATGGAATTATAGATATATTCCCACTGTATGTTACTATAATATACTGAAATAAAAATTTTGATAGCATCAAATAAGCTATTTGTCCTTACAGCACTCTATACTAAACAGTCAGTAATGATATATGCATTTTCCCCACTGGAATCACAGAAGGTAGGAAACACCAAAACCATAATTCTACCGGATGAGTTTTGAGGCAAGGAGAAAAATACAACCTATGATCCATTATTATGTAGGTTTTTATTTGTTTTTCTCTGCAGTATGTCCTTTGACAATAGAGGAGCTAAATGCAGAGTGCTGTTGTGGCGTCAAGCATGTTAGCACACATAGGGAGTACAATTCTAGATGTGTTTTTCCAGTGTCTGTCTGTCTGTCTGCATGTCTATCTATCTTTTTATTTCATTTAAATAAAAAATAGGTCTTCAAATACCTATGGAGTCATATTCCTATTTACAGTGCAACTCTGCTAAAAAACAAAACAAAAAAACTATTAATTATTTTCCTTACTTATAACATAAACCTATTTGTAGTGAGAAGCAGGGGCATAGCTACGTGGTGGCCATGGGTGTCCAGTGCCACACCTGATTGAAGCTTGGCCAACCCTCTGGCCACCCCTGTTAGGTAGAGTGTTGGGTAAGTTACTCAAAAAAAAAGTAATCCACTACAGAGTACTAATTACTACTTTAAAATTGTAATTTGATTACATTACTGATTACTGCATGTAAAAAGTAATCAGATTACTAATTACTTTCATGTTGCTTTCAAAACCTGTCAAACCTACAAAAATACACTACAAAGTGAAACTCATAGTTCTTTCAGTAATTTTAGCACACGTCAATGTATGACATGATCAGAAAAAGATGGATTTATCATGTTGGTGTTTTCACTGTTTGTAGGACTACCACACTGATAAAATATAAAACTTTTCTTCCTAGGATAGTTTGGTGTCACAAGTCAAGGGGTGGCACAGCTAAACTATAATTGTATGGGTTTAGCTGCTATAGTGCCATGCAAAGTACATTATCTTTCCTTATGCTATGCTCATATGATGTTCACTTAAACTGGAACTCATATAGACATATACACACCTTGTTTTCCTGCATAGCATGAGAGGATGTTACTGTTTCAGTTTTAACCCCTTTATTGGTATAAAAAATAAAAACAAAATGGCATATATACATTTTTCCTAATACTGACTGTGTGAGCTAGCGTTTGGCAGAATTGAGAGCTGTCAGCCAATAAGACACAAGTGTTTCCACGTATTTTCCTGTAAACCCTCTCTGATTGATCTCGCCTCCGTTCACTGAAGATATAAAATTACAACACTGCCGTCTTCTTTTACTGACGTTCAGTTACGTAGTGAGAAACCGCTCCAAGTGGAAAATTATTTGGGGCTAAAGAAAAAATCTTCAGAGCTACAGCCCTGAATGCCCAGGCCAGGTTACACCCCTGGCAGCTGCACAAAACGGGATTTATTTTTAAAATGCATTTTACTTAATATTGTTTTCTTAACAATAAATTTGTAATGCAAGTAAAGTAATTTTATTGACATCAGTAACTGTAATCAAATTACATAAATTTAAAATCTAATGTGTGAAATCACTGCGTTATACTCAACTAGGCTAGGAGGCTTGAGGCTAAGCTAGGAGCAGAAAAAAATTATTTTGGTAGCGGTAGTCCAGTGATGTCCAGTGCAAGTTGGCAACATAAGAGGATACAGTGATAGGGTGAGTAAAAACCAGGGGTGTAACCTGGCCTAGGCATTTATGGCTGTACCCCCCAAAATTTTTTTCTTTAACCCCAAATAATTCTCCACTTGGTGCGGTTTGTCACTACGTAACTGAATGTCAGTAAAAGAAGATGGCAGTGTTGCAATTTTGTATCTTCAGTGAATGAAGGCGAGACCAATCAGACAGAGTTTATAGGAAAATACATGGAAATACTCATGTCTTATTGGCTGACAGGTCTCACACACAGTCAGTCAGTATGAGGGAAAAATGGATACAGTGCCCTTCACTGATATTGGTACCCTTGGTAAATATGAGTAAACCTTTTAATCTTTTGTTTAAAAAAATTCTAACTTGATCTTTTGTTAAAAAAATTTCAGAAAAATACTCTGCTCTCATGGATATGAAGCAATTGCAAACAAAACACAGGTTTATCCAAAAATAAATATCTTTGTTAAATATAGGTGTGCAACAATTATTGACACCCTTTTAGTCAATACTTTGTGCTACCTCCCTTTGCCAAGATAATGCCTTATAATGCCTTATAATGCCTTATCTTATAATGCCTGATGAGGTTGGAGAATGCATGGGATCTGAGACCATTCCTCCATACAGAATCTCTACAGATCCTTCATATTTTGAGGTACATGCTAGTGGATTCTCCTTCAGTTCACCCCACAGGTTTTCTATAGGTTTCAAGTCAGGGGACTGGGATAGCCATGGCAGGACCTTAATTTGTGGTCAGTAAAACATTTTTTGTGTTGATTTTGTGATATGTTTTGGAACATTGTCCTGCTGGAAGAGCCAACCATGACCCATTTTAAGTTTTCTGGCAGAGGCAGTACAGTTTTCATTTAATATATGTTGATATTTGAGTCCATGATGCCATGTATCCTAACATAATGTCCAGGTCCTCTGGCAGAAAAACAGCCCCAAACATTAAAGAGCCACCACCATATGTAAACGTGGGCATGAGGTACTTTTCAATATGGCTACCTCTCTGTGTGTGCCAAAACCACCTCTGGTGTTTATTGCCAAAAAGCTCTGTTTTGGTTTCATCTGACCATAGAACTTGATCCCATTTGAAGGCTTTTTTTCTGGAAACCCTTCCAAACAACTTGTGGTGCTGTAGGTGACTTCGGATCGTAGTTTTGGCCCCAACTAGTTCTGCAATTCTCCAGCTGTGATACTTGGGGATTTTTTGGTCACTCAAACCATCTTCTTCACAGTGCGTTGATACAGTATAGACACACGTCCAATTCCAGGTGTATTCATAACATTTCCAGTTGACTGGAACTTCTTAATTATTCTCCTGAAGGTGGAAATGGGCATATTTGTGAATTTTTTTGAACAAACTATCAAAACAGCCTTCTTTGATCATATTTACCAGGGGTGTCAATATTAGTGGAGGCGGCTGTGGCTCAGTTGGTAGAGCGGGTTGTCCACCAATCGTAGGGTTGGCGGTTCAATTCCCGGCCCACATGACTCCACATCCTGAAGTGTCCTTGGGCAAGACACTGAACCCCAAGTTGCTCCTGATGGCAAGTTAACGCCTTGCATGGCGCTATTGGTGTGTGAGTGTGAGTGTGTGTGTGAATGGGTGAATGAGACACAGTGTAAAGCGCTTTGGATAAAAGCGCTATATAAGTGCGCCGTTTACCATTTAGTGGGGGGCACTGTACCTGGTGGGCAGTGACTGACAACATGAGAGTTTTTGTTCATCTCTGAAAGATTTGTGTTCATTTTGTTTAATGAGAGTCCCATAAGCTTTTGCTTGATGACTTTATTGAGCTTTTTTCTAATTTTATTCTGAAATTAATTTAAAAAAAAACTCCTTCTTTTGTATGGCATTAGAAATGAACTTTAAATTTCTTGTGTACATTTGTGATCTGTAAATTCTGTAGAATTTGAATAATTATTGTCTGTAGAATTTGTTTCACTGGCTCTTACCTGGCCACCCCTGAAACAAAAGTTCTGGCTGCGCCCCTGGTGAGAAGAAAGGTAAACCAGCTAACAAAAATTTTATTAGCATGGATTCCCAAAAAAGTTAAAGATGATGCCATGACCTATGTTATCCCTGTTGAGAAAACACATGCAGTAAGTCATAAACAACCCATTCATTTACCTTCTCTGCATCATTTAAATAACCAAACAGTGACTGAAAGTATACAGAATTATTTCAAGAATGTCCTTTTTTTGTTGTTGATAAATAAAAAAGCTCTCTCAAGTGAAATCTCGAATGAACTGTACATTACATGGAAATTAATGAACACAACAATTAAAATTACAAGCCCTAGAGAATATTGTTGTTACACACGATGCTTCATGCATACTGAAGGACTTCTTTGTATATAAAACCATCAAGATATTCAAAAAAGTATTTAGGAAATCCCAGATTCTCTTACAATTTCATCAGGCACATCTGTAACATCAGTACATTCTTTCTTTCACTTGTGAGACAACAGCCATGGAAATAATATTTATGACATCGCTGTTAGGATTGTTATGTTGATAAAGTGAGGAGAATCATTTTAACTTTACTCTCACTACACTAGAAGCACACAGATTGAATTTTCAGATTTAAACATCTACTACTTTATATGTAAACCAACAACAACTACATTTTAGAAGCACTTTGCTTATATAGGCATCTTGCAATGTCCTGCTTCTTTGGAAACTTGAGCTGTAAGCGTAGCAGATGTCAGCCATTTAAAGATCAAATTAACAACAAAAATTGGCATTATTTTATTAATTTGACAACTCAAAATAAAGTAGCATATATCCTTTGCATACATAATGTTTTCATGACCTTGATCTAGTATCTTGTGGGTACATTAATTTATGTGCACCATCAAATGTCAGCAGATGATATAAAAAAAAAGCAAAATATTAGGATATGCTGGATCATAATCAATATTGATGGTGGAAGCCATGTTGTTAAGTTAAATCAAATTTTGCAGCAATATATTGGAAAAGCACTAGTGCCCTATTAGATGTATATTTCAATTTTTCTCATTCTTATATCATCATATTGCATTTTACAGCAGAGGACAAAACATATTTTTCAATCCAAATTTTTTTATTCCTTGAATTTTTTCAGGCTTAAAGTGTTTAAAGGCAGTGTGTTACGCTCCCGCCGACAGATGGCACTGCGGCGTCGAAGCGCAAAGACTGCTGCAAGCGCGCGCGTGCACGAGATTACGTAAAGAGGACTCTTTAATATGGACACGTGCCTATGTTTTGGTTTTGTTCTCTTCCTGTTCAGGTATTGGTTTATGTTCGAGGGTGTCTCATTATTGGTTCCAGCTGTCTGTACTTAAGCGTGATTATGTTGGTTACTTAAACCCCTCGTGTTTGTGATGCACGTCGCGCAGTATTAAACGAGTAAGTGAATGAATGAATGGAGTGGCGAATACATTTAGTATGCTAAGCGATCTTGTTTACGTGTCCTGTTCTGTTCCCTGCCTCGCATCCAGTTTCTTGTTTAAACCTTGATTATCTGTTCCTGTCTAGACCGCGTTTACTTGTTTATTGATTCCTGTTCGAAAATAAAGAAGTTGATCTGCACCTGCTTCTGCCTCCGCTCCCGCTTCATAACAGAATACTGCGCCTACCACGCAGAAGCAGCAGATCAAAATGAAAGCCGCCGAAGCTGCCGAGTTTGAGAAGTGGCATCGATCGTTCTGGGAACAGAGCAAACAGCTAAACGAAGAACTTGCTCAGATCAACCGCCTTGTGAAGCAGCTGCAGCAAGTCGGGTTACGCACCACGTTGCCACCCGCGCAAGTTCCCCCGCCCCCATTGCTGGAGAACTACGCCACGCTATGCGGACAGCCGAGCTACATGGATTACTGGGGCTTCCCGCCGCCGGGGAACAACCCTACGCTATGCGGGCAGCTGAGCTACACGAAGTACTGGGGCTTCACACTGCCGGGGGACTACAACACGCTATGCAGGCAGCAGAGCTACCCGAACTACTGGGGCTTCCTGCTGCTGGGGGACTACACTGTGCAATGCAGGCAGCAGGAGGTCGCAGCCCCAGAGTTCCAGCCTGACGTTAACGTGGCGACCATGGAGCCTTCGCCTGGGGTCAACAGGGTGATCTCAGAGCTCCAGCCAGAAACCCGCAGGGAGGTCTCTGCCACTGGGGAAGCCGTCCCGCTGTCCTATTCTGCTGAGGAAGCTGTTCCACTGTCCTGTCCTGCTGAGGAAGCTGTCCTGCTGTCCTGTCCTGTTGAGGAAGCTGTTCCACTGCCCTGTCCTGCTGAGGAAGCTGTTCCACTGCCCTGTCCTGCTGAGGAAGCTGTCCCACTGCCCTGCCCTGCTGAGGAAGCTGCCCGGCCATCCTGTCTTGCTGAGGAAGCTGTCCCGCTGCCCTGTCCTGTGGAGGAAGCTGTCCCACTGTCCTGTTCTGCTGAGGAAGATGTCCCGCTATCCTGTTCTGCTGAGGAAGCTGTTCAACTGTCCTGTCCCACTGCTCTGTCCTGCTGAGGAAGCTGTCCCACTACCCTGTCCAGTCAAGGAAGCTGTCCCGCTGTCCTGCTCAGCCGAGGAAGCTGTCCTGCTCTCCAGCCCTGCTGGGGACGTTTCCCAGCATTCCAGCCCTGCTGGGGGTGTCGCCCGGCATTCCAGTTCTGCTGAGGATGTCGCCCAGCCTTCCAGTCCCGCCGAGGACAGCGCCCCGAGCTTCAATCCTCCTGGGGTGGTGCTCCGCCTATCTACAGCCCAATGAAGGATACCTTGTTTTCCGATGCATCGTGAGACAGCTCACACAGGGGCCCCGGACCGCCATTGGAGGGGGGTTCTGTTACGCTCCCACCGGCAGATGGCACTGCAGCGTTGTAGGGATTTTAGCCAGCGGTGAGCAGAGCACAGACACACAGGAAGCTGTTTCAGTGTTAAGGGGGGATTTATTTAAGATAATCGGTGAACGGGGGTGCGCGTGTGGGTGCGTGTGTGGGTGTGTGGATGTGTGTGTGTGGGTTGAAGGGCGATCGGGCGGTGAGGGTCTCAGCCGTCGGCGGTTACAGCCAAGGGGGCGGAGCGGAGCCGTCACTCGCGTCGGAGTCACCTGAAACCCGAAAAAACACACAACAGCGATTAGCAAACAGGCACGCGTCGGCAAAACTGCATAAAACACGCCAAAAATTCACGCACATTCTCGGGGATACTTCTCTCTTTCTGCGAGTGGAATATCGCCCTTTTATACTCTCCCCTCGCTTGCTGGATGGTGGAATTCTTCCGTACGGTGCACCATTCATGAGCCGTGGGTGTGTCGGCGGCCCTGCCCTGCCGCCACGTGCTCTCTGAATGTCCAAATTCAGTTTGTCAGAATTCAGAATGTCCAAAACATTTGGTGGTGCTGTCTCTTCTGCGCCACTGCGGCACTCGCGTGAGGAGCAATCTTTGTTTCCTGCGCGCCGGCTACCGGCCTGGTGCCACAGCGTCTAAGTGCAAAGACTGCTGCAGAGCGCGTGCGTGCACGAGATTACGTAAAGAGGATTGTTTAATATGGACGCGTGCCTTTGTTTTGGTTTTGTTCTCTTCCTGTTCCCCTCCTTTTCTTTGCTTCACACCGTATGTCACTCCTCCTTGCTGCTCCACAGAGGACATTGCTCCCCCCTCATGCTTCACGGTGAGCATCGTTCCTCCCTCTGGCCTCATGGAGAACCTCGCTCCCCGCTCTGGCCTTGTGGAGAACTTCGCCCCTCCCTCTGGCCTCACGGAGAACTTCGCTCCCACCTCAGAACTTGCGGAGAGTGTCACTGTCCCCTCTAGGCTCCACCTTGTGGAGTAGTCTGCTGACATGGCCAAACATGTTCTGCTCACGCCTGAGTCTGCTGAGATGGCCAACCAAGTTCTGCCATCCGGTTCTGCTGAGGATGTCGCTCTGCCTTCCTGCTCTGCTGAGGATGTCGCTCTGCATTCCTGTTCCACTGAAGATGACGATCCAGCTTCCCACACCTGGGTGCTGCCTAGGGACCCTGCCCCAGCCTCCTGCCTACTCCACAGCTCCTTGAGGGGCTTGCTATCTGTGGGTCAATGCCCGACTCAGGACCTGAGGGGCTGTGAAGACATTTTGCCCAACGGGCCAGGACCTCTGGGGGAGGGAGTTTTTTCTGGCACTCTGGGAGTAGCGCCTTTGTTCGGGGTGGGGGGTGGGGGTTCTGGCACAATTTCCCTGTCACAAGCGCATGCTTCCGGGTTTCAGTGCTGTTTACTTTGTTTTCTTTAGACATGTGTGTTTTGTTATGGTTTATGTCCTGTCTCCACCCCTGTATTGTCATTGGTTGTCTCCCTTATTTGTCAGTATTGTTCTCAGCTGTTTTGTGTTTCAGCCCCGATTACGTTTGTTATATAAACCCCTCGTGTGTCTATGTTCAGTGCGAAGTATTGAGTGTTATCACCATTCCAAGCTGTTGCTCTGCGTGTTTGGTTTCTTGGTTTTGATCTTGTTTATAGCATAGCATTCTTTGATTCTAGTTTAGCCTCGTTAATGCCCATTTGCCTATTGCCTGACCCTTTTCCTGTTTTTACCACACCTGTGTTTCATGATTTGGATTTGTCTCTTTATTTCTTGTTTAATAAAGCTCTTAATTGCAATTGCATCCCTCCTAACCTCCATTACGTGACACAAATATATTAAGTAAAGTCACTGACTTTAGCCACCAACTGAAGATCGGTCTTTGTCTCATTATTGGCCTTGAAAAAAACACAAATATGTCAATACATTTAAAATAATGTTTTCTGACATCATATTTGAAATGAAAACCAGCTTTCCTTCTCCTTCAGCTCTTGATGTTGGTGCTTCTTCACTGCAGTCTGCTTAGGTTTGCAATGCTGGTATCTTTTTTGATCATAGAATTTTTATTGAAAATTTGCATTTTACATAACACCCCACCCACCAACCCCAACAAACAACCACACCCAAAACCAAAAGAAAGGGGGAAACAAAAAACAATAAACAAACAACCAGAGGAAAAAAAACAAACACAAAACAAACAAACAAACAAAAAAAACTAACAAACATAAAAACCCAAAACAACAACAACAACAACAAAAAAAAGGGGTAAGATGATCAGGAATTACAGTCTACCTCTCCTCAATCCACCACCAGGGTGCGTACATCATTGAAGTAGGTAATAAATTGTGCCCATTTTCCCAAAAATGAGTCACCCCTGCCTCTGATGATGTACTTGATTTTTTCAAGTTTTAAAAAGAAGATTAAATCTTTAAGCCAGACTGATATAGAGGGGGGTTGTGGAGAGGTCCAAGACAACAGTATTCTGCGCCGAGCAAGTAACGATGCAAAGGCCACAACACTAGCTCCTTTATGGTTCAGAGGTTGACGCTGAGATGGAACACCAAAGATGGCAATTAAAGGACAGACATCTAATTTGATTTTAAGAACGTCGGACATAGTTTTGCAGAAAGAGTTCCAAAAATTCTGCAATTTGGGAGTGCAAACATATGACTGAGGTTACAAGGCGAAAGTTTGCATTTTTCACACATGTCAGGGACATTGGGATATATTTTAGATAGTTTATTCCTAGAGAGGTGAGCTCTATGGACCACTTTAAATTGTATGAAACTAAGTTTAGCACAGGACGTGGTGGTACGTATATTATCTAATGCTCTGCCCCAGTAATCATCCTCAAGCTCCAGGCCCAATTCCTCTTCCCAAGCACTAATGGTTTTGATATTGTAAGAATCGTCCTGTGACCAGATCGTTGCATATATCTGTGAGATAATGCCACCCTTATTAGGATTCAGCTTGAACACCTCTTCCCATGCAGACTTTGTAGGTAAGGAGGGAAAACCAGAGAATAGGGAGGAGACACAATGCCTAACTTGAAAGAAATGGAATAGGAGAGACGGAGGCAGGCTGAATGACGAGGATAATTCAGAAAAGTTTGCAAACACATTATTAATGAAAAGATCCTCAAAGCGTTTCAGACCCTTCTTTTCCCACAAAGAGAATGTGGAATCTATAAAGGAGGGGGGAAAGAGGTGGCTATTACATATAGGTGCCATGGTTCAGGCCGAGATGGATTTAAAATGACGGCGAAACTGATAGAAAATTTTTAGAGAGGTACATACTATTGGATTATCCATGTATTGTGAAAGGGCTATAGGAAGGGAGGAGAACACCATAGCAGGGAGGGAGGTTGAAGTACAAGACTTCGCTTCTAAGTGGCACCATTGAAGAGAGGGGGCCTGCACCCAGAGCACCAGTTTCTGAATATTAGCTGCCCAATAATAATACATGAAATTGGGCAAGGAGAGGCCACCACTTAGTCGACTCCTCTGAAGTGAAAATTTGGAAACCCTGGGAGTTTTCCCTGCCACTACAAAAGAGGAGATTAATTGGTCTATATTCTTGAAGAAAGATTTGGGTAAAAACAAAGGATGGACTGGAAAAGGTAGAGGAATTTTGGAAGAATGTTCATTTTTACTGTGTTTATTCTACCAAGAGGGGATAATGGTAGAGCTGCCCATCTTTGGAAGGCTGACTTCATGTATGAAATTAAAGGTGTAAAATTCGCCGCCATTAACACAGAATAAGAACGGGTGACATTAACTCCAAGATATTTGAATTTTGAGTCCTCCAAATGAAAAGGTATTTCAGTCTGTTTTATTTTTTGGCCAGATTGGTTTATGGGTAAGCATTCACTCTTCTGTAGGTTCAGTTTTACCCGGAAAATTTCCCAAAGTCATTTAATATGCGTATTATCTCAGGACTAGATGCAATCGGATCTGTAACATAAAGTAGTAAGTCGTCAGCATATAGGGCTAGATTATGTTCAATTCCTTTGCGAATTATACCCTGAAATACAGGAAGAGTTCTAAGCGCCATCGAGAGAGGCTCAATTGCTATGGCAAAAAGTAAGGGAGACAGAGGACATCCCTGACGCGTACCCCGTTACAGAGTAAAATAGTCAGATTTAGCATCATTGGTATATATGGAAGCCTGCAGTTCCACATGTAATAAACGGATCCATGATATCAGTCCATCCCCAAAGCCGAACCTCCTTAGCACCGTAAAAAGATATTCCCATTCGATCCTATCAAATGCCTTTTCTGCGTCCAAAGAGACGACCACTTCAGATGAGGCGCTGTTTTTTTTAATACAAAATACTAAGTAGAGTACGAATATTAGAAAAAGAATGCTGTCCTTTTATAAACCCGGTTTGCTCCTCTGAAATAATGCTAGGGAGAACCCCCTCTAAACGAGAGGCCGAAAGTTTGGCTAAAATCTTGACATCAGCATTGAGGAAGCTAATAGGTCTGTACGAATTACATAATGTTGGGTCCTTCCCGTCTTTGAGCAATAGAGTTATAGACGCTTGTCTCAATGTTTGTGGCAGCGTCCCTAGTTCTAAGGATTCTTTGAATACAGCCAGAAGTAATGGGGCCAATACAACATGAAATTTCTTATAAAATTCGGCAGGAAACCCGTCCGGGCCAAGTGATTTCTTAGATTGCAATGAATTGATTGAGTTAGTGATCTCATCTAAGGTGATGGGGCTGTCAAGCTCAGATGCCAATAGAGGGTCAACTCCGGGAAAATCAATATTTCTAAGAAAATGGTCCATGTTACCTGAATTGTCGGGAGATCCAGCTGTGTATAAAGAGGAGTAAAAATTTTTAAAAGTTGAATTAATTTCTACAGGATCCGAAGTTAATGCACCACTGGACTGCATAATCAAAAAAGATTTATGTACGTGAGAAAAAAAATATATTTTCCCACTGTGGGGTTAAAATACCTCCACGGATCAATGTAACCATTCTGAACCATAAACTCAGAGAACACCTTTGCCATTGCAGAGGGAGCCTTTGCAACAGCGCTTTTTTTTTTTTTGTCCAAAACCGGGTCAATAACACAGTTTAACCTTGCATGTTACTGGATTACGTTTTTGGATCACGTTTGGATTTGTCTGCCTGTCTCTCTTTAAATAAAACTGTTGTTCAACCTGCGCTTGCATCCTACCTTATCTCCGTTGCGTCACGAAACGTGACAGAACATTCCGCCTTAACATGGATGCAGCAGGAGGACAGGGGAGACATCACGCTACAATGGGAGTAGCAGGACAATACCTTATCGGGAAACGTTCGGATTACTGGCCGCATTTCTTGTCCGTGCAGTTCCCTCAGCGGTACGCTGTTGAACTGCCGCCAGAAACAGCAGGATTGGGGAGCTACCCGCTGGAGTTCCTCTTCAACTGCCAGGAATATTTCTGCAGCCTGGCGTATCCCAAGCCTACTAAGAGACAGTGGATCAGGTTCTTGGTGTCCAGGTTTTGCGGTCCGGCCCGTGATTGGGCGGAGCAGCTGGTGAGCACTGGGTCCTCTGCCCTCTAGGATGTCACTCAATTTGCAGAACTTCTTATGGAGGAGTTCACGCAACCAGGGCAGCTTCATGGTCTGGATTAACTGGGGTGGAGAGTCAATGGACAGCCCCAGCCTGACCTGCCCTTTAACCTCTATTATGAGGGGATTGACAGGTCAGCCTCCACCACTCTGCTTCAGGTTCCAGCCAACGTGGAGGAGGTGGCACCGACATGCATGTCTGAGGGCTGCAGAAGGGAGACCAAGCTACAATGCCCTACCTGCAAAAAACTGGGTCTCCAGGAAGCATTCTACTGCTCTCATGAATGCTTCAAGAGCATCTGGCGGGAGCATAAGAAACTCCACCGGAGAGCCCATGCAGAAATCCAGCCCGGGGTCAACAGGGTGACCTCGGAGTGCCCGTCGGAGGTCTCAGCACCAGAGCCCCAGCCGGAGGTGAACCTGGCGACCTCAGTACTTGAACCTGAGACCCACAAGGTGTGCTCACCTGCCGAGCTCCAGATAGAGGTCAACAGGGAGGCTCCAGTACCAGAGCTCAACCCTGAGGTCCAAGTCAAGTCTCAAGCTTCTGAAATCCAAGTCAAGTCTCAAGTCCCTGAGGTCCAAGTCAAAGTCAAGTCTCAAGTCCCTGAGGTCCAAGTCAAGTCTCCAGTCTTTGAAATCCAAGTCAAATCTCAAGTTCCTGATGTCACACTCAAGTCTACCGACCCGGTTGCCCCAGTTCAGCCCACGCCCAAGACTACCGACACGACCACCCAAGTTCTGCTCACGCCCGAGTCTGCTGACACGCACAGCCAAGTTCTGCTCACGCCCGAGTCTGCTGACACGCACAGCCAAGTTCTGCTCACGCCCGAGTCTGCCGACACGCACAGCCAAGTTCTGCCCACGCCCGAATCTGCCGACACGCACAGCCAAGTTCTGCTCACGCCCGAGTCTGCCGACACGCACAGCCAAGTTCTGCTCACGCCCGAGTCTGCTGACACGCACAGCCAAGTTCCGCTCACGCCCGAGTCTACCGACTCGGCCGCCCAAGTTCTGCTCACGCCCGAGTCTACAGACACGGCCGCCCAAGTTCTGCCCATGCCCAGGGTTCACCTGGTGACCTCAGAGCCCCAGCCTGAGATCTACGAGGTGATCTCAACTCCAGAGCTGCAACCTCGATACGTGACAGAACGAAAGACCACTTATCAGAAGCAGCAGATCACCAAGATGGACGCCTGGTTTGCAGCATATGAGGAGTGGTATAGAGGACTATTGGAGCAGGGAAGCTCGGGCTGCTGCGGCGGGACAGGCCATACACCAGGTCACCACCGGCAATGTTCACAAAGGACTATGCCATGCCATGCCGACAGGAGGGGGAGTCTGTGGTTAGGGCGGAGACCAACTCCCACCCTCTCTCCCCTATTATGGCTCTCGCTCTGCCTTCATGTTCAGTGGAGAACGTCGCTCTGCCTCCACGTTCCGTGAGAGACGTCGCTTCATCTCCTACCGGACTCAAGGATTCGCCACTTTTCAGCTACCTCAACGTCGCTCAGCCTGCCTGCCCAGCAGTGGTCATCGCTCTGCCTTCATGCTCCACCGAGGACTTCGCTCAGCCTGTCTGCCCGGCTGAGGTCGTCGCTCTGCCTTCATGCTCCGCCGAGGACGTCGCTCTGCTTCCATGCTCCGCCGAGGACGTCGCTCAGCCTGCCTGCCCAGCAGTGGTCGTCGCTCTGCCTACCTGTTCAGCCGGGGACGTCACTCCGCTTTCATGCTCCAATGAGGACGTCGCCCTGCTTCCCTGCTCTGCTGAGTACAGCGCTGTGTTTTCCTGCTCAGCCGAGGACGTCGCTCAGCCTGCCTGCCCAGCAGTGGTCATCGCTCTGCCTTCATGCTCCGCCGAGGACTTCGCTCAGCCTGTCTGCCCGGCTGAGGTTGTCGCTCTGCCTTCATGCTCCGCCGAGGACGTCGCTCCGCTTTCATGTTCCGCCGAGGACGTCGCTCAGCCTGCCTGCCCAGCAGTGGCCGTCGCTCTGCCTACCTGTTCAGCCGGGGACGTCACTCCGCTTTCGTGCTCCAACGAGGACGTCGCCCTGCTTCCCTGCTCTGCTGAGTACAGCGCTCTGTTTCCCTGCTCAGCCGAGGACGTCGCTCAGCCTGCCTGCCCGACTGTGGTCGTCGCTCTGCCCTCATGCTCTGCCGAGGACTTTGCTCAGCCTGTCTGCCCGGCTGTGGTCATCGCTCTGCCTTCATGCTCCGCCAAGGATGTCGCTCCACTTTCATGCTCCGCCGAGGACGTAGCTCAGCCTGTCTGCCCGGCTGTGGTCATCGCTCTGCCTACCTGTTCAGCTGAGGACGTCGCTCTGCTTCCCTGCTCTGCCATGTACGTCGCTCTGCCTTGTTGTTTCGCCAAGAACGCCGTGCGGTCTCCAGGCTCTGCTTGGGACATTCTGCCCAGGGGGCTGGGGCCGCCAATGGAGATGGATGTTTCATGGCACATCGGGGGGGGGGAGGTGTTCTGTCACGAGTTCCCCTTTAAGCAGCGCGCTGTGGAGCATGTGAGCACGCGTGCACGAGCAGGTGCGCGAGCACCTGCTTTTCCCTGGTGGACAATCGTGACATTTCGACACGTGCATTTGTTTATGTTTCTGTCATGTCTCCTCCCCGTTCTGTCATTGGTTGTAGTTTCACGTGTGTCTGAATTGCCCTCAGCCATCAGCCATTACAACGCTAATTATCTCCGCATATATACGGCGCGCCTCCCAGCACACAACGCGGAATGTTGAATGAGTTAGATAGTCGATTAGTTTAGAATCCTTACGATAGATAACCACAGTCTCAGTCCATAGTTTCACGTTTCGTAGTCTTAGTCTTAGTTCATAGTTCATGTCATGTTTAGTTTCGTTTGTTAAGTTCACGCTGGTTTCTCCGCTACCAGTCCCTCGCTGTTGTTTATGTTTCATGTTTGGTATATCAACCCTGTATCCCGAGATCACGACGTTGACTCCTGCCTTGCCTCGTTTATGCCTGTTTGCTGATCGCCTGAACCTTGCATGTTACTGGATTACGTTTTTGGATCACGTTTGGATTTGTCTGCCTGTCTCTCTTTAAATAAAACTGTTGTTCAACCTGCACTTGCATCCTACCCTATCTCCGTTGCGTCACGAAACGTGACAATTTTCCATCAATTTAGATTAGTACAGAATGGAGTACAGAGAGGTTGATATCAATAAGGAAAGGGGGGGTGAGGGAAAGAAAAGAAAAGAAAAAAAATAAAAATAAAAAAATAAATAATTTTAAAAAAGGAGAAAAACCCACAACACCACACCACACCACCCCACCCTCCCCCACCCCACCACCCCCTGACCATCAATTATCTTCTCTCCATTCCCAAAGAATGGAGGCAGAACCCTACAACACTGGAACATCCGATACTTGTGAACCGTACCTATTCTTGTTGTGTGAAGTCACTCCCGAGCAAAAAAAAAAAGCCCCAAAACACAGTCATTATGTATCACAGGCAACCTGTAGATTTACATGGAAACTGATATAGTTGTCCACACCTGCATAGTTTTACAGTCACATTACAGGTATTAATAAATCGGTTAACTGTTATGTAGACAGATTAAGATGGAGGATACCGTTCATTAAACCATCGTTGCACTTTTTGGGGACAGTCGAATTGTAGCGTCTCATCACCGAGGTCTATCCGAAGGCGAGCAGGGTATCTGAGAGAAGACCGCACATTTCTCTCATGCAAGCTGTTTCTCACCGCAGCGAAGGCCGCTCTCCTCTTAGCGATGCTGGAGCTGAAGTCAGGAAATATGACCTTACGGCCCTGATGGAAAAGTTGATTCCAATTCCCTCGTCGAGCAACTTTTTCTCTGTCGTGAAAGTAGTGAAACCGCACAACGATCACTCTGGACCTCTGATTCTCTCGCTGCTCCTCCGAGGGCACGGGGCCAATGCGGTGTGCTCTATCCAGCAATGGAGCAGTCGGAAAGATTTCTGATCCGAGCACATCCTGGAAAAATTTAGACATAAATGTCACCGGATTGCTCCCTTCTTCTCGTTCCGGAATACTGATGACCCGGAGATTGCAGCGTCGCGAGCGGGACTCTAAATCCTCAACTTTCTCGGTGAATTGTTTGTTAGCCGAAGTTAGCATCAGCACCGTCTGTTCCAGTGCTACAATGCGGTCACTGTAATCGTTCAGGTGCTGGTCAAGCTCGTCAATACGCCGTCCTTGTGATTCAATGCCCGATTTAAAAATCCCAAACAACGCAACAACTGGGGCCAGAGTGGAGTCAATAGCTGCTTTCACCTGTGTTGCGATGGTAGATGTTAGCTCTGCTATTAAAGTGTTGCAGAGATTTTCAAAATCCAGCGGTAGCTTGTCGCAATGACTCGTCGTGCTCGGTGAAGATTTAGGTTTCCGTAGTCTTTCAGAAGCCATATTTCCTTTCTGGTTATAGTTGTAGACCGAGTAATTGAAAATGAACGCACCAAATGCCTTAGAAAAGATTCAGGTTGCCTGAAAAGCACAATTAAAAGATAAAATGCTCGGGAGCTCACTCCACTCGTGCCTTCTCAATTACATGCTCAGCCAGAAGTCGCAATGCTGGTATCTTGATCTTGATCTATCATACATTCTGGATTTCAAAATCTCAGAGTTTTCCAGTGAAACCAAGAAACTTCTTATTCATGGTCTTGTCTTAGTCTTAGCCTGTAAGCGTTTAAACTTGTCTTGGTGTCGATTGCTATGGGTGTTGGTCTTGTTTTGGCCTTAACTAAGATGTTCTTGACTACAACAATGGTATGCACCGATTCGTTCGTGTCAGTTGAGATTCACCAAACAGTGTTACCCTCTATTTTCAGTCAACTCTTGCATGTTTTGCACTGTCTCTGCATATATAATAATAAATATAATAATGATTTATGATAAGGGTGAAATTAATATTATTTGTATAGTGATGTGATACAGTCGCATAAGTATGAAGAAAGTACATAAAATTCTAATGTGCTGTATGCTAAATTAATGTTGTGATTTTGCTTTGTTCTCCATACAGATGTAACCCCTGCTGTTTTTAAGTATACTTAAAATGACAAATGACAGATGCAACCCCTCTTTTTCAAACCTAAAGGCTAAAGTGTGACCCTAGAAAGATTTAACATAATAAATTGTGCTCATTAAAGCGTGGCTCACTTTTTGTGCCTTCTTTTGCATCCTCAGTACTAAGGCTATTGGAGTTGCTTGATGATAACCTGTAGCATATTATTATGAATTGTAGCATGTTGTCCTTCGCCACAGGTCTCTATTTGTATAGTAAATTGGTTGTGGAAGAGAGAAAAGACCAGACAACACCGAAAATAACCGCAATCTGCATGTATTTCACGATTAATGATCAAAGCAAAACAGATTGCAAACTTTGCTTGGTGAAAATATCAAGTGGGAATGCTACAGCATCTTCCTACACTACAAGTAACATGTAATTAATGAGACATTATTTACAATTAATAAAAAATAAATAAATATAAAGCTCAGCATGAGGCGCTCATTGCTAGCAGCACACAGCAGCAACAAGGTCGGCTAGGCAAGAAAAAATGTCTACAGATGATGCTAGGCGAGTGAAAATAAAAGCTAGTGCCCACTGTGTTTTTTTCTGATGCTCAGTCATTGTCGGTCAGTGCATTGGTCATTTTCACCATCCAAGCCAACTAATGTAGCTAGCTAATACGGGTATACTTTATTTGAAATCAACACGCTAATGTTATAAAGAACAAATCTAATAAATAGTCTAAGTGCATGAACACTTGTGCATATTTAATGAGCACTATTTAAATTGGGGCAACATAAACAGAGCTAAATAAAATGTTCATTGATGAGCTTAATTAATAGTAAACCAACATGAGGAAATAAAATAAACACAAATATACAGTTTAAAGTGATTTATTCCATCTTCTTTTGGTTGTGTGCCACTTTCCACCCAGTCTGTTGTATTAGTGCATTATATTTTGGCAAAAAATCAGTAATTAGTAAATGGGAGATTTAGGTAGCTTTTGAACTAGGCTTAATTAATTATTAAAAATTAAACAGTTATTAGTTATTGGGGCGGCTGTGGCTCAGGTGGTAGAGCGAGTTGTCCACTAATCGTAGGGTTGGCGGTTCGATTCTCGGCCTGCGTGACTCCACATGCCGAAGTGTCCTTGGGTAAGACACTGAACACCAAGTTGCTCCCGATGGCAAGCTAGTGCCTTGCATGGCAGCTCTGCTACCATTGGTGTGTGAGTGTGTGTGTGTGAATGGGTGAATGAGACACAGTGTAAAGCGCTTTGGATAAAAGTGCTATATAAGTGCACCATTTACCATTATATTATACAGTAATAATAATAATAATAATAATAATAATAATTATTATTATTATTCCCAATGTTTTATGTCTTTCTAAAACTTAAGGTTGCTACTGTATACGAAAAAAAAAACGAAGAAAAAGAAGAAAAAAGGAAATCCTCTATTTTTTTCTGTTTTTCCCCCTGGACAAGAAATCAAATATAAGAAAGTACAAATCCTAGTGTATACTCTGTACATGGGTGTGTATTTTGTAAAGTTGCTTACTCACTATATAATTTCATAACATATACAACAGGTCCAATTATTCATTTGCCATCCTTGCTCTCGGTACTCTCATGCACAGCAGATCCTCAGTTCAGGTTTCTGGTGACACAAAAGTGAAATCAAATTAGCTTCAGTTGCTAACTGTACAGAGTTTGATCCAATTTAAAGGATGGCAACACAGCATATTTGTTTTTAAAGTAGAGAGACTAATTCAGAGAAGGAAAGAGAAAGTAAAAAAAGGGACGGAGTAAAGAAAAGGTCTCATCTGACAGCTTAAAAGCAGCTTTGGCAGAGGGATGTAGTGCCCCATCTACTTCTACAAAGAGAGGGGGGAAAAGGTGGGTAAAGAGAGTTTACAGTATATGATGACTGGCTGGATTTCATGCGTATTAAGAGAAACTCTGAATCTGGCTCAAGCCTATCCAAATTCTAACCAAAATTCATATTTCCCCAGTAAGACAAAAAAAAACAAAAAGAACATGCAGATTATCATCTCCATGAGAAGCCATAAAGCACTCCATCCTGACATGTCAGAAAACTTTAAGAAATAAACTTTGAACAACATTTCTGACTGTCACAACACTGGAGACACTGGAGAGTCCTTCTAAAAAAAAAGCTAAATAAATGTCTCCTCACAGAAAACTTTATTTACACATATTTATGTCGACCAGGCATCATACAAGCATGACATTTTAACAGGTGCATTAATGATTAATAATAAATTTAGAACAAGTGGATTAATATAAACCTTGCAGGTGAAACTACTGTCAGATTCGTGCTGCTTTAGAAAATGAATCAACATTTTCTGGCCAAACAAATCGAGCATTCAACAACGCTGTGGTATAGAATCAAAACTTGCACAGCCTAATGCAGTGCCTCTGATCCTCATCCTGGAGACTGATTTTCTCCTGTAGTTCCTGTAATCTCCAACTCAAAACTGACAAACCGGATCCAAGTGCAAAAAATATGGTCAGATTTCACAATTAGGTAATTTGAATGCTTCTGTCATTATCAGTCACTAAATTACCACAGCCTATGATGTGTTTTGTAAACATTGCATGTCATAAGATATAAGAATCCATGATATTTGCTGGAGTGCAGCCAAGACAAATATATTTCACACAGCAACCCAGTTTAATCTGCTAGACTGATGCCCACTTGAAAGAACCTAAACATATATACACACACACACACACAGACACATACACACAAAATACAGTGTGATCAGGTTCCTATGCACTTGTTGAGCATGTTCCCTTGAAGTGGTTAATGTTTACACTAAATATTGTAATTTAGTTCCTTCATTTAGAAGCTATTTCTGCCTTCTGTTGTAATTTTATGCAAGCAACCAAGTTGATCTGTATCATATGAGCACGCAAGGTTCCAGGGCACCTACTGAGGATAAAATTGATCAAACATGTACTGAAGCACTACAGTGATTTGTGTTTGTGTCAGTTTTACTATATCAGCTTTTCTGCATGTAATGGCATTTATAGTTTTCTTAGTTTTCTGCATGTAATGGCATTACTTATATATATATATATATATATATATATATATATATATATAAGTATATATATATATATATATATATATATATATATATATATATATATAGGGGATGTTGAGAATATATATATATATATACGCTTTGATCTTCATTAGTAGGCAACATCTCTGTTCTGAAAGCTTGATTTACCTTTGATTCATTTATTAATGCCACAGGTGCATCTCACAGTAGATGCAATAAGCGCCCACATTATGGTACTGAATGACAAAGCTCAGCCTGAGGTCTTTTTTCTCTCTTTGCCTTCACCCTAGAGTGACACACAGCAGCCATGGTTTGAATGCACCCACATCTCTAATTAAATGTTTAGTCCAATTAAGAGTGAGCTTGTGCCAAAACACATCAAACATTTACTCATTATATCACACCAAGATAGAAGATAGAAGTCAATGTCACAGAATGAATGAAAGAGTGTGGGAGGAGGAGGAAAGGAAGAAATTTGGATGGTGGAAAGGATAAATCTGAAATGTAGGGAAAAACTACAGCACTGCTAACAGTAGTGTGAGAGGGAAAGTAAGAGAGAGATTATTGATACCTTTATGCCCACTGACCTTTCTAGAGAGAGCACACACCACGTTAAAGGCATTTCTAGATAGCCAAATCATGGATGTGGCCTCTAATCATCCCTTGTAACCCCCACCATGTCCTCATGTCCTCTAGAATGGAAAGGACACACTGAAACCTAGAATATACCCTGCCCCCCTTTTTCTTTCTTTTCTTCTCCCTCTGATTCAGATCAGATTTCTTCCAACTCTTGACCTCTCTCCTAATCTGGCATTGTCTCCTGGCCTTGCCTACATTCAGACTGACACATGGAGCAGGCTTTCCAGCATGCCATGTTTCACTGGTAACCCTGTGGTATTTGGGCACAAGAGCCTGATCTGATAAAAAGAGACAGATATCATATAGTACTGTGTGTGTGTATGCAGGAAAGGCAAATACTAAGAATGGCCCAGGGAAGAGAGGGCTGTCAACTCTGCACAAGACATCAAACAGCATTGAACAGACCTCACTGACATATCACAAGGACTCTGTCCTCCCATGGGAGTTTTCCAGGCAGATGAATAATGTTACGGGAAAAAAACATACACATACCTGTGCACACATATGCAGGAGTGTGTCAACAGACAAACGGCTTAACACGATGACAGATGCATGAATTAGAACAGAGAAATACACAAGGACTATGATACAGAACCATATATACACACGTAAGTGCAAATACTAATGAGGACTCTATTGATCTAACAGTTTACTTTGGCTGCAAGGCAGGGACAGACAGTGCTCGTTTTTCTTCTAATTTGGCTCTTTGGCTCAAGAGACTGCTCTTTCCCCTCAGAGAAGAAAGCAATCTCTCTAAACAGACTGCAGTACTCTGGAGAATGTGCTAGGGTTTTTGGAAATCTCTCTCTCTTTCCACCAATCCAGGCCTAGTCCAGAGGTCATAAGGGGAGCGTTAGATAAAAATTTAATTAGTGGATCAAGCTTGAGGGAGCAATAGTTGTTAGTCAATACACTCCTACACACTCTTTTCATTTCTCTCTCTCTCTCTCTCTCTCTCTCTCTCTCACACACACTCACATACAAACACAAACTCTGTACCTCAGACGCATATTATCTGTTATATTATCACATATTATCTATTGGGCCTTTCACTTTGAGGTTGTGTTTCCAATTACAGTCAATTACAGAGTTTCCACCTGAGCAGCATAAAACCTCTTTTGTCTATGTGTGTGTGTGTGTGTGTGTGTGTATGTGTAGACTCATCTAGCGCAAGAGAAAAATAAATCTGCAGAAGTTGTATCTGTGCTATTTTCCCTCTCTCTTGTAGCATTCAGGCTTCCAGTTGCCCCTATCCTCGCTTGCAGCTGCTGCTGTCCGGCTTGCAGTTTCTGTTGGCGCTCCGCACCTTCCTTTGGCTTTTGCCCACCGGCTGCTTTGCTGCAAAAGCAAAATGTCTCTTAACAATTGATTTTTCAAATGAGTCAATATGTTCTGTGAAAATCAGACACAGCAGAGCACCAGAGCTTTCAATTAAAGCATATGTTTCAGTCTAATCAATTTGAAATTTTTTATGCTCCCCTGAATTCTTTCTCCACAAACTAGCTAGGTAGTTGCTTGAATCTGAGCGCGAGAGATTACCATAGAAACATGAGTGGTTTGCTTTTGATTGGTATTGTGACACATGCGCACAGCACTGCATACGTGCACTGGCTGGAACAAGTTGAAATATATTATTGTAATTGACTTTACATTCACTTTGGTAGGCCGTACAACAAAGGAATTGTAATTGACTTTGCATTTTCTGCAGGAAACTGATCTCTAGTGATGTGTCTAAGTTTTTTAATGATGATATGTTGGTGAAGGGTGAGACACCTGGCGAGCCACATGATCTTTGTCAAAGAACCACAAGTGGCTTGTGAGCCATAGGTTCCCGTCCACTGTGCTATGGCATTACTGCCTGTTGCACCACCTCCGGTGCCCAGTATTACTTATTTATATTTAATTTTTTTTTTTTTTTTGGGGGGGGGGCATTGTGTCTTAGTAGTTAGCATATTTGCCTCGCACCTCTAGGGCAATTCCCGCCCCTGCCCTGCGTGTGCAGTTTGCATGTTCTCCCTGTGCTTTGGGGGTTTCCTCCAGGTACTCAGATTTCCTCTCCAAGTTCAAGAACTTGCATTGTAGGCTGATTGTCATTTCCAAATTGTCCATAGTGTGTGAAAGTGTGTGAGCGATTGTACCTTGGGTTGGGTTGGCACCCTGTCCAGTGTGTCCCCCGTCTTATACCCCAATTCCCCTGGGATATGCTCCCTGTGACCCTGTGTATGGTAGGCGGTACAGAAATTGGATAGATAGATCATCATCATCAATTATTATTATTATTATTAGTAGTAGTAGTAGTAGTAGTAGCGGACAGATCTTTTGAAAATAAAAAATAAAATACATTATTACTACTATATATTGTATAGTATTGTAACAGCACCTGAAAATGGCAGAATTTGGACCCAAATTACATAAACAATTAATTAGGTGTGAATTAAGTGAGGTGAAAATATCTATACTGTATCCAGGTGATCATAGACACCAAGCACATCATGCAAGGAAACTGCTATGTTTAATTTTAAAGTGTCTTGGTGACTGTGGCCAGAAGTCTGTTCAGCCTCTTCCTTTGATTACATCAAGCTCAGTTTATATAATACAAGGTCTTTTCAGTTTTAGAACAAAACTAAATTGTGTTGTAAAATATGCCATTCTTGCAGTCACTGGCTCAGCAATGCTCTCATGCAAAATAGCACTTGGCAGCACTTGGCTGAGTCCTACTACAGAAGTAAAAGCTTGTCACACTTGCTGCACTGCCATGATTACAGCTTTCAGGGTTAAAAAAAAAGATGAAAGTTGTGGAATTTTAAAAAAATATTGAGTGGCAATTAAACTGCATTTTGGATGGGAGGCCTCACTTTCTCAAAGAAGCACCAATGTTGTTTAATAACATAGATATAATTGTTGGTGATTCTAGCTGGCCCCAAAGTTTTCTCTTGTGGAAGTTGTTTGTTTTATCTACATTTGTACAATAGTTTTCATTATTGTTAGACATATTTGTATGTATGCTTCTATCAAATAATTTCCATTGTGGCTGGGCGGTACAGCTAAAAAATTTATCACGATATAATGTTTCAGATCATTCAGTATCAATAATTATTGAGCAATTTTAATCAGTAAATCAGACCAGTAAAAAAAAAAGTGTTTGAGTTTAACCACTGTATTTATTATTTACCCACTTTATTAAGGCAAACAACAAATAATTTTAGTTTTAACAGTCAAAAACAAAATAGAATTTAAACAAATATTTTCTCTTATCTCTTATATGGAGATTAAATAAATAAGTGTTAAAGAAACTCTTGAATGTTAGAAAATGTGTGCAATGTAAAAGTGTAAACGTAGAACAATCAAGGCAAACTTTAAGAGAGATCAACATCGCATTATAGCGCAAAATGTGACTTCTGGTGCTCTGATTTGTGCTCAGCCTATTAGTATAGTTAGCCTAGCCTCGTGTGGCATTCCCAAATGGAAGGAAATGTTAATCAAAGTATAGTAAATCCAACTACGCACCCTGGGGGAGAATCAGGGAAATACTCCCAAATAAAGGCACACAGATAAGTTTTACCAATTGAAGGCAAAGAACATGAGGGTGAAATATGAGTATCAATACAAAAGTTGCATTTATTTTAACACTTAATTATCATTAAAACTTATCATATAAATATAAATTCGCCCTCCTATGAAGCACAATAAGAATTTTAAAACTAGCACTTCTCCAGACCCAGGCTTGGCGGGAACAAGGCAGGCCAGCTGCAGCTTGGGAGGTCATCCAAACCCACCTTAATTCACATTAAATCATCAAATACTACCTACACCATAAGGAAGTTCTTGTGTTGGCACACTGAGCATGCTGTGAAGCACACACCACCGAATGAAGGCAGCTAGCCTCCCCTGGCCCACACCAAGACTCACTGGCTCCTGGAGAGAAAGAAAACACCAATAAACCCAGAATTACACAAAAACACTAAACAATAAGCAAAGAAAGAAAAACAAAAATATTATAGACACTGTGTTGTGGAGACTATAACACTCAGGCTCACTGCCACCACCACATGCAATGGAGGCAGTTAAACAGCGCCTAAGCAGAACCAGAATTATTGTTAACAATAAATAAAATGAAAAGTATAGCCATTATAGTATGGAGACTATAGGACATAGCAACAACATACACCCCATCAATAGTAAGGTGATGGTGTGGGAAAACGATCCTGGAAGAACAGGTTTCAGGCTGGGAAACGCAATAATTTAACAATTAGCCTCTCAACATGTGGTTGCAAAACATCAGCCAAAAATACATTGAAAACCAAAATCATGAAAAATAGCAACAAACTAACACTGTAACAACAAAAAATAACAGAACAAAAGAAAAACAGACAGCATGAAGCATAAAGAAAAACAAACAAATTTACATAAGCAACAAAGTAAAGCTGATATGCAACACAGCGGAGGCTCGGCTCGTAAACAGACAGCCCAAGCATGCCGCTAAGCAACACGGCCAAAGCAAAGCCCGTAAGTGAACCAGCCCAGCAAAATGCCCATAAGCAAAATCGCCAAGCAATATGCCCATAAGCAAAACAGTTAAGCAAAACAGCCAAGAAAAACAGTCATGGAAAACAGCAGCGGCGTCACATCTTTGGCACAAAAAGCTGCAAAATGTCACATTTCTTCCTTCCCCGCTGTTCAGAGTCACATGCACTGTAAATGTGCAGAGCACTGCGCATGCACACGGCAAGTCTCTCGCAGCTTGTGTTTCTCTACTTGGAGGGCATTTTTTTTTGTAAAGCTCACACACAACGGTGTTCTGATATTGGTCAGACAAAAAGAAACAAAAAAACCTACCACACTGGTGAGCTGATGTCCTTTTTTACATCATCTCCTCGGCAGGCTCTGAACTCATTTTCACATGTGTTCGTGTGTTCTGATGTCACATAGTGATGATGCAACCGATCCCCTCAGATACGCAACTTGCTATTGGCTATTTGCTTGTCTCTCGTAGCACACTCCTTTATCAAGGCATATGATAGGTTGTTTTTATGATCCAGGGATTTCGCACACTTGAGGGAATCTTCATGTCTGTTTACATTTTATAGAGCATTATACCGAACATTTTTTTTATCATTACAGATAAAGGTACGATAAGTACCGATACCGTTTTATCGCCCAGTCTTAATTTTCAGACCACTCTCACCTAAAGTTTAAGAGACTCAACCACATTCCACTGAAAGGTCGCTGTGAATAGATCTAATGGAATTTCATTTAGTGCGGCATGTTTGTTTGCACTTCAGCAATGCTTTGAAATTTCTAAGTGAAAAATGCTTTGACTTGACTAGTATAGGTATTAAGACAGAAGATTCTTAATACAAGGAAATTCATTACAAAAGCTGTGACACAAAATTTCATTTTTTTTCTGAAGCTTGAGCTGGACCAAATAAGACAGAAATAAGAATAGCATATATAGTACTGTTTAGAAAGTCTTAGGCACATGCAAAGAAATGCTGAAGAGGAAAGATGCCTTCAAAAATTTATTAAATAAATGTTTCTACATTAGAAAATAAAATACTATAAAAAGCAGTAAACTGTAATAAATTAAACTTTTGGTTTAAAAAAATAGTAGTCACAGGTACAATTTGTGCAGTTGTATAAGGAATTTAACTAGTAATTTTACTGAGTATCTTGCAGAACCAGCCACAGTCTTCCTGAGACTTTGACTGTCGCACTTGCTTCTTATTTTTTCATGCAAAACCCAGCAGCCTTCATAATGCTTTTTTTTTTTTTTTTTTTTTGTCTGACATGCAAACATTTTTTTGTAATTTTGTGCTGGAAAACTAATGTTTGGAAATCTAAAAAGTTTTTTGTACTGGCTTGATAAGGTATAAATGTTAGAGTTGTCACGATACCATAAACATATCATGCTATACTTTACCAGCTGAAGTATCATGATACCATGCAATATTGTGTTAATTCATCGTTAAAATCTACAAAAATAACCAAATTTACAGAAATACATAGATATAATAGAAAACAGACAAACCAGATTTTTCTCTCAATATTTTATTAATGAGAATGAATAACTGGTTATTGGAAAAAGTCGAGAACAATCATACAATTGGCAAGCAACTAATTCAGTGTGCCACATACTGTATTTCATCTATTGTTCCCTAGAGCAATGAAATCATGCAAATGGAAATTGTCCTCAGAGTACAAAGAATGAACACATCATTAGGAATATATAACTGAAATGAACTCGCTCAAACACGACTAATATAGACACTGCGGTTAGCATAACATTAGCTTGCTTGGTAGCAAAAAGGAAATCTTTAAAGATTAAGGTAAAGAATTTAGGTTAAACAAAGTGTCACTAACCTTTATGTATTCTGCAAAAGCAGTGGGATGTGTCATTTTAGTGAAAATAGTATTAACTGCCGTACATGCAACATTACTTATGGTACTACCGTATTGATGATACTACCATTTAAAAAATAGAGTGGCATCGGTGGTATTTTTAAGCTATAGTATCGCAATACTACCATAGTACCAGTATACCCCAATATAGGCAACCCTGGTATATATATATATATATATATATATATATATATATATATATATATATATATATATATATATATATATACACACACACACACACACACACACACACAGTTGGGGAAATAAGTATTGAACATGTCAACATTTTTTTCAATAAATATATTTCCAAGGAGGCTATTCACATGAAATTTTCTCAAGACATCAGTATTAACTCAAGAAATCTGGGGTTAGTAAATTGATTGTCTATAAAAAGGCTTTTCGTTACCAACGTGTCACACAAGAAACATCTCATGATGAACTTTCTCAACCTTATTGTTGCAAAACGTATTGATGGAATCAATTCAGACGTATTTCAAAACTTCTGAATCTTCCAGTAACCCCATTGGGGCCATTATTCGCAAGTGGAAGCAACATCACTCCATCATCAACTGGCTATGCACAGGAGCTCCTCACAAGATATCTGACCAGGGAGTCAGAAAAATAGTCAGAAGAGTATCCCAAGTGCCAAGGACCATTCGGAAAGAACTCCAGAAACTGCAGGTGCCATCATCACAGAGAAAACAATAGGCAATGCACTCCACTGCTCACGCTCACCCCAAGACTCCATTACTAAAGAAAAGACATGTTAAAGCTCGTTTAAAGTTTGCTACAACTCATTTGGACAAGGCTATGAAATATTGGGAGAGTGTAGTCTGTTCAGACGAGAACAAAATGTAACTTTTCGGTTGTCATACTACACACCATGTTTGGAGAAGAAATGACATTTCACATTACCATTAAAACATTATACCAACAGTGAAGTTTGGAGGTGGAAGCATCATGGTGTGGGGCTGTTTTTCATTGCATGGTACTGGCAGACTTCATATAATTGTAGGAACGATTAATGGAGCCCTTTACCAGGAGACTCTTGAGAAGAATCTGCTGCCATCCACCAAGATGATGAAGATGAGACGTGGGTGGACCTTCCAGCAGGACAACGATCCAAAGCATATGGCAAAGGAAACTCTCGGTTGGTTTCAGAAAAAAAAAATCAAGGTGTAAGAATGGCCCAGTCAATCACCTGACTTGAATCCAATTGAACAAGATTTAAAGACAGTATGCTTAAAAGAATGGGCCAAAATCACACCTGAATCCTCTGGCCGATTTATTTCTTGATACAAGAAGCGTCTTGAAACTGTCATTACAAACAAAGGCTTCTCCACTAAGTTTTAAATAAATTTCAGTTAGCGTGTTCAATACTTTATTCCTCTGTCATATATATTTGTCTGGGTTGTCTGGGACATACTTGTCTGGGACATACCAGCTGCAGCTTCTAATCAGACGCTGTGGACACAGCCAAGTCCCCCAGGATAATGGCCTAACACCCAAAACTTCCTGCCACTTTCTCGATCTCTTCCTTTAATCTCTTTGAAGAGTGTCACTATAAGGAATAAATTTTGGTTGTACAGCGTTTCCTTTAAGCAGAAACACTCCCTGAGAAGCATTTTGTCCTTGGAGTCACTTCGCCAGTATGTATGTATAAATGTGCATGCCACTGTGTTTCATTATTCTCTGCAAGTTCTCTTCCCTTTATTTGTCTTATTATGAGTGTCCCTCTCTGACTTTGTTCGTACTTAAGGGGTGGCTGAGATTGAAAAAAAGGGGAAGATTTGCTGGGGGAAGTATTTCAGTTCTGTTTAATTTCCAATTTGGATTTCCCTGAAGAGTGATATAAATACTGCATGAGTCTTTTGAGAAGCGTGTAATGAGAAAAGAGCAATAAGCAACCATGGGAATTTCACTTGATTGTCTGTAGTGCTTGCTTATTCTTGTCCTTTTCCACCCTCTCTATCCATTCATCTCGATCTATTCTCTCCTTTCATTCTTTTAAGCACATCAATCTATTACTTTACAGAATCTGCTAATTTAATAACTGGAGCTGATTTAAGAAAACATCCATTGCACGCGCTCCCGCTTTCTCTTCTGTATAAGCCACTTTCACGCTCACCATCCCTGCTTTAAAGCTAAAATGTGATTCATTAAATAGTGCAAGAGCTCAGCATGGTGGTGGTAATAGAGAGTCAATGTACAAATTACTATCATGACCAAGTCGTGTTATGAGAAGAAATCGACAGACGATTTTTCTTTTTTTCATGTAGCCTTTTGCCTTTTCATTTACCCTATTTTTTGTTCTTTTATTCTCTTCCAGCTCATTCACACCATCAGTGTTGTGGACCGAGATGAACCTCAATCAGGCCATCGCTTCCATTTCACACTTGCTCCTGAGGCCTCTAGCAACCAGCATTTCACGTTGTTGGACATTAAAGGTGAGAATTATGATCGGTTGTTATCCTTAAAACAAAGAAATGTAGCCAAATATGAATTGTTTAGTATATTCTGCTGGACATTATGGAAGGGTGATTATTATGCTTGCTCCCCATGTATTCATTAGGGCTGTTATTATTTTTCTTCCCTTTAAAATCATGGCATAATTGTTATAACAGCACAGTAGTCTAAGTATCCCATTATTTGTGTAATTGTGCAGCTAAAATGAGATTATTTTTTGCACACACACACACACACACACACACACACACAGCTCCCAAATGTAGCTCAAACGTTAGCGTCAAGAGTTTTACAGATGTCCGAGTGAATGTGACACATGGCAAAACCAAGATTGATACTCATCTGACACAATGAAAATGTCAACCTGGGAGAGCATGGGAAATGTCATCTGAGCTCCAGAGGCTATCCAGGAGAAGAATGACATGAGCAGATGCAACACAAACACACACACACGCAAGAACTTTTCTTCTTCAGTGATTTATGCACATTTATTAAGCATACGATCATATGAGTTCTATACAATGCAAACACACTCTAGCAGACAGAAAAGAATAAATGAGCAATTTTACCTGCACTGTGTATACACTGTACTGAACAACAGTCACAGACCTTCACCAAGACTGCACTTACATATCTGCCCTCTCTGTCATCTCTCTTTTGCTCTCTCTGTCACTTTTCCCCTGTGTCTTTCATAATGACACGTTTCTATCCACTCTTTTGCCCCCCACTATATATTTGATTCCATGGACACATATTTGTCAACCTGTCACATTAGATCTGTCACTTTTCCATTTCTGTGGTGGCTTCTCATTGCATTTCATCTCCTTGTATTCTGACACATGAGGACAAATATGCTAGAAAAAGGCCTAGAAGTGGATGAAACTACTGCAATCACGGATCTCTTCCACAACATAATATTACTGTTTAGCTGTGTGCTTTGAATGACAATGTCCAGTTTCTTTGAAAATGACTTTAGGCACATATTGAAATTTTGATTGAGGAGGCTAAACAAAATTAATGGAATTATTGGTGTTTGTGTGTACGCCTGTAAACAGTGACATTCAACATACCTGGTTTTAAAACCAATTCCATTTTCAGTTATAAAATTCAATGCTAAGGGTACAATTTCATTTAGCTGTAGACAATCCAGTACAATCTTAGTTATTCTTAGTAGAGAGAAAAAAACCCACAAAGACAGTTACTTTATACTGCTATGAAATGCTGTCAACCTGTAACTAAGGATAATGTGGTTACTGAAGATGAATGGATGCACAAATAAGTGGGAGCCTGCATGTAATTCATGCAGCCAAACACATTTTCTTCAGTCATTTAGTGCTCCAGCATAATCACATATAGTGCTTAATGGTGAGGAATCTAAAGCAGATTTGTTCTGCTTCTCAGAGCCGTGCACTTCACTAGTTAGGTTTTTCTCCATGTAAATCATATAATTTCATAGACTTTCATTGCAAATATTTTATTTTTCTTAAGGATTTGAGAAATTATTATTATTATTATTGTTACAGCCCAGTCTAGGTTAGTCGGCACAGAGTAACCAGCTTATTATTATTATTATTATTATTATTATTATTATTATTATACTTTTATAAGAACAAGAATCTTTTTGAAAGATTTACTAGAGCAATCCAAGTACAATGTAACTCCACTCCAAATACATCTAGTAATAGGGAAGAATTGATAAATTTATCATTTATCATGAGTCACAGAAATGGTATGATATATGGTATCTATGATGGATGGCTCAGGTGTCTGTATTCAGGTCTGTTGGCTGAAATGGGCCTATAGTTTTTCACTGGGATTTGCAGTTTATCACTGCCATACATATACACTCATGTACTGTAAATGTCTCAGAGTTTGTTTGATCGGACTTTCTCGGTTATTTATCTTCACTCCTAGACACATAGGTCAGCTAAAATTCATCATTTTGTATATTTAATAGTGCAAGTTACATGTGTATTCATGTGTACAGGAAAAGAAGTGCTATTTGGCTAGCTCAAATCCAGATAAAAATTCAACATACAGTACAGTACTTACAGCATTACATGACTATAATAGAAAAATAACATTGCATTTTATGTTATATACCAGGTTTAGGTATGGCCTCCTGAGACCCCACCTATTGACTTGTGTCCTCTGTTTTGCACATTTTATTTCATGCATGTCCTTTGACTTTTTTGAGCTACTCTAGCAATTCCTGCTGTGTTATACAGAGGACATCCTGGGCTTTCTAGTGATTCTAGTGTTATAGGCTGGGATGCTAGGATCAACTTCTTACACTGCATCCAAAATGTCCGGCATAGGAACAAGCACATTTTATAGAAAGAAGAAAGATAACTAAAATATTGTATTTTTTATTGTTGTTGTTGTTTTTTGTTTTTTTTTACTATGATTATCACATATATTCTTGTTTATTAAAGTGTCAGGAATAATAAATTTTGTTCTGAAAGCAGTTAAATTATTTGTGTTTAAAAATATTAGCCCTTTTATGAATGTCAATTATAGTGGACACCGGGACCATTTTAATGTATGTAATGATGCCATGTTCTATACACACGCACACTATTCAGTGCAACCAGGGATAAATCATCAGTGACAAATATAATTTATCAATGAGGCTTGAAGATTATCCACGTGGTATCATGAAATATGCAAACTGGCTAAAGAATGCAAAGTTTGTACTTTTGATTTTGACAAATTGTACATACAGTGCCCTCCACTAATATTGCCACCCTTGGTAAATATGAGCAAAGAAGGTTGTAAACAAATGTCTTTATTGTTTAACCTTTTGATCATTTGTTACACCTGGGTGACACAGAACAGGAAATTGTTCAACCATGATTTCTTGTTTCACAGGGGTATAAATATGAGGTAACACATAGGACAAATTCCCTTAGTCATTCCTAACAACTGGTTAGACCAAGGAATATAGCTGTGATGTGTGGCAAAAGGTTGTTGAGCTTCACAAAATTGGAAGTGGCTATTAGAAAATAGCACAAGCATTGGAAATGCCCATTTCCACCATCAGGGCAGTAATTAAGAAGTTCCAGTCAACTGGAAATGTTATGAATCAACCTGGAATTGGATGTGTGTCTGTATTGTCTATATAATCTCCAAGGATCACAGCTAGAGAATTGTAGAAGTTAGGTGGGTCTTGGGGTCAGAAAGTCTCCAAAACTACAATCCGAAGTCACCACACTGTACATCATCACAAGTTGTTTGGAAGCGTTTCAAGGAAAAAGCCTCTAGTCTGATCCAAAAACAAACTCACCTGTCTTCAGTTTGCCAGACACTACTGGAACTTCAAATGGGATCGGGTTCTATTGTCAGATGAAACCAAAATAGAGCATTTTGGTAATAAACACCAGAGGTGGTTTTGGCGCACACAGAGAGGTAGCCACATGGAAAAGTACCTCATGCACACGGTTAAATATGGTGGTGGCTCTTTAATGTTTTGTGGCTGCTTTTCTGCCAGAGGGCCTGGACATTTTTTTAGGATACATGGCATCATGGACTCTACCAAATATCAACAGATATTAAATGAAAATCTTACTGCCTCTACCATAAAGCTTAAAATGGGTCGTGGTTGGATCTTCCAGCAGGACAATGATCCAAAACATACATCAAAATCAACACAAAAATGGTTTACTGACCACAAAATCAAGGTCCTGCCATGGCCATCCCAGACCCCTGAATTGAAATCCATAGAAAACCTGTGTGGTGAACTGAAGGGGAGAGTCCACCAGCATGGACTTTGAAATTTGAAGGATTGTGGAGAGATTGTGTATGGAGGAATGGTCTCAGATCCCTTGCCATGTATTCTGCAACCTCATCAGGCATTATAGGAGAAAACTCAGAACTGTTATCTTGGCAACTGGAGGTAGCACAAAGTTTTGACTAAAAGGGTGCCAGTAATTGTTGCACATATTTAATAAAGATATAGTTTTTATGAACCTGTTTTGTTTGCAAATTGTTTGATATCCATGAGAGCAGAGTATTTTTGTGAATATTTTTAACAAAAGATCAAAAGGTTAAACAATAAAGACATTGTTTCACAGCCTTATTTGCTCATATTACCAAGGGTGCCAATATTAGTGGAGGGCACTATATAATAACTATGAGTTCAATTTTAATAGTAAATATGCTATCATCCTTGCAATAATAAACAATGTTTTTTTAAGTTGAATTTATTCTTGGGTTAATATCACTCTACAGCCATAATCTGTAAATTTTTTTGGCTGTTTGGCTGTCTTTTCAAACTAAAATGGTCCTGTGGTCCACTACATTGGACATGCTGTAAAATTAAAAATAAAAATAACAGTAGTTTATAAGTCTAAATTGTAGAATGTTTTTAACCCAAAATAGGTAGGAAATCAAACAAAACAAAAAATTAGATTTTAATTAGAAGACAATTTTTTTCCTTTGGTCTCAGGAGGATAGACCAAATAAAACGTAAAGAAATACAAGATTGTGTGTGAATGTTAGTATGTGAAAGTGTAACCCAACTGATGGCCAAGAGTTAAAACTATTGTTCCCTTTCAAAGGGAACTCAATGTTGTGTGAGCTTCATGCTGTGGGAAGTGCCCTCGTGTGCGACCGGTATTTGAAGTCCGTATAAAATCAAGCCTATGTATAGGCCTGCCGTGGTCAGGTGATGTGACATATCACACATCACGTGACTATAAAACCACCTGTAATCGCCTGTAAACCATGCCATCAGCTCTTTTTGTCACAGCACAACCACATGTCAGTTGTCTGTGTGAACATACCTAAAACTCTTCACTGCTCTCTATTTTCATATATGTATGTATGTATATATATATATATATATATATATATATAATTTCTCTTCTGTCACTATCCTGTGCAAACAGAATGAGCTTTAGAGAGTTCAGAAAGTGTGTTACTCCCTGCTCTCATGTTATTTTTTGTGTGAAGTGTATGGGAATGCAGCACGCTGCGGTGCGACTCCGATTCCGGCTCTCTCGCTTCTCCTCCAAAGCGAGATGGGTTTCAGAACCTCAGGACTCTGGGCAGGCCACTGTCGAGGCAACCAGCCGGCTCAAATCCTGGGGATCCCGTAAAGATCTGGAGGGGGAATGAGAGACAAGTGCTGCTCTATCTCTCACTCTTTCCTCCAGATCCAGCTCTCCACTTCTGAGTTTTGGAGCTTGCGGAGAGACTTCACTTTCCAGTATGAAGAGTCAACCCACCTGACTCCGAGGAGCCAGAGGGGGAGCCTGTGCAGCATTTTTTATAGGAGTGGAGCATGCTTGTTGTGTGTGTGTGTGTGTGTGTGTGTGTGTGTATATATATATATATATATATACACACACACACACATATATGCTTGTTGTGTTGCAGAGGCAGACTTGCTACATTGTGAGGGAGGCACTGAAGGTGATTGTGGTGGCCCACCTCCCCCTGCAGAAAGCCAGAGGGACCGGGTGGCCACAGTCGCAGCCTGCTAGTAGGCCTGATTTAAAAATGATAATCAGTGCCAAAGAGGAAAAAGAAGTGGTCCTGAGGGGGGGCCACAGAGAGAAGTATCAGGGGATGAGAGGTTTTTATGGCAGTTAGTCCACAGTATTGTTGTGGGGCTCCCCCAGTCAACGTCGTTCCAAGTGTTCAGTTTTCTCTGGTCAGCAAGAGGTAACAGGGCAATGAAAATCTGGTGCTTTCCCTCCAAAGAAACGTGGAAAGTTAACATCATTAAGACCATCTGGCAGTGTGGAAACTACTGCCAAATATGTCTCCATGGGTTCTGTTCTCTACAGACAGGGTTCCGGGTACAGTTCATAGCTCGACCGCCCCCCCCCCCCCCCCATTTTAGATGGGTGCTCACCACAGTAGTCAGAACAATGCAGAGCTTGATGTTAGCCCAGGAAGTAAGTCACTCTTGGACAAAGGGGCCATAGAACATGTACCTCTTTCTCTGAGGGAGGGAGGTTTACATCTGTTATTTCCAGGTCCACAAAAAATATGGGGTAAGTGGCCAATTTTAGATTTGTGTCATCTGAACTGTACTCTTCGGATATACAGGTTCAGGATGTTGGTGCTCAATCTTATCGTTCCACAGACTCAGTTTGACGATTGGGTTGTGATGATAGATCTAAAAAAGATGCATATTCCATTGCCCAGTCACAGGATGTTCCTGAGGTTTGCATTTGGAGGCAACACATATCAATATCAGATCTTCCATTCGCTAGCTTTATCCCCTCGCACCTTCACGAAGTGCACAGATGTCACGCTGGCTCCTTTGTGACTCCAGGGCATCTGTGTGCTAAATTACCTGTACAACTGGTTAATTCTAGTGTGGTCAAGGAAGCTGGCGATTTAACATCAAGATTTTGTTCTTGTCCACTTGAGGAGCTTGGAGCTATTTTTGAACCTCAGGGAAAGTTGTTTTTCCAGTTGACAGCGACTTTTCTATGGGTTACATGGGATTTGAATATGATGAGTGCGTGTCTATCCCCAACATGCGTACGGCAATCCTATCAACAAGATAAGTTTGGTCTGGGCATCCCCTCCAATCTCTACGGAGACTGTTGGCGTTTATAGCAGCATCATCATCTGAGGACGAAACCCCTGAGATTAATCAGTGTCACATGGCGATGCGCTCGTGCTGTGAGAACTTGGAGGTGAGCCGGTTTTTAGCCACACTCTAGGGGCATCTCTTATCGCAAGACGGTAATGTCAGACACCTCCAGAGCGTCCCTCATCTAGTGTAGCATATAAATCGCCTAGATGTGTGGACTGTACTCCTAGCACTGAAATTCTTCTCCTCAGTTGAGAGGTCACCATGTGTTAGACAATACAGCTCTGGTCTCATATATCAACCACCAGGGATGGTTACATTCATGCTCCCTCTTCAGGCAGGCTCAACTAATTCTTTGCTGGCAGAGGGGAAGTGAGTGGAATGTACATTCCGGGCAACCGGAATTTGGGGGCAGACATCCTGTCAAGACAGGGGCTGAGACCCGGGGATTGGAGGCTCTATACACTAGTGGGTGAGTCCATATGGTTCGGCCGAGTGGAAGTGGACGTGTTTGCCTCTGAGGAGACAACATGCTGCCCGCTGTGGTTCGCCCTCACTCCTCCCAAACCAAAAAAAGGGTCAGGGCTGGATGCCATAGTACACATGTGGCCGAGGTCATGTCTTTCCCCTGAGCGCTCTGCTCCCACAGGCTCTAGCGGGAGTTTGCCAAGATCTTAGTGCATCTTCTGCTAGTAGCACTGAATTGACCTGCTCGAATTTGGTTCTCGGAGATAATATCTCTGCTGGATGGCACTCCCTGGCAGATTCCATTTGCAGGGATCCATTGTCTCAAGCCAGAGGGTTGATTTATCACCCTTGGATGGAACTATGGAAACTGTGAGTCTGGCCCCTGAGGGGCACCAGCTCATAGATTCTGGCCTCTCAACCGAGGTTGTACAGGACATGTTAAATGCTAGAGCACCATCCATGAGAAAATTGTATGCATTCAAGTGGCAACTTTTTTATTGTGGTGTGAGAAACACCAGTGAGACCCAGTAACTGTGCAATAGCTACAGTCCTGGAGTTCTTACAGGAATGTCTCTCAGCAGGGTTCGCTCCTTCTACAATTAGCGTCTACGTGGCTGCCATTTCGGCCAGCCATGCCCCTATTGATGAAGCCTCTGTGGGGCAACATCCTCTAACTTCGAGGTTTATGTGTGGTCTGCAGATGGGCCTTAGCTGTCTGACTGTCTGTGGGTATACTCGTTCCCACAGCATGTAGCTCATGCAACATTGAGTTCCCTTTGAAAGGGAATGTCTGGGTTAAGCATGTAACCCTGTTCTCTGAGAAGGGATTGACACAGGAGTAGCTTTGTCATACTGGGGTATGCCTGTAAATTGCATCTACTCTTCAGACAAAGAGAAGCTGATGCTGTGGTTTACAGGCGCCATTTTATAGTCACGTGACACATGATGTGCCACGTCACCTGACCACGGCAGGCCTATAAATAGTCAGGATTTTAAACAGTCTTCAGATACCGGTCGCTTGCGAGGGAACTTCCCACCGTCTGAAGCTCACGCAACATCTTGTTCCCTTCTCAGGGAATAGGGTTACATGCATAACACAGACTTTTTGTCTGAAAACTACACAAAGATTTAAGGTAATTATCAAACACTGCAACTCTGAAGCTTTATGAATGGAAATTGATTGTAATACTAACCTTTAAGAAGTAGAAAGAAGGTCGCTGCTTTTTAACTTTATTTTGTCTCCTTTACAAATTGGGATCAATTAGCATCATTAGTTGGAAAACAAACAAACAAACAAATAAACATTGTGAATAACTTCCCTATGGGAATTCCAGACAGTTGGCGTTCATTTCCCATACTCTAATATTTCTTATCCCTCCCTTCTTTTGCAGACAACACAGCAAGCATAAAAATCGAGCGATCGGGTTTCAACCGAAAGGAGCAGAACATGTACCTGTTGCCCATCCTGGTGGTGGACAGTGGGCCTCCAGCTCTTAGCACAACTGGCACACTTACCATCCATGTGTGTGGTTGCGACACACACGGAGTCATCCAGTCTTGCAATGCCACAGCATTCAGCATGGGCACAGCTCTAAGCCCAGGAGCTCTCATCGCCCTGCTCGTCTGCATGCTCATCATCATCGGTAAAAAAATATTCTCACTCATTTCATGCAAAAACAAACATGTGAACTCTTATGCATTAGGTTTGTTTTATGCATTATCTTCTAATTATTTAGTTTTAGATTTTCTAACAACAAAAAACATTCTAGGCTGGAAATACTGAATACCATGTATTACCATACAATAATTGAAAATGTAGGGTCTCAAATTTTAACCTTCATTAACTGTTTATTGTACAACATCCAGATTGCAGAATATCAAAAGCTGATTCAGGGTTTAGAATATTCAACATTACCCATGTATTGCATTTGTGTAGTTGACACTCACTCTCCTTAAAAAATGGCAGGTTATTTTGCCGTATCTCAAGTGGGGTATTTGATTCTAAGCTTCATTGTATTAAGCTCTTATTAAACGTGTATAGAGATATTAACAAAGAAAAATAAAATCTGTAAGGAAGTAGCAGAAATTGTTGGTGCCTCTGTTGAGCTTACAGTTAGTGTGCTTTGTTAATCTGCTCCAGAAGCTAGTGTGCAGCCTAGCATGAAACTCTAAAAATGCAAATCAACTTAAATACATTTTAACCAAAAATGATGTGCATAAATCATGTAGTGGGCTGTAGGCTATACATTTTGGTTACTAACATTTCTGGCCAGTGCACACCCACAAGCAACAGCAGCAGTCACTACACACTCACAAAATATAAGCGACACAAGCAACTTGTGAACTTGTATAAATACAGGATGAATGTTCAGCTGACAAAACTTCAGCAACTACACTATATGGTCAAAGGTATGTGGACACCTCACCATCATACCCATATGTGTTTTTTGAACATCCCATTCCAGATTTAGTCCCCTTTTGCTGTTATAGCATACTCTACTGGGAAGGCTTTCCAATAGATTTTGGAGCGTGGCTGTGGGATTTTTCTCATTCAGTCACAAGATTATTAGTGAGGTCAAGCACTAATGTCTGGTGAGGAGACCTGACATGCAGTCAGTCTTCCAATTCATCCGAAGGTGTTCAGTGGGGTGAGGTCAGGAGTCCCTGCAGGCCACTTCTACACCAACATTTATTGGCAAATTGTCATGCTGAAACAAATTCGGGGCACTTTGTTGTAGTGAAGGGAAATCTTAATGCTACAGCATACAAAGACATTCTAGGTAGTTGTTTGTTTCCAACATTGTGACAACAGTTTGGGGAAAACCACATATGGGTGTGATGGTCAGGTATCTGGCATACTTTTGGCAATATAGAGTATGTGATGCAGTCTTCTCAACATAGACCAGAATCTCAAAGGTTTCCTAACCTTCTGAAATATATGCCACAAAGAATTTATGCTGTTCTGTAAGCTAAGTGGGAAGTCCTACCTAGTATTAGTATGGTGTTCCTAATAAAGTGGCCAGTGTAAGGATCTTACTCTAAGCATTTTCAGTTATGCATTTTGTATGTGGGTTGTTTAGCGATCCTCCCACATGTATCTTTAATGATAAATGTTTCTGCCTATAAAAAGCAAGAGGGAGCACATATACACACATAGACATGGACACAAAATTTGCAGTGTGTGCTTCCCACTTCATTGATTTCTCTGCTGTTACCATGCCTCTAATGGCCCATCATCATGCATTTAAACTTTGATTTGTGTATGAGTTCAGATCCTACAAAGGATGGGGCCCCAGAAAAACAGAAAAAAAAAGAATCAGGACAAAAGTAACATAAAAGCCAATCAATATTTCATTCTTCTTTTTCACTCTGCCTGACTCTGCTTTTGGATGTCCTTTTTCATGTGAAGAGAAGAAAGATTTTGTACAAACGGAGAATGCGCACAAAATAGAGCCCGGTAAATGAAATCCAACCACTTTGCCAGGGACTGATATGAGGGTCAGTTTGAAAGGATGCAGTCCACAATCAGGAAAAGAGAAGCATCAACACTTCTGTCACTCTTTCAGTGAACCAAGCTTTTTTTTTTTTTTATCACAAGCTTTTTGGGCAATCACGGATTTATACACTCCCTGCTTTGAAAAGGATTTTACGTTTACATTTCTGCAAGCTTAATTAGCTTATACTGTTTCTCTTTCCCTATTTTTTCTCTGTCTCTCTTGGCTCTATTATTCCTAATCACATTAAAGTATGCTTGGTGTTCAGTGAGAACAGATTGTGCCATCTAAGACTTTTTCTCACTTAATCAACAGTATATAAGGTTGTCACTAATTTCCCTTAGTCATTCTACAGACCTACTTTTCCACCCAAGAAAGGAAGTTTGCACCTCAAACATGGAGCACACTGTCAAAATTGGATCTGGCCTTTTTAAAAGTCTAAGATGACTCAAATGATGCTGGAGTTTGATACTTAGAAAGTTTATTTTTTCTTCACAGTGCACACTCATGCAAAACTTTCTGAAGTGAATTTACAATTAAATTATACTTTGATATGAATGTCCCCTGCAGATTAATTTTCTCTATAGTTTCTCCACATTGTTTTTGGTTCCTGCACACTATTTTTATCCCACTATAACTTATAATAATTCTGAGCATTGCCGATGCAGCAGCAAGTCCTTTTAAGGGTTTTAAAAAGATCAGGAGAATAAGAAGAGTGGGAACAACCAGAAAAGAACTATGTAAATCATGCTATTGCAAGAATGGTGCAAGTGCATTTAGGCTGTCATATAACAGTGCTAGTCGAACAGTAATTCCCCCCCCACATCCCATCCCAGTGACCAAATTCAAACCTATCACTAGAGTCCTGTTAGCAGCCACAATTAGTTGGAATGAAAACAAGCTCATGCCTAATTAGCTACCAAACAAACAGACCCTTCTTGAGTGGACTAGGAGGGTGAGGTGATGGATCCATTTGTGTGTGTCATGGCATCTGCACGCATCTACCCCAATTACAGCCCATCTGCCATGATAGGAGTCATAGTGTAACCATCATCCTTGGGGAAATAGCTGTCCTGTCAGGAGTGCTTATTGGAACATCTGCATGCCAGGAAGCAGTTTCACTGGATGCCAAACATATTTTTATGTGATTAGAGAAAGAGAAATAGAAACACAATAAGATCACACTGCAAATATATTTTAGCAAGTACAAATACTTGAATATGGCAAATTCAACTAATATTTCTGCTTATTAGTTTGTTTTAAACAAATGTAAGATTTTTAAATGTATTTCTACATATTTGTAAACATTGAAAGCTTGGCATTGTTTTATTCTCTTGGCAGATAATTGTGTGTAGGTCAAGTGTGTATTTGTAGAAAGAAGAGTTTTAATCTTGACATTAGTAAAAATGTCAAGAAATCAGCTTAATGGTGTTATATTTATGTAATAATCTCATAATGAGAAATAATAGATGGTTTTTCCTTTATTCAATATACTGTATCTCCACTTGCTAAGATATCATTTTGCTTCAGTTCATAAAAAATGCAGAGATGTTTATATGACTCATCTTAGCTGGGAGTATATAGAGCTGTGAATGGCCAAAAAAGCTTGCTCATTCTAGAGCTAGGGATAGAGTGCTGATGCTTCTTTTTACCTCATTGTGGGCTGTGTCCATTCCAATTGGCCCTCACATCATTCTTTAGTAAAGGGGCTGGATGGCATACTAAGTTCTATTTAGGACTAATCAGAACATCTGCATGCGAGGAAGTGCCACATGTTTTGTAAAGGCTTTATACACTAACCAGCAGCTGAAGTGGAAGGGCAAGGGCTGGCTGTGACTTGTCTGGATGTGGGTTTATCTTGTAATAATACTTTCTTAGAGATCTTTGAGCCAAGCAGATTTCTCCAATTTCTCTTTCCTAGCTTAAGGCTCACACTTAATTTTACTAAAATAAATCCTGGATGGTTGGTTATGTATCCCAAATCCAGGTGCAGATATCTTCATATCTTCATCTTCATCCCTTCAGTTACTATTGTGATCCTCAGTGTAAACTTTTATGATTTGGAATGCATACTGCTGTGCTGAGGCAGCCAGTGTAACCCAAGTCTATTTACCCACCCCCTGTCTATTAAGGCCATCTGATGGAATTGGAAAGTAAAACAAAAGAGCAGCATGGTTCAAGAGTCATGACCCTTAGGCTTAAGGGCAGGCATTGAATTAGCAAGTGTGTGAGAGAGGAGGAGGCTGATCAAAGAATTGTGATGGAGACAATCAGCAGTTTTAGGCAAGCCCTAGCTCTCTCCAGGCCATTCCTACCAATTTCCTTCTCTGCAAAGTATCGAGTAATTTATAAGCAACTAAAACCAATTAAATGCCCCCCATGCCAGCCATTTGCACAGATTACTGTGGCTATTATTGAGCTTTTCCTCTCATAAAACATGGCACAAAGAAAGCTTTTAGCTTCTATTCCACAATTCAGTCCAATCTAACAAGTAAGATTCATTTGTATTTTCCTGTTCTGCACTAATGTGTAATACTTTATTTTGGATTTTGGCCATTAGTGTGGTATCTACTAAAGAAACAGGCTGGTGTTGCTTTCATGTGCATTCAGTTGGGGTGGCCAGATTGTGGGAGTTTTTACTCAGCTGGCCCTGGCTGTAAATCTGAGTATTATATGATCCACCCATATCACTTGTGGTATCAACAACATAGCTAGCAGCATCTCCTAGCACTCTAACAGTGTAATACACTCCCACCAGCAGCCCCATCTATAAAACAACACATAGCTGATATATGCTGCCCTGCCAGTGCTGTATATCTTAAGATCTATTGTTGGATGTGTGTCAAGCCAGGAAGGACAAAAGACAAAGAACAACAGAAACTTCCATGGTTATACATAAGCCTAATATTAAACACAGCCAGGATATTTTTTTTTTTTTTAAAAAAGTAGCTATATTGATTTTTGTATCTTGATTATCACTGTCCTTTATTTTGGACTGTCTTATACAAGACATTCACCTATTTAATTTGGATGGAACTAACATGGTGTCACCTTTTTCCTGTACACATTGGGTCAAGCATGACAAATAGGCTCTCTATGGGCTGTTACAGGGTTTTGTGCTCTTATGTTTCTAAACACAACAAGGAAAAAAGAAGGATGAAGAGTGCTCTAGGAATTTTAGCTGTTACAGAACAGAATACAGAAACAAGAAGGTGTAGTGAATTGGCCATTATGAACACACTTTTTTCAACACTAGAAGTAAATAAAGTGTCTGATATTGTTAGATTTGGTGAAAGTGGAATTGACTTTGAAGGTTAAGTTATATAAAATTCATATCTGGATAAGTAAATGAAGCCCTAATGGAAAAAGAATAAGGTTTAATTAAAATGAAAATTCATGAATGCATGAAAAATGGATAGTAAAACGTTTAAAATGTACATTATATTCATCAAAATATATGGTTTTCTGTTCTTTGAGGAGAGTTTAATTAATTTTAGCACTTCAGTTATATCTTCCTACCTAATGGCCATACTTCTTCAAAGAGCTTTTATATCAGAGAATCCGCACCATGTGGCTAGATGAAAGCCTGGTGAACTTACTGTACACTAGACTCTCTCATATAAGACAGTAACATCATCCACAGGATGCTCGCAGTCTTATCACATTTGTACTCATGGCTTATTAATGACCTTTGATCTAACTTGTGCCTCCAGACAAGAGACCATTAATAAAACATTAACCCTATTCCTTAAAGAATATGACCTTTGGGAGCAAAATATATCACTATGTAGTGCACTGACAGATTCTTTCAACTTATCAGTGACACCAAACCCAAGTCGCACTCTTTATGAGATATTCCTTATCACAATTTCACCTGTAAAACAATTTTAGCATAGTGAATTAATTAGAAAGACTTTTGTTACATTCTCTGGCGTTCCAATTGTTCATGTAATGTGTGTCTCAGAGAGTTGCAGTTTAATTAATCACATACAGATCAAAAGAAAAGGGGAATTTTCTAATCAAAAATATAAGAACTAATTAAGATAATTCATGCTGGATGAAGGGCTCATTGATTTATTTAGATTAATACAGCTTTTGTTTTCTTTCATTCTCATTAGTGGATTAAATGATCCATCTCGGTTGTTTTTCTTTTCAGTTCTGACTTGATTTCACAATTATTCCAAATATATCTACATTCCACTTTAGATCAATGTTTTGAAAAGTTTTCATCCTTATTACAGTGTAGTGAGAGACAGCTTTCTGAAACATTTAGGAATTTTCTGATCATCCTCAAGGCTTAAGAGCAAGATAAACCTACTTACAATATGTTGTATTGTCGCATAGTTTTGTCTTAAGATTTTTGCCACCAAGCATGACAGTTTTACAGATAAATATGTTGCTTGCAAAGGACTAAACCAGTCTCTAATTAAAAGTAATGTTCCAGTTTTTCTACATTATCTCTGTTTTACTAATTTAAGAGAGCTTTGTTTCACCTCATACATTTACCTTTTTCCCTTTAAGCTATTACTATGACAGCACTTCCTGGTGGAAATCCTTTTGTAATACCACAAAAAGGACACGTCTCTCATTAAAACTAACACACTGCAGTAATAAGTTCCTCTGAGGAAGGTGCATTTGCTCTTCCATGAAAAAGAGTGACCTTTTCAGAAAGGAATATGACACGGAAAAAAATTGCTAAACACAGAAATTATTAATTCAATGAAAAGCTGTTAAAGCCACCACAGACGAATAAGTGTCATACAAATGTGTGGCAGACTGGGAAAACCCTTCACATGGTGAAATGTTGAAGTTTTTGATTAGATAAAATTTGAAAACTCATTTAGCTCAACTGAAATATGTTTTTCTTTTGCACATATCTTAATGAGAAGTAAGGAATAACACATGACAAGATGTGCTGTTATTGGAAAATAATCAATTATATTTACATTTACATTTATTCATTTAGCAGACGCTTTTATCCAAAGCAACTTACAAATGAGGAAATTCAAGCAAAGCGATATATCAAGCGGAGAACAATACAAGTAGTGCTAAAATACAAGATCTTTAATTGACTTCTATAGAAGTAGAGTGCGCAGAGTAGAGGTGTAAGAGCCAGTGTAAGTGCAGAATGTTTATATATAGGGCAAGTTAGTGGTTAGTTAAGTGTTCATGGAAGAGGTGGGTCTTTAGCCATTTTTGGAAGGTAGTGACAGGTTTTGCTGTCCGGATTGAGGTTGGAAGTTCATTCCACCACTGAGGGACGGTGAGTTTGAAGGTGATGTGGCCTCACACTAAGTGGATTTGCTGTTACAACCCTGAAGTGAATTATTTTCCTATAAGAGCATGTGGTAAAGTGTTTTTAATCTTGCTTTATTACAGTAAAATTTTACATTTACTATTTATCTAGAACTGATAGGCTATATTAAACACGACAGCTACCTCTACAGTTATTTATGGAAAAAGAACATTTTATCAAAGATTTTATCAATGATTATAATGGAAAATGATCGAAATCTTAATAATTTTCATCATAAGCATTATCCTCATCAGTCTTTCTAGTCTCATGACTTGAGGTAAAATATCAGTCATGGCATTTAATGACCTGGAGCCTCAGCATCGTCTCTTAACTTGACTGATCTCTGTACTCTCTTACATTGGTATTGAAAAAAAAAAATGATTCATTCAGTTTTGTACTGCTGGCTAAATTTTCCATTTTTATTAGCATGTAAACATTACAACTTTGTCTGCTGCTATCTATACAGTATAAGCAATCTTGAATAATATTACAGCTGGTACTTTAACAGTTGAATAACATAATGAATCTATTAGGCTTATGTCCATTTCGTTTTGGTGCCTAACAAACAATTTGATTAAAGCATAACATTCACTATGTGGTTTTTGGCTGTTTGCCAGAGTATTTTGTCAGGCTTCCACACAAATATGTACAGTATATGGTTTGTGTGAAGTTGCAAAAAATGCAGTAGATAATGTACTGGAAACTTTGTAGTCACTGATGTAAACTCCATACAAACTCATTATCATTAAGGAGAACATTAAATTTGCCAAAGGAGGACTCTGTTTCCTCTACCAGCTGACTATTCATCTTGCTTCATATAGAAAATGTAGAAGTAAACACTTGTTTTATCCACAAACAGGAACAATATAAAACAGACATCCTTCTAGGTCCAACCATTTTGTTCAACTCTGAAAAAATTAAGGTTGAGATAACCTTTATTTAAACTAAAACCTCCATACAATCAATTCACAAAAAAGGGAGACTTTCCACCTGAGAAGTTGATTTATGAGGGGGTCAGTCCATGGGTGACGGGAGCACAGAACACACTAGCTACTCATGCAGACAGTGTTATTCACAATGACTCCAGAATGCTGACCCTCACTTCCCAAACTGCATACTCATGTCAGGACCTGTTTGTTAATCCCTTCACTGTGCTCTTTTCTGTGCATGCTCCTGACTGGATTTGAATATTATGGGGCAAATTGTATAGGAACAATTGCATAGTGTTGACATTACTTTCAAAATTTGTGTTTGGATATTTGTTGCTTACCAAAGATTTGTTGCTTAGTTTGTTAATCATAATTCATTTATTTTTGAAAAAAAAAAATTAAAATTAAGTAATCATTAATTGAGATATAGACACTAATTTGAGATGTGTTTGTTTTCTTTGATGTCTTGAAGGGAAAAATCAGTCTCAAAAGGCACTTGTGCTAAAACTTTTTCTTTAATTAATAGGCAGACTCCTGCGCAGATGCCACTTTTAAGCCTCAGTTGATTTCACACTTGAACTGAGCTCATTTTCTAAAATTTTCACAAAAAAGTGTCACTTTTGGAAAACATCTATCTAATAGTTATATTATAGGAGTGGATGATGTGTTTCTTTTAGTTATAGCCAGTTTTGATTGATTTTGGTTTGGCCATTTTTATTTATGAGAACACATGGAAGACATAATTTAACCTTTCAACCTTTTTTGCATACTTTATGATAATGCACTCACAGTGGGAGGAAGTGTAGCCTGTAAAGAACTGTTAAACAGTAAGAATTGTATTTATGTTTAAAGAAATTAATAAATCACCTTAAAATGGCATAAAGCACATTTAAACTAAGAATCTGGCTTATTTATATTGAAAACGTTTCCCTTGTTGAATCCACTTTTACTCAGCATTTTAATTGCTTTTAATAAAAGAACATTAAATGTTTGATAGGCCATCATTTTGCTAAAATTAAATGTGTAAAAGGCATTCACCAGTGGTACATGGAAGTCTGCATGCCCTGCTGTAAGTTTAAATTCAGCTCTTGTATTCACTGTTTCTATCTGCTGAGTAATACTGTCATGCCATCTTTTTCCTATTTGTCCCATCTCTCACTCCCTCTCAATAGTAATTGTTCTGCTGATTGTGACCTTAAAGCGCCACAGGAAAGGTCAGCGCATGTGCGAGGAAGAGGAAGACATGCGGGACAACGTCATAAAGTATAATGATGAGGGCGGAGGTGAGCAGGACACACAGGCCTATGACATGAGTGCACTGCGCAACCTCTATGACTTCCCTGAAGCCAAGAGCTCTGAGTCACTTCCCAAGCGCATCCAAAACCATGTGAACTCTGAAAGAGAGGTAGCTGATTTCTCCCTGTTTAAAGGCTACATCCGGAAGAAGGTGGAGCAGGCAGATGCAGACCCATCTGTGCCTCCCTATGACTCATTTCAGACATACGCACTGGAGGGCAGCGGCTCACCAGCACTCTCACTAAGCTCCATCCACACTCTGTCCACCAGCTCGGAGCAGGACTTCTCCTACCTCAGAGACTGGGGGCCTCGCTTCAGGCAGCTGGCAGGATACTATGCCCCGGCACAGCCTGATGAAGAGGGGTCCTAGCACTACCTGCCATCCAGTGCCTACTACGCTAACACCACACTGCTGTTCCATTGACAGTGCTCAGTCCTGGAGTTGCCCCCACACTCCTGTAATAAACACTATCCTCAGTCATTGGATGATCACTGGATCTCAGTCTTTTCTGGACATTTTAATACCACTTTGTAAAAGACACAGATATTTTGCCTTTGTAAAAGATTAAAAGGTGGAGGATGAACAGGCCATGAGTGAGGAGTTGGGCGGGATTCCAACAAACCTAGCAGCGTGTGAAACGTGAGCTGGGCTGTGCTATATGCACAGTACTAAATCCACATTGTTCCCGATCTGAAGTGTTTCCTTTCTGTGTGTGTGTGTGTGTGTGTGTGTGTGTGTGTGTGTGCGTGCATGTATGAGTTCTTTCTTTTCATTTTTGGTGATGGCAAAGTCTACTGATTCATTGGGAGATCCAGAACAGGACACCATGCAGCAGAACTGGGGAGGTCATTTTCTAAGCCACGACTAATTATTCCCAAATGAAAATATGTATTTATGTAAAAAAAAAAAAGAAGAAGAAGATATTTATGTATTTATTATTTCTATTTATTTATTTATTTATTCCTCCTGGTTGAAGTACAGAATATTGGACTGGACTTAATTATAGAACAATATATAAATGTAATGGATGGATGATACAGACTGAACATCCCTGAGACTTAATGCAAGAAACTGACTTTTAAAGGCATTGACATGAGGGTGCCATTGTGAGTGAGAGATCTGGGCCACAGACTTTCAAAATGTATTTATTTTTCAGAAACCCATTTTTCTAAAATACAGGCCTGTGCTGGGAAAGGATGTATAAATATTAAATATTCACTCACTCAGAGGTTGGTTTTTGTCCTATCATACATTTCATGTATTGTGTTACTCTTAAATTGATTATCCAAGTCTCATGTTGTAGGCAGTCAAATATTTGTTGAGTGTGTTAACTTTTTCTTTTGAAGCTGTATTTCAATGGTTAATTTGGGGGGCAATAAGTAATATATAACCACAAGAAACAGAAGAGTCAGATATTCAACATTTTTATTAGTATTTACATTTTGAATCCACGTTCATTCCAGATTTGTGACTGTGTTGTTATATTCTAAACTGATTTCAAGACCAGAAGATTTGATTGGTTTTATTCAGTTTAATCTTTAGTATTGGTTGAGGCTGATGAAGGGGAATAAGTATATGATTAGAAGGCCTGGTTACACTAAATCTTTCTTAATCCATGGTAAATGTGTTGACGTGGATGCTTAGAATGCTCTCTGCATTTCTTTTAACTCAGCAGTAATTAAGCCAATTAGAATTAATTTTATTTATACAAGAAATTATATCTTGCCCAGCTGTTTATGCACCGGTTGAACATTTTTTGTAAAACTAAAAGTGCAATTATTTGCCCCATGACCACTAGTGTATCCAGGACTTAATACATATGTAGAAGGTTTTCATCACCCACAGCCAATATCTGGAGACATTCTGTTGCCAACCATATCCAGTAACAGTGTATGGATTAAATGTACAGTTGAAATCAATAAATATTAAACTTTTTGTAGACACACTAAGACTGGAAAGGCTGCATTTGACAGTATGTTGTGTGCCATACTCTGGTCTGTTTGTCTCTGCTTTAGCAAACATTGTAGCACCAGATGTTTTCTCTGATTTTGTTCTTCCCTACTTGCTATGACTGTCAGTTGAGCTGCTTTGGCAGCTTACACTGCATGTAAAGATGATCTTTTAGTATCAGCCTAAAAAAAGCACTTTCCAGGACACAAGTTGTGCAATTAGAAATAGTTCTAATTGAATGGCAGATACACACGGTGTTTAGAAAGCATTAACATTCTCATGCATAATCCAAACATAGAGACAGTTGCAGCCCAGTACATTATTAAAAACCAAAAGGAAATTGGAAAAACATGTTTCTTTTCTGCACACTCCATAGGAGATCATAATGGAAGACTTGTTGCTGGTTACTCTATATTACCCTCAAATTAAAAAGCCCCACCACAGTCCAGGTAGCCACCTCTATTTTTCAGTAATGAACTTCACTTGTTAGTGTATTAATGTTTTACCATAAATCACACTTCAGCCACCATCCACCAAGGGCAACTAGACCCTCGACTTCATTCCCACTATGATTGCAAGTCTGATGATTAACATTGTTCACTCGCTTCCTCTTATATTCTCTGTTCAGCCACACTGATCATAAAAATTGATTACAGTGGGAGCAATGGGAGTTGAGAAGGTGGCAAAATCCAACAAGAAATAGGCAATATTTATCCACAACAATACGTATTATATGTGTTCATGATCAGCAATATCAGTGTGACACTACATATCTACATCTACTGCAGAAACTCACACTCACTCTTATTTTCAGTAATTGCTTTATCCTTATCAGGGTTGCAATAGATTTGGAGCCTATTCCAGGAACACTGGGCATGAGATGGGAATATACAGTTGCAATCAAAATTATTCAACATCCATTGCAAATCAGTTATTATTATTTTTTAATTTACAGACTTTCAGCTGTGCGCAATGAACAAATCAAACAAAAGCAATTGAAATAGTTCAACACAATGAATGCTTCAAGTGGTTTCCCCAAATTCAACTGAAAATGCAATTTATAATAATTTATCCAGTTTCAAAATTATTCAACCCCTTCATGGCAAGCATCTTTAGTATTTAGTAGAGCACCCTTTTGCTGTTATGAGCTGCTGCAAACAAGATGCATAGTGTCTGTCAGTATTCCTGAGGAATCTTAGCCCATTCCTCATGAGCAATGGCCTCCAGTTCAGTAATATTCTTGGATTTTGCTGCAACCGCCTTTTTCAAATCCCACCAGAGATTTTCTATAGGGATCAAGTCAGGTGACTGTGATGGCCCTAAAGAATCTTCCAGGACTTCTTCTGCAATCAAGCCTTGGTGGAATTTGAGGTATGCTTGGGATCATTGTCCTGTTGGGATGTCCAATGACGCCCAAGCTTCAGCTTCCTCACAGATGGCATGACGTTTTCTCCTAGGATTTCCTGATACTTCAATGAATCCAACTTGCCTTCCACACTCTGCAGGTTTCCGGTGGCAGAGGACACAAAGAAGCCCCAGATCATCACCGAGCGACCACCATTCTTGAGTGTGGACAGAGTGTTCTTTCTTTATTCTTTTTCCTCCAGACATTCCGCTGAACCATTGTGCCAAATAGTTCCAGTTTTGCTTCATTGCTCCACAGAACAGAATCCCAAAGCTTACTTATATGATTTTGAGCCGACTTTTCTTGTACTTTTGGATCAGTAGTATATGTCTTGGAGTGTACGTCCCAGGAAAACCTTCTGCGTTTAGTACGCGCCTTACTGTGCTCACTGAAACCTCAGTGCCTGTTGCCACCAAGTTTTGCTGAAGGTCTTTTTCAGTCACTTGAGGCTTTGCACAACCTGCCTTCTCAGAAATCTGGTTGCAGCCTTTGATAGCTTCCTTTTTCTGCCCTGTCCAGGTATTTCATAAATTTTCTTCCCCTAGCCAGTTCAGGTATTTCATGTGTTCCAGCTCAAGCACACCTGGTGCAACTAATGAAGCCCTTGATTAGTTGCATCAAGTGTGCTCGAGACAACACCTGTTTTGCTGTTGTGAGGGATTCTATTCAGGAGGTTTAATTATTTTGAAACTGGAGAAATCATTATAAGTTGCAATTTCAGTTTAATTTGGGGAAACCACATGAAGCATTTGTTGTGTTGAACTATTTCAATTGCTTTTGTTTGATTTGTGCATTGAAAACAGCTGAAAGTCTGTAAATTTTGACAATAAACCTGATTTGCAATGAGGGTTGAATAATTTTGCTGCAACTGTACCCTGGATGGGGAGCCATTGTCAATCTAGGAAGAAAAAACCTCCTAAATGAGTGTGTAATTATTTTAATGAAAAATACAAGCAACATTATCATGTTAAACCATCCTATCTAAAGGCTTCATTCATATTAAACAAACTATAATCATGATACAGTCTTTCAGTAAAGGGCTACACAGTCTTTACTTAGCTTAGCTGTTAGCTGTCAAAGCTTCAAAGTTCATTGTCCTTTTACATTCAAGACTTATTGAGACCTGGCTGAATGACATCCATGCAGTGGTGAACGCATTCCCCTGATAATTAGGATCTGAAAAATCCACTTTGCAGTAAAATGAGAGATCACAGGAGCCAATTTACACCATGTCCTTCTAAGTTAGATAGCCTTGGAGGAATCATATTCTGAGCAACATCAAAGCTGGGACATCCTTAATTGGACTATGACTTATAAATTGGCTAGCCAAATTTCATCACAACATGCAGTGGGTGAAGTTCAGTGCAATGAATTCATGATACTGGCATACATTGTATTAAATAAGACTAAATTGATTCAATAATCAGACATCATCAACATTGGCATCACCCACCAAAGCATAATTATTACATTATTACATTATATTAATGTGTTTTAATCTGTTAGAGGCAGGACACAAGTGCAAAAAATCAATCCATAGAGGTGTTATATACAAGCATGCAAAGTGAAACACAAATTACCAATGATCAAAATGAGGGAATGAGACAAGTATCAGAACCAGGAAGTACAAAGATGAAAAGAACTCATAAAACAAGTCTAAGAAATGCACAATAACAGTAAACGAAACTTTGTGTAGAAACAAAGAAACATATGGTTATACATAAAGTTATCCAAGCTATCAATGAGCTAACATAAAACAGGTACACACAATAGAGGAAGAACCAATGACAGGACAGAGTGGAGACAGGAACAGAAAACAGAAACCAAAACATGAACACATGGCTTTGGTTGCCATCTGAACGTTGATGTGAAGCATGAAACCGTGACAGAACCTCCCTTTAATGCACTCCTAAAGCACCATGACAAAGAGTGGAAGGGGGCCTGGGCCACTAGCCATAATGTCAATATGTAGCATGATAACTAGAGACTGGCATGGCCCAGGAGCAGTGGTATCCTCTGTGGATGTCAAAGGGATGATGGCATCCTTGCCCAACTTATAAAGCAGAGTAATAATAACTTCCTCTACAGTCACAATGTGGAACTAATATTAGAAGGAGGAGCCTCGATGATGTACTGTACTTGACAGGAGAGCCTGATGAGGCCTCGCTGCAGGCCTTTAACAGGGCTGTAGATGGGTATACATAGACAAAGTAACCAATTACCTAACACAAAACAGGTGCACATAATAAAAGAATAAACCAATGAAAGGGTTTCTATCATGCTGGTTTTATTTAACAGTTCATCATGTTCTCCATAACCAGGGTTTCATAGCATGTTGCTGAGCTAAAAATCAGACATGTTTCTTTTTTAGCTGTTCTCCTGGAATTCAAATAGGGGACTCATGAGTAAAGACATTTCACTTTTAGCACAACATCAAAGAGATCAAAATCACTGTGATGAAGAGAAATAAAATTATTTTCATTTTATTAAATGAAAAGACAGAACATTGTAACAATTTCAAACGTATAAAAGGGTTCATTCTGTCTGATCACTGTTTTTTAGACAAAGACAAAAGCACCAAGACTTTATTTTTGGGGACAGAATACAATTTATTCAGGCCACAAGTCACACAGTACAACACTATTCTGTTTCTTAACAGTTATACAGCCGCCCAAATCACTATAGCTGTGTATATCAGGCCCATGGGAAAATGGCCAGATATTAGACCCTGGATATCTGGTCACTACTTAGATTCTATCTGGGCTTTAAACCTCTGCTTCCGCAAGACCCTATGTTATATTTTTCTAATTAGTTTAGCCGTGCCACTTCCTCACTTATGACACAATGTGATTTCAGTGCCATGGATTTAAGAAAGAAACTTCTTCTTACTGCATCTTTCTCTATTCTAATTTGGTCTTTTGTCTTTAGTTGATAGGTACTGTAATGTATGGTGTCAATTCCCAAAACACTTGGAAGAACACTCTGTTAACCCCAAGGCCAGTGTTTAGCTAAATGTGAAGATTTCCTGGTGACAACATTTATCTAGCGAGCCTCTCAGCTGTGAATGCTAGATCCCTGGAGGCAGTTCTTATAAGCAGCAGGTGAACCACTAAAACATTTTTAAATTAAAAAAGTAGAATGGAGAAGTAAATATAGAACCTGTAAATAGTATGTAGGTTAACCTAACTGTGCTTTTATTTGTAACTTAAAAGTTTGGCAAGTACTTGAATATTTAGGATATTTACTTACAGACTATAGTGGGAAAATCAAGTGTGAGGACATACCATATGTATATGTTGCTAAAAATAAAGAAATAAACATCAAGGATATTCAGATTTAGAATAAGATATTAGGGACACAAAATAAGATTTCACTATGGTATATGATTATAGAATTACAAGGATAAACAAAGTATTGTATCACAGCCAAAAGGCAGTCGGGTAAGTATATATATAAAGAGTAAATAGATTGATGAAAAATGGGACAAACCAAATTAAGGAGATTTAAAAAAAAATAACAATTATTGGCTGATATCCCCCTTTCATTTTTTTTTTTGCCTTTTGTCTTCAGACAGTCTCTATTACTTTTCCTCACCTATTAATATTAACATTATAGAAAATGTTTACTTTCTCAAGTAGTGCTGAATCATTTTATATTAGCATACACATGTAACCTGTAGCAAACATTTAAAATCAATATTCTATGTGAAATTAATGATTTCTTTGGTAAGTATGGGTGTAATAAATAGGTTACTGTAGCATCAGTTGGTCATTAACATAATGCAAAAGTTTTTACAATAATGTCCAACTTTTTGTACATTATCACTTGTGTATTGATAATTGTAATTAAATAATTTATATTATAATGAAATACTCCAAATGTTTTTTTTCCATCCCATGTTACAAATTACTTAGTTGTTTGATGTAATATAAGCCAACTTTTCCTATTACTGTATATTCATAAAATTGTATCTTGTAGTAAACCAGCTGTGTTTGACATGTCATGCTGACAGATCATGGTGCTAAGTGATGAATTCTAAATGACATTGATGTAAACTGTGGCAGTAACTCATTATAATAATAAGCAGTTCTACATTTATTCTCCTGTAAGATTAAGATAAATAAAATTATTTGCAAGGCAACTTCAGTGTAATTGATGATGCTCAGCGCCTTGTTGTACAGATTTATTCATTTAGGGTACACACAGGTCTCAAACTAGTGGGTCTAATTATGATCAGTGGTAATTTGTGTGGTAGAAGAGCCACTTGTGAAATGTCTCAGGCATTCACTTTCAGTAAATGTTCCTATAAAGGGTGGCTTAGTGGTTAGTGTGATTGCTTTACATCGCCAGGGTTGAGGGTTTGATTCCTGCCATAGTCCTGTGCATGTTCTTCCCATAGTGCTTCTTCCCCAAGTCCAAAGACATAGCTTATTGGCATGTCCAAAAGTGTCTCTAGTGTGTGAATGTGTCCTGGCACCCCATCTAGGGTGCTCCCCACCCTATGCCCCATGCACCATAGGATAGGCTCCAGGTTCCCCACGACCCAGTAAGGAAAAGTGGTACAGAAAATGGATGGACTATTTAAATAATAAGATAATAATATTAATAATATTGTAATTGTACACAACTGTTCACAATGTACAACAACTAAAAGGGACCACTGGATATTGGCATATACAGAGCACAAGGTATCCTACAGTGACAAATATTTGAACTTCTGTATATTCTGATCTGCAGTCTCAAAGTACATTATTGCATCTCTGTGATGAGCCTGTTAAGCATAACTGACTGGTAGATGTTCGAATATGGTATATTTCCTGAACATAGATGTCAATATTTAATATGTACATTTAGGGATCTTGTTATCCAAATTTGCTACCTTCCTAGTTGTTATCTGTATTGCATCAATACCCTCTAGGCATGCAAGTCTTTTCTTTCTGGGAGAAAGTCTGTATAAACCAGAAAAATCCCACAGGATTCCAGTTTACCGTTGTTCTTTGAGAATGTTCTCAAAAGGCTAAATGGGATAATAGAAGGTAGATGTTAACCAACACTGTGAGCAGAACTGTCTGTTTACTCACAGTGACACTCTTCACCACATGATATGCTTCAGTTGTATTTGCTGACAGCTTGGACTTCATGCTTCACTTCTTTCCCAGAGGAACTTGGGGAAATGCCAAAGTTGCCCCTTTGATGTCCTTCTAACTGTGGTGATTTATGCAAAAGCTTCTGGGATTTTCATGCATGGTGCACCTAGCATCCAAACAGCCAGTGATGCATTACCATGTATTGGAGAGGCTTTAGCTAGGAGCAGGATAGATGTGTGCCATAGGCCAGCCTGTGGTCAGTGATTTGGTCAGTGCTAGTTATGGCATTTTAAAAGGCCTTAGATGCAACTCCATCCACAATTAACATACATGACTGCAATAAAGTCTCATAAAATACTGTGTGGAAAAGTGATAGATAGATAGATAGATAGATAGATAGAGAATCAATATGAAAGTCTAGTGCTGTACTGCCTAGTGCTGTACTGCCTATGTGTGTTAACATGCTTGTTAAATAATAGTGATATGAAACATATTACCTCCATAACTGCTGTGTGTACAATCTACCAAAATATACAATACAAACTAGACCTATAAAATAAAATTTCAAATTACGCTCTTTTTGATGTACTCCATTGCTGAACCCTTTAATATAATGTAATAGAAAGCTTCAGGAACACTTTGCTCCCAAAACTAAACATTTGCTTTGAATTCACAACTTATAATTTGTAAGTATATATGATAGAATACTGAGTTGCCAGTTTATAGAATATAACAGAACAAACAGACAAATAGATAGATAGATAGATAGATAGATAGATAGATAGATGTTTAAGTGGCTTAATTCAGCCTTCACACATGATGAAAATTCATAACTGTTTGAATTAATGTGAATCCTTTTAATCCAGCACTCTCCTACTCAAGTGCTGAAACATATCAAAGTCCAATCATTAGAGATAGGGCCAATACAATCTATTGTTTTAGTCACAATAATTTTATTTTTGAATTGTATGTTTCAAGAGGGCCATGTGCCATTTTAGAGTGCACATGACTGGTGGAGTAGCAGACAGAATTGTTAGAGATGTGACAGGTTGCTTGACTCATTCATATCAGTATATTGGGAGAGAGAGAGAGAGAGAGAGAGAGAGAGAGAGAGAGAGAGAGAGAGAGAGAGTGTTGTAGGGGTGGATTGTTCTGTGCTCTGAGATATGTGAAGATGTGTTCTGTTCAAACTTCCCCTCCTTTCACCTCTGACATTTGTCAGAAGAGACAGGAGAGAAGAGATGAAGGAGCTCATGCATTATTAAAGAGACAGTGACTGTTCCTCCAGCCTAGATGCACTTGTAACTCAGGCCTTTCTTTGTCAGATAAAAAGAAAAAACAGCTAAATGATGTCAACCCATAAAATGGCGTAGTAAAGAAGGCTGATTGAGGAAAATGTCCGATCTTTTTCAGCCCTTTCAAAAAAATGTGTTGGTTATTTCCTTTGGGGTACAATGCATAAAATGGTTGATGAGTAAGAAATAAATCGCTACAGGAGGTGCTGTTATAGGAAAAAGAACCTAAGACAGGGAAGTGTTATATGTTACCACCCCAAAGTGGATTATTTTGATAACTGGATTAAGTGAATAAGAACATATCCTGAATTTTAAATTTTTAAAATTTTTTATTAAATTTTTTAATTATTTATTTATTTATTTATTTTTTACAGTTTTCTTATTTATTAATAAACAACACATGCTTTTTTACAATTTGTACTGTATCTTATTTAATTTTGTGGATTTCACTTACGCTATAGCAGCAAATAATACATGTACATGAAATAACAAATAAGCAAGAATGAAAAAATGGTATTAGGTTGAAATTGAACATCTATCACAAATAACCATGAATATCTTATTGGAAACCATCCAACTTAAGTACAGTAAGTATTGCATGATTAGGACACTAGATTTAAAATATTCCAATCTGAATAGATTTTTTTTTTATTTGTGCCTTAACACAAATTTATTTCTATCTTGACCAGATACTAACACAGGTTGCAAAAGCAGTGTTGCATAATTATTTGGACTCTCATGATCTAACACACTTATAGACTAAAGTGAATCTTGTTCTTTGAAATGTGTGAAACATTATTATGAACTAATTACCTGTGCCTCCGATAAATTGTCTCTCTGGTAAAGACCAAACTAAATGCCATTGGTGTGGTAGACCCTGAGAAAAAAAAGCTTTCTTTCTCCACACCTCTGATTGTGTTATGCTCAGTCTCAGTCTTCACCCAGTCATAGTTGAAACATGTTAAATGGTGACAGAAGTTGATTGCTGGTCATGGTTAGATTTGTCATTTCTCATCCCACTACTTCCTATCTTTCCTAATTATTTTACTATACTTTTACTATACAGAATAATCTATTGCAGTTAATTTATTGAGAATATCTTTACAAAACTACATTAAAAATGGGTATCAATATATTGGTGCCTGAACTACTTTTTAGTGGATACTTTTCAGTTGATTAAGTGAAGCAGCTTAATGATAATGAGTCTTTATTGGTCACATATACAGTAGAGCACAGTAAAATTGTTTTCTTCGCATACCCCAGCCTGTCAGGAAGCTGGGGTCAGAGCGCAGGGTCAGCCATGATACAGCACCCTTGGAGCAGAGAGGGTTAAGGGCCTTGCTCAAAGGCCCAACAGTGGCAGCTTGGCAGTGCTGGGGCTTGAACCCCCAACCTTCCAATCAGTAACTCAGAGCCTTAACCATTAAGCCACCACTGCCCTTTGTCAAGCTGCCAAACTGTCAAACATTACCTTCACCATTTTACATTTACAGTTTTACATGTTCCCTTTCAAAGGGAACTTCGACGTTGCATTTAGCATAACAGTATGGGAAGCGCCCTTGTGCACGTGACTGGTATCTGAAGCTTGTGTAAAATCATGCCTCTACTTATAGGCCTGCCATGATCAGGTGACGTGTCAACTAAGCGCGCCGCATGATATATATGGCAGCTGTGAATCATGCCGCCAGCCTTATTATTTTCAGCGAGACTGCATGTCTGTTGTTTGTGTGACAAAAGACGCTTCATTTCTACTCCTTGCTCCCGTTTCATCACGGGAGAAGACGGACACGTTTTCTGTGTGAAGTGTTTGGGCCTAGAGCATGCGACAGCAGCCCTCGAGGGGTCTGTCGGAATTGTGAACATTCCACAATGAGGCAGCTGAGCTCTCGGCTCGCTTTCTTCTCGTCCGAAGGGAGTTGGGTTTCAGAGCCTAGCGGATCTGGGATCTCTCTAAGGTCATGGGGTTCTCATATGGATTTGGAAGAGGAGCCGGAGACGAGCGCTGCTCTATCTCTTGCTCTGTCTTCCGGGTCCGGCTCTCCGCCTGACTCTGGAGCTCGCGTCATGACTCCTCCTTCCCCTATGGAAAGCCAAAACACCCTCGTTGACTCCGAGGAGTCGGTAGAGGGTGCCATTGCACCAAAAACCGACAGCAGCTCTCAAGCATATAAAGAGCTGCTTGAGGTGATTAGTGGGCAGTTGAAAAGTTGAATATAGACTGACCCGGCGAAGAGGAAGTGGCTCGTAGCAGGCTGGATGAGCGCTTCCTCTCCAGTGAAAATAAATATAAAACTCCCTCACACCGCAGAAAATTCCCCTTTTTTCCAGAACTGCATGATGAGATATCACGCTTCTGGAGAAAACCATACACTAGCCGTGTCTATAACCCCACGACATCTGATTACTCAGCCTTCATGGGGAGTGAGCAGCACGGCTATTTAGTGATGCCGAAGGTGGAGGAGGCGCTTGCGAGCCACCTCTCTCCATCAATGGCAGGTAATTTAAGGAGGCCAACTTTACCTTCTAAGCCATATAAGGCCACCTCGGCATTGGTGGGCAAAGCCTATGCGTCAGCGGGTCTTGCTTGTGGGTCACTGCATAAAATGGCAGTGTTGCATGCCTAGCAAGTAGATCTGCTGAGTGAGCTCGATACTAGGGAGGGAATTGGGCCGAGGCAGCGGCAGAGCTGCGCCGTGCCACAGATTTATCTCTCCGGGCGACCAAACAAACGGCCCGTCATATCGGCCATTCAATGGGTGGCCTGGTTGTGGCGGAGAGGCACCTATGGCTCAACCTCTCAGGGATGGGGGACAAAGATAAGGTCTCCTTACTGAACACCCCTGTTAAACCTTCTGGCCTGTTTGGCGGCACAGTTAATGCCATCGCCAACAGGTTTCCCGAGGCAAAACAGCAAACGGCGACGTTCAGCCAGTTCCTTCCCCATCATGTCGAGTTCACCCGGGCATCCATGAGTGGAGCCCGGGCCAGCACTTGTGCGAGGGAGGCACAGAAGGCAAGTGTGGCAGCCCGCCTCCCGCTGTGGAGAGCCAGGGGAACCGGGCGGCCACAGCCACAGCCACAGCCTGCTAAGAGGCCTCATCTAAGAATGATCATAAAAGCAAAGCAGGCAAGGAAGGAACAATCCTGATGGGCCATGGAGGGATGTATCAGGGGACATGTGGCTGTTAGGGCAGATAGCCCCCAGTGCTACTGTACGGCCTGCCCTGGCCAAGGCCATCCCACATTTTCAGCCTTTTCTGGTCAGCGAGCTGTCACAGGGCAATGGAAATCTGATGCTTTCCCTCCAACGGAATATGGAAAAACTAACATCACTGAAAGACCATTTGGCAGCGTGAAAACTACTGCCAAATGTGTCTCCATGGGCTCTGTCTACCATAGAAAGAGGTGTGCTCACCACAGTTGTCAGCACAGAGCAGAGCCCAATGTTAGTGCAGGAAGTAAGTTCCCTTTTGGACAAAGGGGCCATAGAACATGTACCCCGTTCCCTGAGGGAGGGAGGTTTTTTCAGCCATTATTTCCTGGTCTGCAAAAAAGATGGGAGTATGCGGCCAATTTTAGATCTGCGTCATCTGAACCATACTCTTCAGACATACAGGTTGAAGATGCTGATGCTCAAACTTATCATGCCACAGATTCAGTTCGAGGACTGGTTTGTGACGATAGATCTGAAAGATGCATATTTCCACATAGGAATATCGCCCAGTCACAGGAAGTTCCTGAGGTTTGCTTTTGGAGACAACACATACCAATTTCGGGTTCTTCCCTTCGGGCTAGCTTTATCCCCTCGCACCTTCACAAAGTGCATGGATGCCACTCTGGCTTCCTTGCGACTCCAGGGCATCCGAGTACTAAACTACCTGGACAACTGGTTAATTCTAGCATGATCCAGGGACCTGGCGGTCCAACATCGAGATGTTGTTCTTGCCCACATGAGTAGCTTGGGGCTCAGGTTGAACTTCAAGAAAAGTATGCTTTCTCCATTTCAGAGGGTGTTTCTATCCCCAACACGCATAGGATCAATCCTATCGAAGCTAGGTCTGGGCATCCCCTCCAGTCTCTACGAGAGACTGTTGGGCCTTATTGCAGCAGCAGCCAACCTCATACCGTTGGGCCTATTGCACATGAGACCATTTCAGTGGTGGCTGAAAAGTCGGGGGTTTCATCCGAGGATGAAACCTCTGAGAGTAATCAGTGTCACGTGGCAATGCCTACATGCTCTGAGTATTTGGAGGTGTCCGCAGTTTCTAGCCTCGGGTCACACTCTAGGGGCGTTTTCTTACCGCGAGACGGTAATGACAGACACGTCCCTCACGGGCTAGGGTGAAGTCTTAAATGGCTGTCCAGCTCATGGTCTTTGGAGTGGCCCTCATCTGGAGTGGCATATAAATCGCCTAGAGATGCGGGCCGTATTCCTAGCACTGAAATTCTTTCTTCCTCAGTTGAGAGGTCACCATGTGCTAGTTGTGTCAGACAACACAGCGGTGGTCTCATATATCAACCACCAGGGAGAGTTACGTTCATGCTCCCTGTTCAGGCAGGCACAACTAATCCTTCTCTGGGCAGAGGGAAAGTACTTGTCAGTGAGTGCAATGTACATTCCGGGCAGCCAGAATGTACGGACAGACATCCTGTCGAGGCAGTGGCTGAGGCCCGGGGGTTGGAGGATCCATCCACAAGTGGTGGAGTCCATATGGCGGAGATTCAGACAAGCGGAAGTGGATGTGTTCACCTCCGACGAGACAACACACTGCCTGCTGTGGTTCGCCCTCACTCCTCCCACACCATTGGGGCTGGATGCCATGGTGCACGCGTGGCCGAGGTCATGTCTATATGCTTTTTCCCTGATCGCTCTGCTCCCACAAGTTCTAGCGAGAGTTCGCCAAGACCTTCTACATCTGCTGCTAGTAACATCTTATTGGCCGGCTCAAATATGGTTCTTAGAGATAATTTCCCTGCTCGATGGTACTCCTTGGGAGATTCAAATACACAGGGATCTACTGTCTCAAGCTGGAGGGCTGATCTATCACCCTCAGCCAGAACTATGGAAACTGTGGGTCTGGCCCCTGAGGGGCACCAGCTCATAGATTCTGGTCTCACAACTGAGTTTGTAGAGACCATGTTAAATGCTAGAGCACCATCCACAAGGAAATTGTATGCGCTCAAGTGGCGGCTTTTTTTCTTGTGGTGTGAGGAACGTCAGCTAGACCCAGTGAACTGCGCAATAGCTACAGTCCTGGAGTTCTTACAAGAACGTTCGGTTGGCTCCTTCTGCAATCAGGGTTTACGTGGCCGCTATGTCGGCCAGCCACGCCCCTGTTGATGGGGCCTCCGTGGGGCAAAATCCTCTAACTTCGAGGTTTATGCATGGTGTCAGGTGGCTGAGGCCCATCTGCAGGCCACGCATACCTTCCAGGGACCTTTCTGTGGTCTTGGAAGGTATGTCAGGGGCCCCATTTGAGCCCTTAGAGTCAGCCTCTGAGAAGATTCTAACTCTAAAGGTAGCTCTTCTGCTGGCCCTGACATCTCTCAAGTGAGTGGGAGATCTATAAGCTCTCTCTGTTGCCCCTTCCTGCCTTGACTTTGCCCCTGGATTAGCCAAAGCCTTCCTGTATCCTAGGCTGGATTATATTCCTAAAGTGCCTACATCGGCTGCCCACCCTGTGGTGTTGCAGGCTTTCTGCCCTCCTCCATTCCTCACACCAGAACAAAAGAGGATGCACCTGCTGTGTCCAGTAAGGGCTCTTGTACTTACGTCCACTGCTCCGGGCAGTGGCATAAGTCAGAGCAGCTGCTGGTCTGCTTTGGCGGCGACAGTAGAGGTGATGCTGTGTCAAAGCAGTGCATCTCTAATTGGATAGTGGAAGCAATCTCTATGACTTACGAGGTGCGCAGTCTCGCCATGCCTCTGGGCATAAGAGCTCATTCCACTAGGGCGGTTGCCTCCTCGGAGGCTTTGTCCAAAGGGGTATCCTTACAAGATGTGTGTGCTGCTGCAGGATGGTGTATGCCACACACATTAATTTGTTATTACAGCCTGGATAGTCATGCCACCCCGGGCTCGGGTGTCTTGCAGTGACCCTCGGGCTTGGGTCTTGTTTAACAGGCTGTACCCTCGGTATGACGGAGTGGGTTCCCATACTGGCTCGTTCCCATACTGTTATGCTAAATGCAACATCAAAGTTCCCTTTGAAAGGGAACGTCTGGGTTACGCATGTAACCCTGTTCCCTGAGAAGGGAACGAGACGTTGCATAGCTTTGTCATATCAGGGCAGGCCGATAAGTAGAGGCGAATTGCGTCTTCGCTTCAGATAATAGAGGCTGGCGGCGTGATTCACAGGTGCCATATATAAATCATGCAACGCGCTTAATTGCCACGTCACCTGATCATGGCAGGCCGATAGGTAGAGGCAGGATCTTACACAAGCTTCAGATACCGGTCACACGCGCAAGGGTGCTTCCCATACTTTATGCTAAATGCAATGTCTCGTTCCCTTCTCAGGGAACAGGGTTACATGTGTAACCCAGATGTTTTCTTCCAGAGTTTCTCTGCAATCTGATTTATTATTCTAGTTTTGTTATAACAAAAGTATGTAACTACGAAGCAAGAACCTATGGGATTACTGGGGGGAAGAAAAGCGTCATTTGTATTTAAGCTATGCTTTTAGATACACCTTTATAAAGTTGATACATGTTGATTTCTGAGACTTAAAACGTTATTTAAATATGAATTTAGCTACAATTTTAACTGTTATGACATACATTATATATATATATATATATATATATATATATATATATATAGAAAGATTTTGGATGTTTGTCACACAAACAACTCCATTCTTGTTTCTTTTTTGACGCTGAACTGAAATTGACTAAGCTTAAAAACTCAGAACGTCTTACCAGCAAATCCCACAATGCAATATTCAGTCCTTTTAAACACAAAACATTTTCATGAGATCCTGATTAGTACCCCTTAACACACATGCAAGGCACTCAAAAGACATTTCCTTCTCAATTAGATTGATTCCCTCCATATTCTGTCCCTGAACAGAGATATAACAAATAACAGAATTATTAGATGTGATTCTTGGTTGAGACCACATATTAACATGACAATAGAAAATGCAATTAGTTATACCTACAAGAAAGTGAGTGGAGGGAGGATTGGGATATGGTGGAGATATCAACATTGTAATTTCAGTTTTTCCACCATTCTGATTAACAGAATTGTCATGCAGTAAAGACTATCACTGCTCTGAATGAGGCTTTGTGGCTGTTCTAAATGAAATAATGTGAGTCTGCTATCTTGCTATTTGACAGTGCAGGAATTAAGGGGGTTTATCTGTGCAGCATAATTACGTTTTATTGTTTCTTGCTCTCACCTCTGTTCTGTTTCCACTCTCCATCATGCTCTCAGTGAGAAGAAAATTCTTGTGCCCTCCCCTCCAATATTGTAAATTTTGTATCCTTTCATTATGCTAATTATTTTCATTTGAGTTAAAATTGGAGAGGCAGGGAACAAAGGCAGAAAAGAAGGGAGTGGAATTGGATAGTGGAATAAAACTCTTCTACCCTCTTTTTTTTCTGGCATGGATCAAACCAAGGATAATTTTTCGTCTCAATGTCAAATTGGTCACATATCCACAATATATATGCTTGCAATCTGAATTGTCAATAATTTACTTATTAAAATAACTTTCTGTAAACATGTGTCGTCATATTTAACTATTCTTGATGCAAAGTTCTCTCTCCCATCTCACCTCCTGACAGTAAGCTGTCAATCACAGAAATATCACACAATTTATTTCCTAATCCAAAATATATGACCTGGGATCCAGTGTATCTGTCATATTTCCTATTATGTAAATAAAATTGGGGGTGAGAGTTCCATGAGGTATTTAAATTGATTAAATCTAGACTTCTTCACAGCAGGATCACAGTCTTGCATCATGAGGTTTCAGTGGATGGTAAACTACCCATGACACACATACTGCAGAGTTACCACTGGCAAGGTTAGTGTCTGTTCATCTGATATCCTGAACCAAAAAATGCCTGAGGAATGTCATTTTTATAAAGACAGTATAAATACTGTATGAGAGTCTCAAAAGAGCATATTATATATATATATATATATATATATATATATATATATATATATATATATATATATATATATATATATATATATATATATATATAATAGGCTCTTTTGAGACTCTCATACAGTATTTATAGACACAAGCAGTAGAGTGAAGAAGGCTGTGAGGCATCCTGACCCAATGTCAAGCCAAAACCTGCAGTGCTATCATTTGTCTTGCTGTTAATATGTCAACGGGTTTGGTCAAACCTCTTCAGGGACATCAGATACTATACAAGTGCAGGGAAGAGTCATTCGTTGTTCTTCCACTGCAGTCTGCACAGAGGCTCCTCATACAGTAAATTCAATTACACCTGACCTTATTTAAGTGCCAGACAACTTAATGCTTTAAGGGCAAGAAGGTCAGATTCAATATTCAGATTTAATATGTCATCAAATGATTGAGAGTTGTTTAAGATCAGCCATTTTATAATTAAGGTCCACCTTACCTTTTAATACAGTCAATAAATCTTTCATTTTGTTTTAATTTAATTTATTTATTTATTAATAATTTTTATTTATTTATTTATTTTATTTTCCACAAAGAAAGTTGTGGACCCATGGAGAGACTCCAGGGTTAAAGATTGCAAAGATCTGTGCTTTTTATTCAGTTATTCACTTTAAAGCATATTACCCATTAGTTACTATGAATTATATAGTAAGTACAGAGTAATTAAGAAGAAAATGGTGTATAGTAATGAGAATGAGAAGTATAAACCTGCCAATGGGTCCTGAGACTATAATGGGTCAAACATTGAACTACCACTGTTCATGTACTGTAACAGCCTGAAATCTGGAAAATAAATAAATAAATTAAATAACAACATGATATATATGCATGCTTTTAACAAGCCTATACCTATCAATTACCATGTCTAATTAATGAACTCCACTACTGCTTTAAGTACATTCCTTCTCTTACAATAATCTAAGTTGTGGCTATGTGATCATTATTGAAGTCCGATTGAAACTGTGATTCCCTTTTACATTCACTCATGAAAAGCAACTTAGTATCTTTAGCATATCCTCTTTTACAGTTAGTACCGTATATTTTAGCAGGGTTTCTACAAAGCTATTCAGCATAATTATGGAATTATCTGCATAATGTTCTTATGCACAGAACAGTGAGAAATCTTAGGAGAGGCTGGTATCAGGCATGAGCCTATAAACACAGCTGCCAACCCTTCATATATATTTTATTTAGACTCCTAAATCTAATGTGTACCCAGTAAGCTACTTATTATACAGAACCATAGCATACATCTGCCCTTTGCTGAGTAGGCAGGCTAGCATGTGACAGAGCCAAGAAAAGATATCTTGATAGAAATATCTGCACAATTAATTATTAGTGTTTGCATATCAATTCATTTTCATTCATGTAAAATGCAAATGAGACAGATGACAAACGCTCTACCAAAAACAGGGTAAACACATCATTATGTTCATGCTGTTAAACAGCAAACAAATTTGATGACATTCAGTCTGTGTCCTGCACTTAATGGAGTAGTTTAAACAATTTAAAGCTGGAAGAATTTATCTATTATTTAAATGTTATCTAAAAGTAGAAATTATATTTCAAAATGAGATTTTATGAATGCAATGGTTAATCTTGGTAATTACATGGAATGCATAAGGATCTTTGTAATGAAATTGAAAATAATCTTGTAATTTTCTGATGCAAAATGTATAATATGCAAAATACTATCATTAGTAATTAAAGTCTAATATGAACTTTTATAATTACACTTTGCTTTCATAATGCCCAGTCAAACATTAACATGAATTCAAGATGACATTACATGCTACAGCAAACACTTCACTGGAGTCTCTGTGTCACAGTGTCTTGATGAAACAGTGTAATTAAAAAGCATCTGCAAAATCACCCAGTTTGGTGTCAACTGTCCCTTTAAATAACACTGCTTTTGTGCCTATTTGCACTCAAGCAGGTTATTAATTGCCATTTTATTCGCAATTAACAAGACAGAGTAATTACCCCAACATTCCCTGCTAATGACATTCCCATTTAAACCCAGTGGTAAATGGATCAGTATAAGATATCTTCTGAGGAGACAGCTGAAATAAATAATGGTCATTAGAGAATGCGTCATGGAGTGTGGCTTGATCGTTTCCTGCTTATTATTAACATTTAAACACTCCATGGATTTCCAAAACAGGGTTTGAATGAGAGTTTAACAATAAGCAGTGAATGATTTATTATTGTAGAGCGAGGCACAGATATGACAACAGAACATGCAGGAGCTTGTTTGTCAAACATGTGCTCCTGGCTTTATGCTATTGTCAATGAGATCAGATAGAAATAAAAAGGAGAGTTCTGCATACGTTTCCTATCTCTCAACTTTTTCTTTTGAGACAAAACACCACAGTAATTTCACATTTAAGTAAGCAGTGGTGTTAGGCTCCATGCAAAGGTCTCAGAATCTGCCGAGACTCACATTGTTTTAAATTCCAGTCACTCCTCCGTCTCTCCTTCTCTATTTTCATATTTTATTTAGTTTAATTTAGTTTTTAATTAAATATTTATATATATTTTACGGTTCTAATGATTTATTTAAAGTCTTCTTTTATCGAATGCTGCCATTTATTATTTTACTGACATCCATTCCATCCATTTTACTGTTTTATATACATTAATTGATTTTTGTATAAATAAAGATGATGACGATGATGATGGAGAGACTTGAAGGAATGTGCACTTGTATTTATAAGTTTACTTGAAGAGTGCTAACATTTTTAAGTATACTTGAGAAGTACACTATGTGCCAAGTATTCTATATTAAATATTATTTTAGTTGTAGATGTAGGAATATGGGTTGATAAATACTTATTTATTGTCCACATTAAATTATTTATGTTCTTATGTGAGCAAGTCTTAATCCTGTAATGTTATATTAATACATTTTATTGAGCATTAAAAATTGTATTTGGGGAAAAGATTCCAATTTCATTTTACTAAAAAAATATTTTTAAATTCTTTTACTGTGCACCTCTTCAGCCAGCAACTGAACAATAACTTCAGTTAGTGAACTAACCAGTGAACAATAATGAACAATAGACAGAAAAACAAGTGTTCTCTTGGTTTTGGCTACTTTTAGTATTTTAGTAGAAACCTTTGTGAGAATTTTTGACTAAGTTAATGCCTAAAGGAACCACATTTTTAAAAACTCATTTAAGACACATTTAAGCCAAGACATTTTCCTCTGAGCACTTAAATACTATACTGAGCCATGTCAAAATTTTACAACATACAATTTATTTCTTATTATTAACAGATTCTCTTTTTTAAATAATCATTAAAGCAGTTCCTGTTACAACAAACACAGTTAATCTAGCCTCTGGACATTAATAATTGATTCCCAGTCATTTAAGATTTGCTGACTATCTGATGATATCTGGCATGATATTCCATCCACCACCATGAATTCAGTATTGATTTCCATTCCTAGCAGAAGAGGCCATACCCTGTAGTTTATTTACATTGTAATTGCTGCATTAGGTCAGATATTTTTATTTCTTCATACACTGTGCAAACATTATCATCACTTTTTCACTGCATATATTAATCTTGTCCAAATTAACTCAGTCATACTGCACTGAATCTATAATATATTTTATAAGTATATCTATGACATATTTCTAGTGAATGTATGATATTTATATTTATGTACTTCTATGCAGTGATCTATGTAGGAACTACACACCAATGAGTCAAAACATTTTGACCACTCACAGATGAAGCAAATAATGTTGATTATCTCATAACAATGGCTGTAAGCAAACAATCATTTCTCATAGTCAACACATTGGATGCAGGAGAAATGAACAGAAATGAAGTGACTTTGACAAGGGTCAAATCATTATGGCCAGATGACTGGATTGGAGCATCTCTAAATAGGCTAGGCTTGTCAGGTGCTTCCAGGCGCTAGGGATAAGTACCCACTGACAGTGGTCAGAGAAGGGACAAACCACAAACTGGGGACAAGGCTCATTGATGTGCGAGGGTGGTGAGGACTGCCCTGTCTGGTCTGAACCAACAGAAGGTCTAGTAGAAGAAGAAGCCTTTATTTGTCACATATACATTACAGCACAGTGAAATTCTTTTCTGCACAAATCCCAGCTTGCTAGGAAGGACCCAAAAGTGGCAGCTTGGCAATGTTTGGGCTAGATGCCATGACCATCTGATAAACCACTGAACCTTTAACTTCATGCCCCTACCATGGCACAAGTCACAGAAAATTTTAATGATGGTTACAGGAGGAATGTGTCACAACACACAGTACATTGTACCCTGCTGTGTATAGGGCTGTGTCAGAGTGCCAATTTTAACCCTTGTCCACCCTTGAAAGTGCATACAATGGGCATGAAAACAACAGAACTGGAAACTGGAGCAATGGAAGAAGGTTGCCTGGTCCCATGAGTCCTGTTTTCTTTTACATCACATTGATGGCCAGGCATGTGTATGCTGTTTACCTTGGGAAATGATGGCACCAGGATGCATTGTGGGAAGAAAGCAAGCCAGTAGAGGGAGTGTGATGATCTGAGCAGTGTTCTACTGGAAATCCCTGTGTCCAGGCATTCACATGGATGTCAATTTAATGTTCAATTCCTCAGATCTCAATACGATCAGGCATCTGTTGGATGTTCTGGAACAACAAGTCCAATCTGCAGCAGATCCACCTCACAGCTTACAGGACTTAAAGAATCTGCTGCTAATACCACAGCACACCTTCAGAGGTCTTGTAGAGTCCATGCCCCAGTAGGTGGCATGTGGAACACCAATAGCATATTAAGCAGGTGCTCATAATGGTTTGGCTCGTCAGGTTATATCATCAGCTATGCAAGCAACATGGTTATGGGGCTGTAGGACGTAAAACCAATAGATAGTCAAAATGGTTGATGATGTAATAGCTGTAGACAAAACTTGACATTCATCCCATGAGGTTCCAATGTTCTGAGGCTGTAAATGAGTTTTTTGTCCCTACATTTCCTCACTTCATTGATCTTGTAACAATTAATGATGCAAACACAGATATCATTAATTTTGTGTCCATCACCATTGAGAAAGGAGAAATCTTTCATTCTGGTGGTATAAAGGTGCTCGACAAATCAATCAGCCATTCTTCTTTTGATTTTGCCGATGTACAGCTGATTACATCTCTTGCAAGAGAGATGATAAACAACTCCTGTGGTGATGCATGAGGTCTGATGGACAACAAAGTCTGATCCTTCAGGGCCTGTGATTTTGGTGGCTGTATTAATAAATCTGCATGTATAACAACTTAAATGCTTGCATGCAGTACTGTGGTCACATATTTGATGTTTTTGTCCCATCTGTAGGAGATGAGTGGAGGTTACTTAAAAAAGGAAAGCAGTCGGTGGATTATCCTTCAGGATTTTGAAGTTTTTAAGTATTATTTCAGCCTCTGTTTTATTAGTAGGATGACGACTGAGCACCAAAGGAATTCTCTCTGTCCTAGCAGTGGATTATGTTGAGGTCAGCATCCTCTCACTAGTGCTAGGCATGATCTATGACTATCTTTATACAGCATCCACAGTTAATTCCACATTTCCTAACTTTTTTGGAGGAAGTTTATTCTTACTGCAAACGTGTTTAAGCTTCATTAGCTGAAAATAAGGAGTGATTTTTTTTTGCAGTGCTTGGGATGGGAAGAGTTGTATTCTAAAAGAGTCTGTAGATTTATAATGGGATGGTGCTTTTCAAGAAAGAATCTTCTTATTTCACTGAAATAATAATTTCACATGTTCAATACTCTGTGCATCTATTCCAGTGCTGGATGAAATGTGGAGAAAGAAGAATTGGACATCTGAAGATCTTCATGTGTGCAGGTAGCGATTCCAAAAATGCTGAACAGTGCAGGTACCTGTCCTGTAATTTGTGTTTTCTTTCTCAAGTTAAAGAGAGTTAAATCTGAAGCAGTTATGTGTTAACACAACTGTTATCATTGTAAGACAATGCCATTAGGTGGGTAATTTTTCAGTCACATGTCCAGAAAATGTTTTATGTACATAGAGTTAATATTTATTTCCTACTTACAGTAACAATAAGATGTATAAGGCATGTGGCTTATGACATTAAAATTATAGGCCACTGTGTGGCATATGAGGACAGCCCACTACTGTCACACTGACAATGTACCAAGCATACGGGATTAGGATCACACACATACACACAAACATTTTTCAAAGTAAACTCACCACACATAAATAAGGGGGTTTTAAGTACTACACACAAGTGTTATGGCCTGAGTCGGGGGTGGGTTGTTGGGTTCTTTTTATTGTACTATTCATCTATTGTGTTGTTGATCCAATATGTATATTGTTTGCTTCTCCCTTTATGTGTGCCGCTTATTGTGAAGTTGTCTTGGTTTTGTTATGGTTAATTTGAATCTTTTGGATATTTGTAATTTGCTTTTCTTTGTTTAGGATCTGTGAGTTTGTGTGCATTCATTATTCTGGTCCATAATAAATGTGGTCAGTTATATTGCACCTCGCTTCATGTGTCCTTCTTATGTTGCTTACCCCTTTCAAACGAGTATTTAAGTAGGGATTCAATCACAAAAATATTTGGGTATATAATGACTAAGAATCATGTACAATGCTGTGAAAAAGTACTAGCCCTCACCTGATTTCTCATACTAAATAGTTTTAGATCTTCAAACAAAAGACAACATAAAACAAAGTCATCCTGAGTAAACTGCAATACAGTTTTTATTATTATTATTTTTTTTATTGAAGCAAAGAAACGTTATCCAGTACTTAGCACCAATGTGAAAAACTAATTGCCCCCTTAAACTTAAAATTTGGTTGTGCCACCTGTAGCAGCAATAACTACAACCAAACACTTCTGATAACTGGAGATCAGTCTTTCACAGCACTGTGCTGGAATTTTGTCCCACTCTTCTTTGCAGAACTGCTTTAGTTCAACCACATTGGAGGATTTTTGAGCATGAACTGCCCGCTTAAGGTCCTACCACAGCATCTCAATTGGTTCAAATCAGGACTTTGACTAGGCCACTACAAAATTATTAAAAAAAAAAAAAAAAAAAAAAAAAAACATTTAGAGGTGGATTTACTACTATGCTTTGGATCAGTGTCTTACTGCATAATCTAATTGTGCTTGAGTTTCAACTTATAATGATAATGAGTCTTTATTTATCACATATACATTACAGCACAGTGAAATTCTTTTCTTCACATACCCCAGCATGTTAGGAAGTTGGGGTCAGAGTGCATGGTCAGCCATGATACAGCACCCCTGGAGCAGAGAGGGTTAAGGGCCTTGCTCAAGGGCCCAACAGTGCTGGGGCTTGAACCCCCGACCTTCCGATCAGTAATCCAGAGACTTAACTGTCAAGCCACCACTGCCCCGGACTGAACACTGGACATTCTCCTTTAGGATTTTCTGGTAGAGAGCAGAATTTATGTTACCTTCAATTATTGCAAGTTGCCCAAGCGCTGTAGTAGCAAAGCATCCCCACACCATCACACTTCCATCACCATGATGTTCTTTTTGTGGAATTCTGTGTTTGGTTTTTGCCATATGTAATGGGACCCCTGTCTTCTAAACAGTTCCACTTTTGACTCACAGAACATTCTCCCAAAAGGTTTGAGGACCATCAAGGTGTGTTTTGGCAAAATTCAGACAAGTCTTAATGTTCTTCAGGGTTAGCAGTGGTTTTTGCCTTGCCACTCTTCCATGGATGCCATTTTTGCCCAGTGTCTTTCTGATAGTGGAGTCATGAACCTTTATTGATGCAAGAGAGGCCTGTAGTCCCTTTGATTTTGTCCTTGGCTCTTTTGTGACTTCCTAGATGAGAAGTTGCTGTGCTCTTGGAGGAATTTTGGAAGGTCAGCCACTTCTGGGAAGGTTCACTACTATGCTGTTTTTCCATTTGGAGATAATAGCTCTCACTGTGCTCCTGTGGAGTCCCAGAGGCTTTGAAATAGCTTTGTATCCCTTCCCAGGCTGATGTATTTCACTCACCTTCTTCCTCATAATTTCTGGAATTTCTTTCAACTGTGGCATAATGTGTTACCTGGTAAGACCTTTTAGCCAATTTTATGCTGCTGAAAAATTCCTATTTTAGTGTTGATTTGATTGAACAGGGTTTGCAGTAATCAGGCTTGGTTGCGTCTAGTCCAGCTGAACCCCATTATGAATGCAGTTTCATAGATTTGGCTAATTAGTAAGTATGGGGCAAATACATATTCACAAAGGCCCAGTTGGTATTAGATAACTTTTTTCTTCAATATATAACGTTATCATTTAAAAACAGTATTCTGTGTTTACTTGGGCTGCCTTTGTTTTATCTTAGATTTTGTTATAATTTCTGAAACAATTTAGTAAGAGTCCAGTAACTCTGGATGGTCTCACCAGAGTTTCGTCATGTGCAGCAGTAAAAGACCTTGGTGTGATTATCAAGTCCAGTCTTTTATTTGATGCTCATGTAGATAATATTACTAGGATAACCTTGTTTCATCTCAGAAATATTGCTAAGATAAGAAATATAATGTCACTACATGATGCAGAAATATTAGTTCATGCTTTTGTCACCTCTAGACTAGATTATTGTAATGCATTACTGTCTGGATGTTCCAGTAGGAGCATAAACAAACTCCAGTTAGTCCAGAATGCAGCTGCTAGAGTCCTTACTAGAAACAGGAGATACGACCACATCACCCCTATCTTATCCACACTGAATTGACTCCCAGTGAAATCAAGCATTAATTATAAAATACTATTATTCACCTATAAAGCACTAAACAGTCTCGTGCCACAGTATCTAAGCAAACCTTTGGTTTTCTATGATCCTCCATGCCTACTTAGATCAAAAGGGTCAGCTATTTCTCGAATAGCGAAGACTACAGCAGGGGGAAGAGCTTTCTCTTATAAAGCCCCACAGTTATGGGATAGTCTTCCAATTAGTGTTCAGGACTCAGACACAGTCTCAGTGTATAAGTCTAGGCTTAAAACTTATTTGTTCACTCAAGCTTACCATGAGTAGATTTTCTGTTATACAAAGCACAGTCTTATTTAACAATCTCTCCCTCTCTCCTTCTGCTGAGCCACACATGATTTTATGGAGATGCTAGTGATCCTGATCCTTTCTGCTCTTCGGACCTGCCTGATCTGTTCAGATGGCCTACCTCTGGATGGAGCTCTCATCAACTCCAATTCCAGATGGACATTCTCACTGTGGTTGCTGGGACTACGGTTGCTTCTAAGGCTAAGGACTGCAATTACAACATGCAGTTTTGCACTCGGGTCCCCTTTGAACAGTGGACTAGTTCAACAAACAGACTTCATATAAACCCATAATGAACTTTTTTTTTTTTACTTTCACACTATCCATTGTAACCCAGATGAGGATGGGTTCCCTTCTGAGTCTGGTTCCTCTCAAGGTTTCTTCCTCTTAACATCTTAGGGAGTTTTTCCTCTCCACCGTCGCCACCGGCTTGCTCAATTTGGATAAAATCACACATTTAAAATCTGTATCCCATGTTTATATATTTCTGTAAAGCTGCTTTGAGACAATAACCATTGTAAAAAGCGCTATATGAATAAAATTGAATTGAATTGAAAATTGAAGTATGACATACAAAAATAGAAGAAATCAAGATGGGGTAAATACTTTTTTACAACACTGTATATTCAGTTTGACCTTTCCCCACAGATATCATGCTTTCACAACCAACATACTGTTTACATTTCATTAAACAGTATTAACAATTTAGGTCATTTTGAGTAAGTGGAAATGATAATGCAACAGTGTATTTCAATGATGATCACAACATTTCAAATAAAAATGTCAAAAAAGTTAAGGAATCCACAGTAGTACACAATAGATCCTAATAATACATATATACTGGGGTCAAGCCAATTATCAACACCATGAGCACCATAAGAAGCTTTGTGACATTTTTGGTTCGAGTCCATTGAACAGTGTATGAGGACTTGAAAAATAACTAAAAATAGCTATTTCTTAGAAATTTTGTCTAGTATATAATGCTGTTCTCAAACTGCTCAGGTAGCATCTGGGCATGATGATTATCATGCAGGAAAGCATTAAAGAGTTACTGTATAAGACAAAAAAGCCATTTTTGCTATCTCCTGACCAGTATGGGTCAGTGTGCCGAAATACTGCAGGTACCTTAGGGCCTAATGGTGATGATACTTACCAAGGTTCCTCACAATCCCTCAAAGCATTTCAGAGATACAGCCTCAAGTTAAATTTTGCACATTCTTCAAATTCATTGACACACCATTCAAAAACTGTATGGTTTATCAAAATTCTGTGAATAGCTTTTTTGTCATGAGTGCATCTAGATGATGCAGGCCAATTTTCATGCAAATTTGATGATTTTCTGACAAACTGTTCAGAAATTATAACCAAAAATGTACTTTTTTCATATATCGTGATGACTAGGTGGCACTGGTTCGAAACTGAGCAGGCACCCTCAGGTCGTGATGCCTATGACAAATAAGTTTGGTATGAATATGCTAATGTGTTGCAGAGGTATACCCTCATGTCCATTTTGGCATGCTCACCAACTAATTCATTGAAGCACCATTCGAAAATGGTAGGGTTTATCAAAATTCTTTGAATAACTTTTTGTCATGAGTGCCTCTAGATGAGGCACACCAATTTCGTGCAAATCGGACAAACGTCCTAGGATGCATTCGAAAAAGAAGGTTTTTCCGAAAATTCTAAATGGCAAAAAAACTTTCATGACGTCGTAGGGTGCAATCGAATCATCTTGAGCCAAGGAATCAGAGGAATGAAGGATTTCATTTCTAGGACTCACGGTTCAAAAGTTATTAACATAAACATAAGCGCAATTTTATACATTTGGTGGTGCTAGAAGGATTGAGTTAGAGAATCCAAATTTCCTGTATTAACAGAACACGCTGTCCTCTATCTGTGTGCCAAATTTCATAACATTCCCACAAGCAGTTCTAAGGCCTAGATAGATTTCCAGAGCAGAAGAAGAAGAAGAAGAAGAAGAAGAAGAAGAAGAAGAAGAAGAAGTAACTAACGAAAACAATAGGGATGTTCGCCCCTTCGGGGCTTGACCCCCAATAACAACAGACAAAAATGAATTTGTTCATACAGAAAGATGTTTATTGAATGGTAAAAAGGCTATGTCTGCTATTGGGAGTGGCAGCAAAACTGTGTGTAATTAATATGATTACTTTTATCAAAAACATTTAAAATATTTATATATATTTACAATTGTCTATAAATGACATTCAATAGATTTCATAGTTGTGGTTACAAGAAATAATCAGTCATAACCCAGCCAGATCCCGTCCACTTCCCTGTGTTCCAGGGTTCTCTACCTCTTGCTTCTTTGTCTGTCTGTGTGTGTGTGTGTGTGTGTGTGTGTGTGTGTGTGTGTGTGTGTGTGTGTGTGTGTGTGTGTGTGTGTGTGTGTGTGTGTGTGTGTGTGTGTGTGTGTGTGTGTGTGTGCGTGCGTGTGTCTGGACATAGCACTCCAATTCACGCCTCACCTGACTGAAGATTGATCTCACTTGGTCTTCATCTACTCACCCAATCTGCAGTGTTTAGTGTTTAAGCCCCATTTTTCAGCCACTCATCGCCAGAGTGTTCAGGCTTCAGTGACAGACGCTTCCAGCCTTCCTCACATTTCTTTTCATGGCATGTCCAGCAGTGGTGGTTGGTCAATAGAAGGCACTGAGGTGCTGCACCCGTCAAGTTATAAAGAGAAGAAGGCTACTTAAACATGGTAAACATAAGTTAAACATATATTGAAAAATAATTATGAAATAAAATTATTTAGTCATACGATTTGCCTTTTAGTCAAGTTAGCATTTATTAAAAAATAAAAAAAAATCTAAATTGTATTTCATTCATATGTGTGCGCAGGGTGCCGGCCAAATGAGTGCATATGTAGGTCCTTAAACTTTTGAAAAGCAGGTGACTTGATGCTGCTCTCTAATTGGCTTGCTTCAGATTGTCCTTGGGGCACAGCTCATTGCACCCCAGACACTCCCACTTTTGTTGTTAGTGAATCAATATTGTTTTTATATTTTTTTTACCTCATGTGATTGGACCATACTCAACGACTCTCTTTCACCCTCAACAGCGTGTCAGTTGACCGGCACTGCAAGAGATTGTTAATAATCTAGAAGGCACAACATTTCTTCCAGATGAAAGACAATTTGGTTTTGTCTTTATAAATGAAGAAAAAAAAGGATAATGGAGCTTGGACCAGATCAATCCAACTTACAAATTCAGCAGCAGTCAGGTGATCATGGACAAGTTTACACCCGGGGTTTCTCCAGTTGGCGTTGGCTAGATGTACGCAAGTAAGTCGTGTATTTTATTGTTTTCCTTGTTTGCTGTTTCAAAGTCTTGGCACCGAAACGTCGTGGACAACAAGGGGAGTACGAGACTTAAACCATCTTTCTGAAAAATGCAAATGGCATGAAAGTAGCAGCAGCCATCTAGACAGTGCTATGAGGCTACACTTTTTTGGGGAAGCTTAGTATTGCTGAAGAACTAGATGAAGGCTACAGTATTGGCATTAGAAGGCAAGGGCAAAATTTATTTTCAAGTAGTGCTACTGGCCATTGTTTAGGCAACATTGCAGTGTTTTTTTGAGTGATTACAGCTTTTTTGAGTGATACTTTATTACTGATAATAAACCCACATTAAACTCAAATTCACTGATTCGTGGTACCTTATTGCATACTTTAAGAGTTGCATTTTCCATTTTTAGCTAAGCATTTTAGCTAAGTTGATACATTGTTATATCACCTGTTAAATGGCTATTTAACAATTACATTCAGTCCCATATTACTGACGGTGCTATGTTCAGTTTTCATTGCGCCCTCCCCAAAATATTTAGCACCAGCCGCCACTGCTACGACCCTCCAGTGTTTTCTTTGTCGAGTTTTCCTGTGCTTATCCTGTCCGTTTCTCCTCCTGTTCCAGATTCACTGCTCACGCTGCCTGCCTGCTCACTCTCGGCTCACTTCCTGCTATGCCCAGCCCCACCTTCCTCCTGGTTCACCGACTCTGCACTCGGCTCTCAAACCACTGACCCAAGTTTAAGCCTACTCATGCGCAGTCTCCCACTCCCTTCAACTGAGGATCCAACCCTCATGCTTTGGACCCATGTTCGAATCCCGACCTCCACCACCCTATTTCAACTCACCTGTCTCACACACCCTCACTCCCTCTTAATAAAAGCCGGTTTATCCTGAACTCCTGTGTCTGTGTTCCACATTTGGGTTTGCCAAACTCCACCTCTTGCTCAACTGTCACTTAAGTCCAGAGATAATTTTGCTCTAAATACTGATATGTACTTTCTTAAAAATAATGTCAATTGCTATAATAATACTAGTGTTCATGTGGAATCAAAAACATTTTGGCATTAAAGTTCTAAACACCAACATTGTGCTAAAACACTGTCCACAGATCAAACATTTATGCAACATTCACCAAGAAATTCCTCAGTCTTTACTCATTACACAATGCATCAGGTAGAAGGGCAAACTGCAAATCAGAAACCTCAAAACCCAGCTGGAATAGACCTAACTCAAGAGAGATGCCTCCAATTAAATTACGTCTTTAAGAACTGGTCTCATCGCACATAGGAGGCTGTCTTTTGTATTCATATGAAGCCATGGGATGAAAATAAATTAACTAAATTAATTGCAAAGCAAAACAAGAGAATGCAGATGCATGCCTTCTCTCTGAAGCTGACCCAAATAAAAAAAAAAGCCAAACTCATTTTCTCTCAATTATTTATCAAACAATAGCCTCATGGACCATTTGACATCAAGCATGAGTAACTGATGCTTATGTGAGCTGAGAATGAATGAGATGTCCATTTCACAAAGCCATACTTTTAAACCAAAAATAAAAACGTAGGTGCATTATTTGCAGATGACAGTTTATACACACCATACAATTCCATACCAAAACATACATGCTAAAATAGTTTAACTAAGTCAAGCTTTGAAAATATTCACATGACTCGACACTAATTTTGATTGACGGAGTGCTGGTTTAAATCCTGGAATATAACTAAATAAATGTAATGTCTAATTTTTGACATTTTTTACTTCGCTGCTGAAGTTTCTTCTTCTATGCTATGACTCCCTGTTTCTTTCCAGCTTGTTTTGGTTATTGAGGATGGGTGGACAGACTGCAATAAGGCCCTTTAGTCTCCTTCTTGTTTACAATTGCTGCCACGTGTGCATCTCCTTCCCCATCTTTCATTTTACACTTGACCAAGCATCTGAAATGAACCTCAAGGAGACAAACATGAGGCCATGCACAGTTATAATTTCCCAATAATGTGGAGAGGTGGTGCATTAACTGAATTAGCTATCTTCTCTGGCTTGTTGTCTTTTGCGATAAGAGGCTAGCAGAGCTGCCATTTGCTCTGAGCAGGATTAGGGAGGGTGCAGGGCCTATTTCGAACAACATGGGAGCGCATCATAATGAGGCTGCTGCACAGGGCTGTAGACACACTTTTCATTGAGCTCTTTAATCATAGTCAAGGTGAATTTTCCTCTCTTCCGAATGAGTGCGAGGAGGGGATTTGCAAGTTCCAAATTTGCTGATGACATTTAATCTCTGTGGAGGAGGACTGCAGTTTCTGACTGACATTCATGCATGCAGAATGAAAAAGGACATGGGTGGAAACAATGAACAGAATACATATTTGACTCACAGGATGACATTGTTTCAAAGCTATTAATTTATTCTGTGATATAACAGGGAAAATGTTCATTATACTAATATTGTTAATGTCCTATATTTTATACATATTGTTAATGATCACTTTTTATATGTTTGCTGTCCATATAGGTGGTGTTATCTGTCTAGCTGTCATGACCAATCTAGGTAGGCCAAAACATAAATAAGGATGTTTTCCTCAGCCTTCCGGTTCACCAACTGCCACACCCAAAATTCAAGCCAAAGTATTAGCCAGTAGTTTATCAAAGCAATTTCTTCAGGGATAAAGTAAACAATCTCCCTGACATAGACAGCTAATTAGGAGTTATTATGAAGACCCAATACTGGGTAGGATCCCACTCTGCTTTCAGAGCAGCCTCAATTCTTTATGGTGCTGTGATGCATTCCACAAGGTGTAGTGAAGAATCTCAAGGTGTTCCTTTGAGATTTTCTTCTAAGTTGACATGATTGCATTACATAATTGCTGGCTAACTGGTGCTCTACTGGATTCAGGTCTGTTGACTAGGGAGGCCATTGAAGTAAACCGAACTCATGCTCATGGAAGCAGCTTCAGATGACTTGTGCTTTGTGATATTATAATGGAAGTAGCCATTATAGGATGTGTAAATTGCCATATAGGAATGGATGTGGTCATCAACAATATTGGCACACACTGGCATTAAGGTGGAAAATGTGTGCCAAGAAAACATTCCCCACACCATTACACCACCACCACCACAGAGTCCATTCAGTGAATATTTAAGCTATATCACAAGCAAGAGTGCAGATATACTGAATATCAGCATGACTATGATCAGGCACGATGCCACAGTTAATCACAGCTATGCCGGTATTTAGTATAACAGCATGATTGTGAGTGTGAATTTGCTTTTATACAAGGGTTTTATGGATAAGATATTAATATTGAGTAACTGATATTTCAGACAAAATAATAATAACATTTTCACACTCACTGATAGCCCATCAGTTAGCTGGCTAGCTAGCTCACAATAATTTGTACATTCCACTTTAAAGGTGCATCCAGTGTCTTCCCTTCTTCCTTTTCATCTCCATCTGACAAAGCTTTTATGTTTGAAGTCAGAAGTTATATTCATGAAAAAAATCTTGTTTGCCATGTCCTCGGATGATGTTGCTGACTCTACTGTAGTAAGAGTTCAGTGAAACTGTTGCTAGAATTGGAATTTTACATGGCGAACACAGACAAGTAGAGTGATACAAACAGTGAACCATCCCAGTGCAGTTATGCTAAATGAAGCACTCTTGGAATGCTGCTCGTCCAATCAAATTAATGGACCGGATCTGACTATTGTGTAAGAATTGCATATACACAGTGTATATATAGGCTAGTGCATTCTGTAATTAAATCATATATATATATATATATATATATGAAGGTTTAAGGACATCTTTATAGAGTTTGCTTCTTTTTCACCAATTTTAATTAATATTTGAAACATATCGGTTGCTTGAGGGTTAAACAAAATCATTAAGCAGAGGTAGAGTAAATTCTGTTTGCTGTTTAAATCTCTGTGACAGTTACTGACTCAGAGGCTGAAGCAGGCCGTTCTGCTCAGCTAAGTCTGAGTCAAAGGTTTAGTCTGGCAAGGTGCATATTTGACTTTGCGGCAAATATTTGTTCAACCTGCCACAGGGTTTTATTGATTTAAGGTCTGTTGTGGAGCCAAAAATAACAAAAGACTGATGGTCAAATATGAATTGCATGGCAATAAGCAAAATGACCTCCTTGCTTTTTCTATTCCCTTTGTCTTCTTTTCTCTCCATGCTCACTATTTTTCTTCTTCACCTTTCTTTTCTCTTGCCTTCATCTTTCCTTTATCTGTCAATTTTTTTTTTTTTACTCCACTGGCATTTCACTCTCTTTTCTCACACATCTACGCTGAGAGATAATTAATCCACATTGTGGGCCTGCATCTGGGTTGATATGCTGGCCATATTTCAGAGTGCTGATACATCTCCAGTGATGTGCATGATGTCCCCATAACTCCATCTGCACTCGGATAAGGTTTGCAAGTATAACTTAGAGCTCCATAAATTCTAGAGACTGAAAGAAATACAGCTCTTTTATTAAAACTGTAAATCTAAAGCCTTGTCCATAAAAACGAGAAGATGAAAAAAGATGTCAGTTTTACCAGGCCCCAAGGTAAGAGCTTTTAGCCACTCCATTGTATTTGCTGATGACAGAATATGGGAAGAACATAAACATTTAATATGTCTATTAGATAGTGCAGGATAATAGAAGAGGCTGGGAGGGAAGGGGAGGGGAGAGGTGCTTATCTGCTAAAGTCATTGTGTTTCATTCTCCTCAAGCAGTCATGAGTCATTTTAAAGAGCATACGGTCAGCTTATTATATTAAAGTTCTCTCAGAGAGTAAACATGGATTCCATGCAGTGAACAACAGACCATGATGACAAGCATGTATACACCATAATTATTATTTAACCAAATGTGCATGCAAGATACTTAGTATGTAAAAGGAAAAAGTATCCAACAGATGATGAGTTAATCTTAGTCATTCTCTGTGATGTTTACTTTTAGCAGATAACATGTTTCTGATTTACAGAATCAGTCATGCATACTTTCTCACTTAATTAATGACAGTGCTGCTTCTTTGCTTTATTTAGTGAACTGTCTTGATTCACCAGCATTTTCCTGTTCATTTAAAACAATTATCTGAACATCAAGCTGAAAAGCAGCATTCATGCTTAGTACAACTCATGTGTAGTGTACATCTTTGCCAATCTCATTCTTCAGTGGAATTATTATTTCTTTCCAAAGTGTTAATTTCAGTCCAAAGTACGCTGACATTTTTGACATGATCCAAGATTCAGATGCATCCTTTTATAATTTGAACATTCACATTTACCAGGGACTTAGTAAAAATAGTCACACCCATGATACGCATGTTGAACACTCCATTTAATATTTAGTTCTCCTTTGCTGTTATAATAACCTCCACTCTTCTGGGAAAGCTTTCTTCTAGATTTTGGAGAATGACTGAGGGGATTTAGCCACAACAGCATTAGTGAGGTTGGGCAGTTCTGTTGGGCAAGGAGGTCTGGGGCGTAGTCACCATTCCCAAATGTGTTCAGTGGGGTTCAGGTCAGGGTTCTGTGCAGGACAGTCAAATTGTTTCACATCAACCTTGGCAAACCATGTTTTCATGTACCTAATTTAAACTAAGGGTTTGGAACCCTTCGTTCCAGTGAATGGAGATTTAAATGCCTCAGCATACAAAAACATCCTGTACAATTGTGTGCTTCTGACTTTGTGGCAATAGTTTGGGGAAGGCCCATATATAGTGGGGATGGTAAGATGTCCACAAACTTTTGGCCATATAGAGTAGTCTTAGCATTTTAGCTTATTTGGCAGTGGCTTTAAATTTTGATTTGGGACATAGTCACAAACATGTGTATATATTAATAGAACAGAAATCTTTTACTTTCTGTATATAAGACTTAAATGTTATTTGAGAAGAAGATCACTACAGTTAACAACCTCATAAACTGCTTTAAGACACTAATGATGTTGGCACAAGCCTACCTCTACTTTTGTAACCTCATCTACTCATATAAAAATAACATTTGTGGCACTTTATCAAAGACTATAACTTTACAAATAATAATGAGTAATCAATTTTATCATAAGCATCATACACATTTCACCCACATCACATGTACATTGTAATCAAATTCACTGTTTTTTTTAAACCAGTTAGCTATTGAATATGCTAATTATATCTATTTTGGTATGGCATGTATTTAATAAGTTGAACAAAATATGACATTCACTACATGAAGAAATCTCACTTACCTAGCAAGCTAATAATTGAAAAACCTTTAGCAGGCTGAACATTTTTTTACAGCCATACTTGTTAAACTGACCCCTTATTTACGTAATGCGATCTTTGCAGCAAGACAAAGCAAAGTTAGAAAAACATTTCTACATAATTTTTGGTGACTTATATTTATGCTTTATTCAAGTAAAAGAGTATGTTATAGCCATAAAACCAAATATTGGTCAAAACTCTTTTTTTTTTTTTTTTTTTTTAAATCATTTTTCCTTCTTTAAGGCAAAATGACATATGGGTGTAAATCACATTCTTGTCCTTCAAAACATCTTTGAAACCTAATAATTTAAAACATGTCCATGGTGCTCTTGTTTGTTTTTTTATCCTAAGGCTTATAATTTTCAGACTTCAGCTTAAAGCAGTACATATTTACAATTAAGAAAATACATTTGCACAGACTTAGGATAAAAAGACAAAGATATTAAATTATTAGGAGTTTGATCATAACACTGAGGATAGCCTGGAGACCAAATATAACACTAGAAACAGCTCAGGTGATGAGTCTGTTGCATGGGAAAGCTTGAGAGGTGAACAAGACTCTGAAGAAAACTTAGGTACTGAACCTGTCACAGGAGAGGGTTCAAGGGCTGAGCCTGACACTGAGCACAAATCTCAGCCAGGGCTTGACAATTGGGACATGACAGGGCCTGTGCCTGGAAGAAACCAGAGCCAAAAACTAGCTCCAAAGAAAACTTAGAAATGAAAACTAACTAGGGGAATTCTTGGGGGGCTGAGCACAACTTCGGTGAATGGATGCAGACAAGGATTGACAATAAGGAGTCTAGAAGTCCTTGGAAAGGGATAGCGCCTAAAGGTAACCCAGGAAAAGACTTGGCTTAGTTTATTTCAGTGTCTAAAACTGTCTCTTGGTAGATCTCAAGACATGAAGTACCCAGCTGAAAAAAGTTCTATGAGAGAATTTTGGGGACGGAATCTGTCAGAAAATTTTTGGGAACTGATCCTAACAACAGGAAAACATTAGTGCACTAGCCTTAGGGTCAGGTGCTACATTAGACACAATAATTCTGGCTACAAACGCACTGCCCCATAGACTGTCTGATATCTTTTGTACTCTTTCTGGCCACCCATGGGCTACTTGCACAAACACTTGCTAATTTTATTTACCATGGTTTCTGCATTTCCCACTCATTTACTACACTTTTAATTTAAAATTTTCAAAGCACCTTATAGTAAGCTGGAGAAAGGCTTAATCGTAAATACATGACTATGAAGGTAAGAAAATAGCTATTATCAGAAACACACACCCAAGCTAATGTTGAGCCACACATTTCACTGAAAAGTAACTTGTAGTGTTGCCAACTGGGTGTCTTCTGCTGGAAGGATGTGGCTCATAATATTAATTTATAGACACCAGTGGTGCTGGTGGTTATTAAAATAGGATAAGCACAACTTTCTGTTATTGACAAATATATAAATATGTTTCAAATGTAACATAATGATATGATTATATTAATGTGCTTGTTCTAACATGTTATTGTTTACGTATATAGTAACAGCTCATTTATAGGGATTTGTATGGCAGACAAGGTGATGTATTCATAGTTGCATGTAACGTGAGTTGTTAAATTTTGAAGAAATTGCTGTGTCCCCAGAAAGGGACACAGCAGTTCTAATGATCCTTCTTCAGTTGTCTTTGAAAATGTACTGTCTTAAATATCTTATGGTGTACTATATGACATTTAATTTTATTGAGTTATGAAAGAAAAAAAAAAACAGTACTGACAAACATAAACAGTGCTACTGGAGAGTGAGAAACATGTTATTTCAAAACAAAAATAGAGTATGTAATAACCCTGAGTGTAAGTAGCCCATTGAAGGATCTTGAAGTTGCACAAGGTGGCTTGGGGGTTTGCACCTCCAGGGTTGGGGGTTTGAATCCCGCCTCCACACTGCATGCTTGGAGTTTGCATGTTCTCTCTGTGCTCCGTGGCTTTCACCAGGCACTCTGGTTTCCTTTCCCAGTCCAAAGACCTGCACTGTTGGCTGATCAGCATTTCCAAATTGTCTGTAGTGTGCGAATGTGTGCGATTGTTCCCTACGAGGCTTGGCACACTCTCCAGGGTCTCCCCCGTCTTGTACCCAGAGTTCCCTGGAATAGGATCCAGGCTCCCCTGTGTAGGATAAGCATTATGGAAAATGGAAGGATGAATATTTTTAAGCATTAGTGGTGAATAAATTAAATAACCTTGTATGGTTGCCAATGGCTTAATGGAAAAGGGCTGTTGACATTTACCATTTCAGTCAAATTGCCTCCTTCTTTGAAAGTGACCATGTTTTTTGACAAAATTTACCAGACTCTCTAGAAAATGGTAGACATTTGGCTTGTAGACGGGTTAAAGGTAAGTTCCAAATCTGATATTAGAAACAAAAGTTCACACACACACACACACACACAACCAAAAACATTTACATTTCCATTTATTCATTTAGCAGACACTTTTATCCAAAGTGACTTACAAATGAGGAAATATAAGCAAACTGATATATCAAGCAGAGAACAATACAAGTAGGGCTACCATGTAAGATTTATAATTGAGTTCTAGAGAAGCAAAGTGTGCAGAGTAGAGGTGTAAGAGCCAGAGTAAGTTTTTTTTTTCTTTAAATTATGTGGGGGTTAGCATTTTAGAGGTTAATTAAGTGCTCACGGAAGAGGTGGGTCTTTAGCTGAAACAGGAGCAGAGTCAGAATTAGAAACAGGAACCAAGATTAAACTATGAAAAGGGGAAAAAAGACAAAAGCTGGGTTATGGGCCAGGGCCAACACAAAGACTGAACTAGGACCATGAACAGAGGTAGTAGCTGATCTAGGAACCTGAGCAGAATGCTAGGTGTATGATCAGAGGTAGTGATTGAACTAATAACTGCATCTGAATCAAAAACTAGATAAAAAATTAGCCTAAGGCTTGAGCAAAGGTAAAGACAAAGTTAGGAACATAGACACAATTACAGCTAGAAGCATGGATGATAACAGAGGTTAACTATAGGAAAATAACCATGGGCAAATTTTCAGGGACAGAGACAAACATAGACATTACCAGTGCAACAATGGAGGGATCTTATGGTTTGAAACACAAAAAGAGATAGGCCTAGTTACAGTTTTTATTAAAAGAGATATAGGCAGACAAATCCAAATCGGTAAACCAAAGCGTGGTCCAAAAACATGCAAAAGGTCAGGCGATCGGCAAACAGGCATAAATAGGGTGAGGCTACAATCAGAGTCGAGAAACGAGAAACGAGGTCAATGAACATGAAACGAAATGAGAACAATGAACAACTCATTGGTAATGAGTTAAACTCAATGCTGTGCAAAGTGCACAGAGACACAAGGGGTTTATATAACAAATGTAATTATGGGTTAAACACTGAACAGCTGAAAATGATGACACGCATTCGGGAAACAGCCAATGACAAAACAGGGGCGGAGACAGAACATAACCATAACAAAAGCATGTGTCCATCATAAACAAAGTCACTGTCATTGAAGTTTCATCATTTGCTAAGTGCTCGCGCATCTGGCTCGTGCACAAGCACGCACTTCAGTTCTCCGTGCACACTACAACACTGCAGAGCTGACCCAAGGGGAAATCGTGACATATATATCCAATATTACATATCTGTGAGTGGCAACAGTATGTGAACCTTTGCTTTCAGTATCTGGTGTGACCCCCTTGTGCAGAAATCACTGCAACTAAATGTTTCTGGTAACTGTTGATCAGTCCTGCACATCAGCTTGGAGAAATTTTAGTCCATTACTCAGTCCAGAATTGCTTCAACTCTGTGATGTTGGTGGGTTTACTCATATGAACTGCTTGCTTCAGGTCCTTCCACGACATTTCTACTGGATTAAGGTCAGGACTTTTACTTGGTCATTCCAAAACATTAATTTATTCTTCTTTAACCATTCTTTGGAATTATTTGTGTGCTTAATGTCTTTGTCTTGCTGCATGACCCACTTTTTCTTGAGATTCAGTTCATGGACAAAGATCCTGACATTTTCCTTTAGAATTCGCTGGTATAATTCAGAATTCATTGTTCCATCAGTGATGGCAAGCCGTCCTGGCCCAGATGCAGCAAAATAGGCCCAAACCATGATATTACCACCGCCATGTTTCACAGATTTGATCAGGTTCTTATACTGGAATGCAGTGTTTTCCTTTCTCCAAACATATTGCTTCTTATTTAAACCAAAAATTCAATTTAGGTCTCATCGGTCCACAAAACATTTTCCCATTAGAGTAACACTTTCTATGGTGCATATGCCATATGAAAAGCTAAATAAAATACTCAGAGACAGTTAAGTCACATTTTAATGAAAAGCAATATTATACATTGAGAGACTTATACAACTCTGGGCAAATACATGTATTAGCAATCAAACACTAAGAGGAAGAATATTTTTCTAACTTTCAACTAAAGTTTCTTACTTGGAATGAGTTCCATTAACTTTTTAAATTTATAGTTAGAATATTTGTTTGTCAAACTTTTATACAATGAAAACATTTAACATTTAATTATTTAACCTTCACTTATGCCTATTTCTCCTGTTAGTTTTAGGTTTAGCAGAGAGTGAATTGAAATGAAACTGCATAATGCAGAAAAGACTTTTCCCCCTACAGCTACATCTAAAAAGTTAGGAATCCTACACACACACACACACACACACACACAATATATATATATCCCTGTGTGCCTAAAGAATATAATGCAAATCTGAGCAGTTTCAGAAAGAGATCCTCTAACAAGGTATTCAAAATAAAAATAAAGTTATGTTATAGAACTGATGGGGAATAGGGGAATTTTTTTTTTAATGATTACCAATTAGATGTTCCTTACACACTGTTTCCTTTGCCTGTTTGCTTGTCCCATGACACTGTAATACTAGGCTAATGCTTATAACTAGTGACAGGTTAACTGTTTTTGTAATTTCTTAAGTGATTTACAATCAATTCTTGCTTAATACATTTACAGTAACAAGTGGAATGCAGGCAGTCAACAAAAGACATGAGAGTATATGGGTCATATTGTGATGGATCTGTAAGTGAGGCAATTATATCCCAACTTTATATCAGAGGCACAAACTTAAAAACATAGCTAGCATTTGCAAACAGGCTCATGTTCTGCTCAGGATGAATTGCTTTGTTCTCACAGGTCAGGCAAGGAGCTTTAATTAGTATATTTCTTTACACAATGAATATGATATTCATTTAGGTGTCCATGTCTGAATTTCAGAGTGTTTTCCCATGTTTTCTCTGACATAAACAGCACAGTATAACCTTTCTGCTAATAGCAGACCATCTGCAGGGTCCTACCTATGATCCAACCCCCTTAAGGCCTTTCAGCTTCCCTTTACCAAATCTTCATAATTTACTAAATATATTCATAAACTCGCACACAGCATCCTAGCCACCCAGGGCATGCAGCTTGTCACAAAGCATTAGCTTAGCCAGAGAAACATATCCTAATTGGAGAAATCCTTGAAGTTTTTTGTCTTTTGACTTTTGCCAGGCTTATTATGCATCATGTCCTTGTATGTATGTCTGGTGCCCTTAAGGGTGCCGCAAGCAAGTGAAACACATTCTCATTAGTGGCATAAATGATACAGTATGCTTCCTGTCACCAAGTTTGCATTTAATGCAGTTTGCAAGAACAGGCATGCTGAGATCTTATAAAACACCCAGTGGAGCGGTTGCAGAAGTTTTGTTACTTCATATTCACCATTCAAAGAAAATACCACCATTCTGTCAGTAATTACATTGTATAAGAGGTTATACTGTGCAAGACAAGTCCATGACTGTAACTAGTCAAGATCGACCATCAACTGAATAGCCACAGGTACTTACTTTAGGTAACATGTACTTGTACTTTTCCCAAATGCAATAAAGTTACATTTTGATTCTATGCATCTTATGTTAGAGATAATCCAAGATTATTAGCATAGATAGCTAATATTACCTGTTTCTTTACCTGTGTATTATCTTTCCAGGTGTGTTGCAAAATCTGATATAATCTGCAAAGTGTTTGAAACATTTGATGAAATATTTTAAATCCATCCATCCATCCATTTCTATAACGCTTATCCTTCAGTGTCACAGGGAACCTAGAGCCTATCCCAAGGAGCATCGGGCACAGGCGGGGTACATCCTAGACAGGGTGCCAATCCGTCACAGGGCACAATCATATACACATTCACACACCCATTCATACACTGCAGACACTTTGGACATGGCAATCAACCTACCATGCATGTCTTTGGACTGGGGGAGGAAACCAGAGTACCCGTAGGAAACCCCCAGGGAGAACATGCAAACTCCACACACACAGGGCAGCATCGGGGAATCAAACCCCCAACCCTGGTGAATGTGCTAACCATTAAGCCCCCATGAGCCCGAAATATTTGAAATATTTAAAATATTTTAAGTAAAGAAATGACAAATATTTTGTGTTCTCTAACACCAAACTTTATTATACACAAATAGATTTTTGTAGCATCTCTTAGTTGCTCATGTAAACAAACTAAAGCTTGATTTCGTAGTCAATGGGCTAAATCAAATGGAATATCAAATCAACTGGAAATGTGTCTTCAAAAATAAAACATAAACAATAAAATGCTAAAAGCAACTGCATGCTAATTATTTGCTAAAAGTTCTGTGAGGCCCTGAGTTTAAGAAAAAATTCACAGAAGACTTTCACTTTCACATTATCATTTATAATAATATAAATATATTAGAAAATAACATTGAAAAAAGTTTGTATATTGATTGTATTGCATTTGTATTAGTTTGTAAAATATATCTTGTTTTTATGCTACAGTACATTGTACTGCAATTGGCAACAAACATTTTATGAATCCTCATTTTATGACAACCACCCCCTCCCCCAAATCTCTGGACATATATATGCACTAGAAGCCATTGCCCCGATAGTGCTATATATATATAAAAAAAAAAGTCACAACGTGGAGATATTATCAGTAATCTGAAGAACTACCTAGCAAATCATTTTACACACAAGTTTAGCACAAGTCAAAAACACAACCTTCCTCAGCCATCTACATTTTGTAGCAATCTACATTTTGACAACTTAACAAATTTAAATTATAACTAAGTTTTACTGAGATGATTAAGCAGATGGCATTTCCCTGTTCTTTTGGTGTCCTGTCCTAGCAGGGTAGCCCAATAGTACATGCATATGTTTGTACAGAATAGCTAATATTGTGCTAATAACATTGTCTCCCCTATCCCTACATGTGTTCGAAGAATTGCAGTTCCCCAATATAATGTGTTAGACAAAAGGACTTTCCACATCCTTTCCACACACCACTAGTGGCACCCTCCCTATTTGTTACGTGTCCTTCATTGTCAACCTTCCCCTGGGGAAAACACTGTCACTTCTCCTTATATGATGCTGTTGTTCAGCCTTGGCACTGGTAATGGCTTTTGATCCAGACAAACCCATGGCTAAATGCACACAGAGGCAAATCATTTCACGTGGCTCTCTACTTGCTTGATGATTGACTTTTCAGACACACTCTGAGATGAGGTCTAAGAAGCCATGAATTTTCCCTGTCCCATTATCGCAAGATTAAGGCAGCCTTAGCCGAACTGAATAATACATAGAAGGTTAAAGGGTTAAAAGGCAACCTTAGTTTCCAGTTTGTTTGCTCCAATAAGTAATTGCTGATTATCCCAATCAAAAATGTTATTTTTTAAAATATTATATTAAATATTAAATATATTTTTTGAGGTGGCTGATACAAAATAATATTTATAGACTGGAATGTGGATAAAATGTGTTAACACAGTGCTAAATGTATTTATTTTTTCTTCTCTGTACACCTGTAATTTAAATAAGATTGTTTATTAATCTAAATTTTAAATAAGATTAAATAATTAATTTATTATAATAGGATTAATAAATTTAATTGATTCGGAGAGGAAACGAAAGTCAGGTTATATTATATTGTCTGATTTTTTTTGTTTGTAAATGTCTTTTTATTCAGTTCTGATGACAGAAATGACAATTATTGTCTTAACCCACTATCATGAGTAACACTAGCTTAAACTCTGTGATTAAGACATCATAGAGAACATTTTTTTTCTTGTAACTTAATTAAATTTCTTTGACAACTTAATTTCTCTACACATTCATCTGAATTCCTCCATCCACTTCACAATCCTGGACACGTCCTCATGGCTTGACTGATGACAAATTTCAGAAACACAAAGCACATTTTTCATGAACAAGGTCAGTGTTGTTATCATTACAAATATATTTTCTATATAACCCAAACTCAGTGGGTATTTTTGCTTCATGATGATATGATTACTCTGTTTTGCCTGTTTTGTTGCTGTGTTGCTAATTAGCTAGCTTTTCATAAGTCTGCCACTAACTGATAGACCAGGTACTCTACATCAAATGTTTTGTGAGAACAGGTAATTATATGCTAACTCAGAATTCTGTTGGTGAGCTAAAGAAACATCAGATTCTGGTAAGTTTGCCCTACAATGTTGCTGTAGTACAAGGAGAACTAGACAACCACTAAATTAATTAATGTTAATGTTCTATGGAGCTTATTGGAGGAGATGATACCAACCATTGATTTGATCAATTTTAATAGCGTTCCATTTTGTTCTGTATTATGAAAATTACTCTTTGTGATTTTCACAATGAGTAATGTAAAATTACATTATTCTTTTGTTGCAAAGTGTGATGTCCTTACATTAATACACCACTAGATGGCACTCAGTTCCATAAGGTAGTTAGGTGATGAAGTAAGATGAGAGTAGAGTGAGAGAATGCTGCACATGTGCGTGTTTATTTATCATGTTGGTTACGAGCATTTTTATAAAAGTTTCCTGAAGGAATATCCTTTTTGTTTTTCTTGTTTACTGAAGACATAACTCAAAGCATATAATTTGTTACTGTTAAAGATGCTGTTTGGCGCATAGGCTATGTCTCGCGGTTAAATGCCATAGCAGGGTTCAATGTATTGTGGCTTTACCGACATTTTGCATTCATGTAGTCTTAAATATAATCATCATAATCATTCATATTTACAGGTTAGTTGACATTACTCGAACCAAACAAGTTTTGACATGATACTTAAATGATATGTCATTAATTTGATTCTGAATCTTATATCAGAAATTGCAAATTGCTCAATCTTTTGTTCTGTACCACTTACATTTCTAGCCTTTTGTTGCCCCTGTCCTTGTCACAAAAAGGAGACATGGACAGAAGCAAGTGCAGGTTAGGTAGTTTAATACAAAAACAACAAGTCCAAAGGGTAATGCAAAAATCCACAACTTTCAACGAGCAGGGGTCAGGCTAACAGTCAAAACAAGGCTAGGTATAGAAACGAGGTAGCAAATTAGAGAAAAGTCAAAACCAGGAAACAAACACGATATCACGGCTTGGTATAGACAGAGCACACATCAACTGAGCGTATACTTTGCAAATACATAGTGTTCAAAATGACTCTTATATAGCATGGAGTGAGTGAGGGTGTGATTGGCAACAGGTGTGTGTGTGTGTGATTAGAACTCCGGGGAAGGTGAAGGTGTGTGTCTGAAGTGTAGTCCTCTTCAGCCATGTTTGTAGTTGGTGGTGCATTCTGGGAAATGGATTCGTTGGTTTGCTGTGATATGACCGTGCTGAGCCAAGCCCCAACCCCCCTGAATGGCTTACTCCAGGAGCAGAGTTCTTTCTGGGTCTGACCCAGGGTCGTGGTCCTGGATGTTCTGGATGTAGGGCATGAAAATCACTGCATTGACTTGGGTCTAGAATGTCCTGAGAAGGAACCCAGCACTGTTCCTCTGGCCCGTAACCCTCCCATTCGACGAGGTACTCTAGCTTTCCCCAGCTGTGTCTGGAGTTAAGGATGTTCTTTACAAGGTAGGCTGGCAGGCTGTCGATGTCCAAGAGATCAGGTAGGGAGTCGAGTGGTACTTATGAAACTAGTGGGGTGGGGATGACGGGTTTGAGGCAAGAGACATTAAATGATGGAGCTATGCAGCTGTGTCTGTGTAGGTACAGCTTGTCTGTGACCTCATTGATCTGCTTGATGATCTTGAAGGGTCTGATGTATCTTTGGCCGAGTTTTTTACACGGGTATGGTTGTTCGAGATCTTTGGTTGAGAGCCACACTCTGACTCATGGCTGCTACTAATGTGTTCACTGCTATGACAATCAGCCTTTTGCTTGTAGGTGTGCGTAGCTTGCACTAGCCATTGTGTGTGCTCTCCCAAACTTTTTCACTCCTTTGGAACCACTGGTCAGTGGATGGGGAGTCGGTGGTGTTGGCATTCCATGGGAACGGAGGTGGCTGGTAGCCCAAGACAAACTGGAATGGGGTGATATGTGTTGCTGAGTGATGTAGGGAGTTCTAAGTATACTCAGCCCAAGGGAGAAATCTGGACAAATCCTCTAGGTTTGATGCACAGAATGTCTGGAGAAACCTTCCCATCTCCTGATTGGCTTGTTCCACTTGACCATTTGCTTGGGGTGGTAGCCTGAGGTTAGATTAATGGTGATACCCATCTTCTCCATGAAACTGGTCCAGATTCTAGATGTGAATTGCGGCCCCTGTTTACTGACGATTTCCTCTGGTATCACAAAGTACTGGAATATGTGCTGGAACAGCAATTTGGCCATTGCAAATGCCAATGAGATGGTCGGCAGTGGATTGAGATGCAGTGACTTTGAGAATCGATCAGCAGCCACTAAGATGGTTGTGTTACCTTGAGACTCTGGTAGGTCAGTGATGAAATCGATAAAGAGGTGAGATCATGGGCATTCTGGTATGGGTAGAGGCTGGAGCTTGCCCACGGGCAGTGTTCAAGGAACCTTAGACTAGGCACACGTCAAGCAGGAGGACACTACACTATGCACCTCTCTTAGCATGTTGGGCCACCAGTACTTCTCTCAAAACAGTTGGTAGGTGCGTTGAGGGACTGCTGTGTGGGCCCAGGAAATGAGCTCCAGCCAGTGCTGCTCAGGAGCAAACTGCTTCCTTGGTGGACATGCTGCTGGGATTTGTGAAAGAGTTTGATCCAATTCCCATTCTATGGAGCTGACTACACAGGAAGGTGGTAGAATGTATTCATTGTGGATGTCTCAAACTCCCGTGCTGTGTAGATGGGAGAGGGTATTGGCTTTGGTATTCTTTGACCCAGGTCTTTTGTACAAGGTGTACTGGAATCGTAAGAAGAAGAGGGACCAACGGGCTTAACAAGGTGTCAAACGCTTGGCTGTACGGAGATACTCAAGGTTCTGGTCCGTGAAAATGATGACAGGGTGCATAGCTCCCTCCAGCCAATGTTGCCATTCCTCCAGGGCTAGTTTGACCGCCAAGAGTTCTGTTACCCCCATCAAAGTTTCGTTCTGCTGGGGACAATTTCTTGGAGAAGAAGGCCACAAGGTGAAGCTTTGGCTTGTTGCTGAACCTCTGTGAGAGGATGACTCTCACAGAGTTGATTTAGTGCTTCTTGGGTGGCTGGGGTCCAGGTTAGCCTCTTGGGCTTGCCTTGTAGCAGGGACATTAAGGGGTGTGCTATGGAGCTGAACTCTCTGATAAAACACCAGTAGACATTGGCAAAGCTCAGAAATCGCTCTAAATCCTTGAGAGTTTGTGGACTGGGCCAATCCACCACTGCTTGCACTTTGCCTTGGTCCATGGTGACTCCCTCAGTGCTGATGATGTAGCCCAAGAAGGAGATGGTGTGCTGATGGAACCCACACTTTTCTACTTTGATGTAGAGCTGGTGCTGAAGGAGGGTTTTGTAAGACCTGATGTACATGGAGGACATGTAACTCAGGGGATTCGGAGTATATCAAAATGTCATTGGTGTAGGTGATGACACGTCTCTCCACCAGGTCCCCAGCAGGTTTCTTAGACATTGTTAATGAGACACTGGAACACTGAGGGGGCGCTAGAGAGCACATATGGCATGACCAGGTACTCATAGTGGCCTGAGGTGGTACTGAAGGCTGTTTTCCACTCATCTCCCTCTCGGATACGGACCAGGTTGTAAGCACTGTGAAGGTCCAGTTTTGTGAAGATGGTCACTGATCTTAGCTGTTGGAGGGCTGCAGGCACAAGTGGCAGAGGAGAGCGGTACATGACAGAACATTGGTCGAGTCCCTGGTAATCTATGCATGGCCTGAGGCTGCCTCCCTTCTTCTCCACAAAAAAGAAACCAGCTGAAGCAGGGGATGTAGAGGGGCTATTGTACCCTTGTTGGAGTGCCTCCTGAATATATTCCTCCATGGCTCGCTGTTCTGTCTGGTATACACCTTCCCCCAAGGTGGACTGGTTCCGGGCAGCTGCTCGCGCAGTGTGGTAGTAGTCCACTTGCTTTCCCCTTGCTGAATAGCTACTCAAGCTCATGATACTCGGGTGGAACGTGAACTGGAGCAGGTTGGTTAGGACTTTCGATGTAGCCGCCAGTGGGATGACTGGAGCTTGAAGACAGTGTGCATGGCAGTAAGGAGACCAGTGTGTGATTTGTTTGCCGGTCCATCGAGGATTGTGTAGCTCCAACCATGAGCGACCTAGGATGATAGGATGTCTGGCAGAGATGGTGACATAGAGAACGATGGTTTCTTTATGGGGTGCACTGATCTGGAGGGAAAGGGGCTCTGTGACTGTGAGATCATCCCTCCCCCAATTGGAGCTCCATCAATGGTTGAATCTTATGTGGCTGCATTAAGGGACGTTGTTGAATGGGGATGTTGAACTAGTTCACTGTGTTTTGATAGATGAAGTTCCCTGCCGCTCCAGAGTCGATCAGTCTTGTGAGAACAGAAAACACCCCAGAGTTTTTGACCATAACTGGTAGAACGAAGGCTTGGTGAGAGATTAACTGGAATGGACTCACCCTTTGGGCATAGGGTCTGGGGTCCCCGCTGTCCCTGGTGTCCTGACGAGACTTGAGAGAGCACTGCCAGATGAGATGATCATTTTTTCCGCAGTAAAAGCAGTGAGACTCTCGATGGCGCCTCTCTCTCTCCTCCTCGCTGAGCCACGTGGGGCCAAACTGCATGGGCTCTGCAGTGGCATGTAGCACTGTAAAACGTCCCTTGCTACGTGCAGGATGGCGAATCTGAAAGAGTTGATCAAATTGAATGGCCAGGTTGATGAGCGAGTTAAGGGTGAGTTGATCATCGTGGCAGGCCAGCTCCGTCACCACTTCCAGGTAAAGTCGATTGTGAAACACAGTCTTTAGAGCTGGTTCTTTCCACTCACTCCTTGCAGCGATGGTCTGGCACTCGAGTGCACATTCTGCAACATGTTATGAGCCTTGAGAAATAGTCAGGAGCTCCTCTCCCATTTACTTGTTATCAGGAGTGTGATTGAAGACATGCTGGAATAGTGCCATAAACTGTTCATAATAGGAGGTGGGCTAGCCGCCTCGCTCCCACTCCACCATTGCCCAGTTGAGACTGTTGCCGGTTAAGAGCTCCATAAAGTCGGTGATCTTGCATGCTTCCGACATGCCTGCATAGCTGGCGAACAACAAGGAGCATTGCAGGAGAAAACCCTTGCATCGCACTGGATCACCGGCATACTTTTCCCGCGCTGGTATCGGAGAAAACGGGGTGTGAGTCGGCATGACGACCAGCATACTTAAGGAAAGATGAGTGACTTGCCCGGTCAGATAGGTGAGCTGTTGGTGCTGTTCGCCCATGGGCTGTCTGTGGGCATCGACGGCTTGTCACCACTCCAGCGTACCTGCTGCTTTCATACAGGCAAAAACTTTTGCACAGAGATGCAAAAATTGTTCATTGTTCGTTGAGTTGGCTTAAAGTGCACCTATTATGCTATATAAAAGTGCCTAATTTTGTGTTAGAGGTCTCATACAATAGGTTTACATGAATCCAAGGTCAAAAACATTATAAAAAACAAATTTTTTATTATAAAAAAATAATTTTCTTATAATTTACATTGAAGCATCACCTCTTTTTCTCAGTGTCACAAACATCTTGCTCAAGGATCTGTTCACTCTAAACTCCTCCTTTCAGAGTGCCTAATCTGCTCTGATTGGTCAGATGTCCCAGTCTGTTGTGATTGGTCTACCACTTATAGCACGTGTCGGAAAGGAAACGCCCATTTCCAGAGCTAAATTTCAGCTCAGTAACAATGTCACTGGTTTTACCTTATCAATTTGAGCCCAAGTTTGATAGTGATACATCGGAAGATCAACCCAAACCACCACCGCAAGCCCAATGAGAACAGGACATTTGTCAGTGGTACATTTATATGTAATTTGACAATAATGTGAGTTAGCCAGTTAGCAGAGGCTGACAGCTAATAGGCTAACAGCTGTGCACTGGCTGTACATGTACACAACACCCAAATATGAATTTGGAACACATGGTAGAAAATATATACATAAGTAATTAATCAAACTTACAGGTTGTGATCCAGAGGTGCAAGATGGTCCAAATAAAGTGGGTACAGCAGCATCTTTAATGAATAATCATTTCGCAAATCCTGCGTTGACTTCAGCTAGATTGGAGAAGCAGTTGTCAGTGAAATGCTGTGGGAAACAGGAAAACAAATGTAAATGTAACACAAACGAAGGCCGGAGTAGAACTGGTGTGGTATCATTTTAAAAATAAACTCTAACCACTGATACTTTACATCCTTGTCCTTTGGCAATTTTTGCAAAGTGGTTTTGCTTTGGCAGTGCTGAAAACAACATCTTTTAGAAATGGCAATAACAGGAACCTAACTCTTTCAGGGCAACTGGAACAGTAGTGTTTGAGGGCTGGTCAAAGTACACATTGTTCACGAACAGCCAAAGAAGACCATAGGCGGGTTTTTTGTTACAAACCTACGTAGGTTTGTACAGGAAGTAAGTCTGGAATTACTGACGACTTGTTTCAGCTGTTCAGAATTGGTTCTTTCTTTAGGGAGTCAATAACTCCATTTGTCAAGCACTTTGATTTTTGCAACTTTGCAGACTTTTTTAAAATATTTTTTTACAGCTATATAACATACTACATGAAGGTAATATCTGCAAAAGTATAATAGGTGCACTTTAACTCAAAAAGATTCATGCAAAATGTTGCCACAATTTTCGTTGTTGACCCAATGCTTTTAAATATTGAACTAAAATTAGTTTGGACAACTTGATTTTTCTGTGCAGTGAACTTGAACTTGTGTTTAACAGTTATTAAGTTCATGTTACTTAGAAATGCTTTTTATTTTGGCCAAAATTCACCATATTTACAATATAATTCTATGAGCAATTAGCATATTCCAAAAGCTTAAAGGAACATGTTGCTTTTTTTTTTTTTTAACAAAAAGTACTTCCACACTTTCTATTCAGGAAATATCATATAATGACATTTTGTGCAGTGTTAGAATTGTGAACCAGACCTGCAGATCTGTGGCATTGCACTAAATTCACATTCGCAAAGTGACTGTCCATTCAATCCACACCACACATGCTTCATTTTTATCAAGAATACTAACGCACAAATGTACAATGGTGTCAGTGAATCATGGCAGATAGAGCCAGTTGGGCCAGCTGTAATTACAACACAGCTCAATAAAAATGTGGTATGAGACACATTTTAATATACAGTCTATGCATCATTTTTATCAGGTTATGCATGAGTATCACTACCATTCAAATACTTAATACAATAAGGGCTTTATCCTGGTCAGGGTCATGGTGGATCCAGAGCCTATTTTTGGAAAACTGTGTGTGAGACAGGAATACACTGTAGATCAGCTGCCAGTCTAACACAGCTGTGGATTAAAATGCTTGCTAAATTGGAAGCATAGCTGCAATGCCTGAGCTGTGTTGAACAAAAGCTTCAGATACATGCCTGGTTTGAGTTCCTAGCTTATATGAAGCTTTTTTTGTGTGCAAATCATGAAAATACCTTACTTTTACCAAAAATACATTTCCTGACTTTGAAATAGCAGACATTCCTGATATTAATTTAATATAGTGCATGCGGATGCCCCCTTGGCATCACAAGCAGAGCCGTGGAAAGTCGGTTCCTCAAGCTCAGGCATACAATCTCAGTGCTAATTAGAATGTATAAAGGGCAAAGGCCACCGGCTGCTCAAATGGGCTGGCCGGTGATATCACCAACCAAAAATCCCTTGCATCAGAATAAACGTTAAATTGCCTTTTAAAGGTCATGGGGTTTGAGGGACTGCAGTTAGTGTTCGCCAACCTGACATTTGTCTGTCTGCTGACTCCACAGATGGTGTGTTAATGATTTTTGCTAAAATCTAGCTTTTATTGGTAGATTATTTTGTTCCCAGGTGGAGGACACATGCACTTTAACAATACATATTAGAGTAGAGTAGATTCCACTATTTCACAAGTGGTCTGTAGTCTCTTATTAAACAAATAGATTATCATGTAAATACTGCATGTGTCTTTGAATAAGCATCTCTATGCTTGAGGCCTATACAAGTATCAACTCAGTGAAAGAAAGATGTTCGGCATCATTCCTGTTACCTACTCTGTTCAGCACTTTGGTCAGCTTTGCTGTGTTTAAATGTGCTATATAAATTAAATTTACTTGTGTCCTCCCCTGACTGGGTCAACAATCTTGTACTGTGGTCCTAATTTGGTTCACAGTCAAATGTGAATATCAGGAAGGCACTCTACAATAAATGATCACTAATTATTACGCTCTCACGTTTAGTTTTTTATGACTGGGAGCAAGTGGCATAAGGGGCATCTCTTCACATGTTTAGGGTGATCTAGGTTCCTTTAATCTAGAAAAAGAATATCACTTTTTGTTTCTTCAGGTCATGCCATATTGTCCACAACCTTATGAAATAAAGGTAATAAATCACATTTAAAGAAACATTTTAAAAAATCTCATTTTGAAGGAATTAGATCAGCTGCATTGTAGTTTCACATAAATGTCAACAAGTAATTTTTTTTGCATCACTGAATCAGGCACAGAAAAACAGAACTACAGTGCCCTCCACTATATTGGCACCCTTGGTAAATATGAGCAAAGGCGGCTGTGAAAAATTGTCGTTATTTTTTTAACCTTTTATTTTAATTTTATTTTGTTTAAAAAATCACAAAAATACTCTACTCTCATGGATATCAAACAATTGCAAACACAACAGAGGTTTATCCAAAAAAATATATCTTTGTTAAACATATGTGTGCCACAATTATTGGCACCCCTACGAATTCTTATGAGAATAATATACAACCCCAATTCTGAAAAAAGTGGGGATAGTATGGAAAATGCCAAAAGACAAACAAAAAGAGTCATCTGAAAATTCAAACTGTGCAACTATACAGGGCCTTTGTTGACTTATTTTGCTTTTCATAATGCACCACACATATTCAATTGGAGACAGTTCAGGACTGCAGGCAGGCCATGTGAGCACTGCTTACGCAACCATGTGCTTGTAATCCAGGCAGAATGTGGTTTGGCGTTGTCCTGCTCAGGATGGCAGCATATGTTGCTCCAAAATGTGTACATATCTTTCTGCATTAATGGTGCCCTCATAGATGTGCAAGTTACCCATGTCATGGGCACTGACACACCCCCATACCATGACAGATGGTATGGATTTTGGATAACAGCTTGGATGGTCCTTTTCCTCTTTGGCCTGGAGAACATGATGGCTGTTTTATCCAAAAACTATTTTAAATGTTGACTCGTCGGAACACAAAACACCATTCCAGTATGCTACTGTCCATCTCAGATGAGACCAAACCCAGAGAAATCGGTGGCGCTTCTGGACAGTGTTGATGTATGGCTTCTGCTTTGCATAGTTAAGCCTTAAATTGCATCTGTGGATGCAGTGGCGATTGGTGTTGACTGGCAAAGGTTTACCAAAGTATTCCCGAGCCCATGTCAGGGTATCCATTACAGACTAATGAAGGTTTTTAAGACAGTGACATCTGAGGGATCAGAGATCACACGCATTCAGAACTGGTTTTCGGCCTTGCCCTTTACACACAGATTTTACCAGATTACTTGAATCTTTTAATTATATTGTGCACTGTAGAAGGTGAAATGCCCCAAATCCTACCGATTTGTCTTTGGGGAATGTTGTTCTCAAAGTGTTGGATTATTCAGATATGACACATCTTTTGGCAGATTGGTTAGCCTTAATCCATCCTTGTGCTTGAAGGACTAGACCTTTTTTGGAGGCTCCAAATATACTATGATTAGACAATTGTCTCACCTGTTTCACATCACCTTCTTATTTCAACTTGCCACATTGCTATTAGTCCTAAATTGCCCCTTTCCCAACATTTTTGGAACGTGTTGCATGCATCAATTTCAAAATAAACGTTTGCCTTCAAAAAACTATACAGTTGATTGGGTAAAACATCAAATACCTTGTCTAGATTCATTTTTTGTATAAATATAAGCCAAAGTAAATTTACAAGTCACTCATCTTTGTTTTTATTAGCATTTTCCATACTGTCTCAACTATTTGGAATAGGGCTTGTATTTGAAGTATATTCCCATTGATATTTACATTTTGTTAGTACTAGGAACTTTTTTTTTGCTATTGACTAGGATCAGGAAATTGTTCAACTTCCTGTTTCACAGGGTTATAAATATGAGGTAACACATAGGCCAAATTCCCTTAGTCATTCATAACAATGGGTACGACCAAGGAATATAGCTGTTGTGGCTACTAACAGCTGTAGTGGGACGAACACAGACACATGGCAGGCAGAGTAGATGCGAAATAGGGGGTGCGTTTATTTCAATGTGTGCAGGGAAGAGAAAAGGTGTGGGCATGAGGTCTTGGTGTGAGGACAATGGGTGGCACGGTCTTCCAGTAGTGGGGAGCAGCGTACTGGCTGACGGAGACTCAGGGCAGGACCTAGTGAGCGTGGTGCTGGAGGCTGGAATCGGCAGCGGAGCCAGGGAGCATCTTCATCTGAGCTGTCATCTTCCCAGTCATCCTCTGTAGTGCAAAAGGAAATGCAGATCAATACAACTAGCATCGGAGACCTGTCTCTCCTCTGTTTGCTGCCGTGCCCTTTTATATTCTCCCGGCATCTGCCAAAGGGTGACTAATTGCCGTGTCCCTAATTGGCTGCCAGCCGTGTCCGTTTCTGCAGCCCCGCCTCACAGCCATTTGCATCTGTGCTGTCCAAAACACTCACAGTGCTGAAGCAGAGCGGTCCTTTCAGCACCTGGGCAGCCGTTGCATGAGGAGTGTCCTGGTGTTTCTGTGCACAGGCTGCATGCTTGGCGGCACACTATGACAAACTTTACTCCACAGCAATGTATCAAAGTGTGGCAACTGCAGTGACAACCTGCAAAGACATGACCGTCAGAAATCCTCCTTGAAGGGACCACATTTCATTCCCATCGACTTTTAGGTGGTAATATTTTCAGAAAACAACAATCGATGAAGGAAAATGAAGAAGACTTTTCTGTCAGGAAGTGAAAAAAGAAAGAGAAAAAAAAGAAAGCAAGGTAAGTGGATCAGATAATGATGATTGTTTAAGTATAAGAGTAAAATAACTTAATGCTGTTAATTAGATATAGAGGACATAGTGGCAGCATTTGCCCTAGCCAAGGCCCATAAGCAGTATTTGTAGAATCAATGCTTAAAGGGTATTGATGAGCACTGGCCTTATAATGTGGGTTTAGTTCCCTAAGAAAACAAAACAAACAAACAAAAAAATCAGTTTAGATATATAGTTTGTACCATGTTTATATTGTATTTAAGTGTTTTGCAATGTTTTATCATTCTATAAATTTGTATATTTTTATTTACAATTCTTAATGGTATTCTGACCTGAAGTTTTTTTTTTATTGTTCTTGGATTTATAGTTTGAAAATTGTACTAATGTGAACAATTGAAATAAATACAAAAGTTGAGATTGTGTAAATTTATGGTTGGCATCAGATTATTTATAACATAATATTAAGAATGCTGGCTGGAGGGACCCCCTGAGAAGTTTTGCCTAGGGCCCCAACAGACTCCAGAATCACCCCTGATAGCAAGAAATGAATGAATGCCTCCCTGCCTGACCAGGGACTTTCTGTGAGCATACACTTGAAACACGTGCAAGCCCAGTCATTGGAGAGTCAAATAAACACACACCTCATGTCAAAATGCAGGTCTCGCAGAGTATTCATGCAAACACAGTCGGTTATGTCTTGAGTGAATGTAAACAGTTGGGGGGAAAAAAAAAATCAGAGGTGTGTCAATACAGTATATTACATCTTTGCATTAGGTCTTAAAGTCACAGCAGTCTAATAAACCTGTTGCTATCTGTCATTAACGTTAATAAAACAACAAAAGACAAAGAAAAATTACTCACTCGTTTGACTGAATAACTAAGTTTAATAAGAATCACTGTACGTGTCATATAGTGAAGTCTATTTTATATTTAATTGCTTTATTCAATTTCCATAGTACTTCTTACCTGAATAATACTGAAATAAGATTGTAGTCATATCACCCACCCCTAAACATTAGCATTTGGTGATTCCAGTCTTGAATTTCTCATAAAATCTGAAATGTACTTCTTAATGTAGTAAATATCTTAAACCCTACTGATAGGAATTTTTCTTCATTTTAGGAATTAAAAATGACAAGAACAGCGGTGTTCAGAAATGAGTTCGTTGTCATTCATATACAGATTAAAAGCAGTAATAAAGCATGAAACTTGTTACAACATGCTGCTAAATGTAACTCTACTCTATACTCTCTCTCTGTGTATATAACTGTGGGGGAGAGGCATCAAATTATTTAAATGTCAACTCGAACTGGAGGACACAATATAGTGTGACAATAATAAAACAGGTTCCTTTGTAATTTCATACAATTGTAATAAAAATTCTACATGTACCTCTGTATCCCTTTTTTCAATTAAACCATTTTTTGATAGGAAACTAGTTGAGGTTCTGATGACATGAAATAAAAAATATTACATGGCAATGGCAAGATGTAATAATGGTATTTTTGTTACATTTATGTTTCTATTGGTTTGTGTAGATTAAATTTTACATTTAACAGCTCAGTGCAGAGTTTACAATTGCAATTTCAATTTATTTTTCAATGTAATTACTTTCTGGACTCGGCTGGACTCGACTCGGATTCAGCCATTAAGGACTCGGGCTTAAGCCCAACTCACCCCTTTTTGTCACAATTGGAAGTTGAGACAGATGCAGGTGCAGAATTTCAAACATTTAATAAAGAACAAAACAACTACAAAAGACACTATCAGGCAAAACACTGTGGCAAAGAATAAACATAAACTAATCAACACAACAACAAAGACCAAGAAAGACAAACGTAAGACAAGGAATGCCGTGCAAACAGTGGCTATATACATGAGTGCTCACTAACAGAAATGTGATTCAGGTACAGGTGGTCATGTGACATTGATGCAGTGGCTGCTGGAAACTGTAGTCAAGAGTTCCTTTTGCAACTAACAAGGTAAATTGACAACAGGTCAGTAACCTGACTGGGTATAAAAAGAGTATCTTAGAGAGGCAAAGTCTCTCAGAAGTAAAGTTGGGAATTTTAACCATCATTTTCCATTATGAAAGTTTTCTGCCATTTTTAATTTTCTGAAAAACTTTTTAGAACTCGTCCTAGGCCGATTTGCACGAAAATTGGTCCACATCATATAGAGACACTTACAACAAAAAGTTATTCACAGAATTTTGATAAACCATATCGTTTTTGAATGGTGCTTCAACAAACTGGAGAGCACGCCAAAATGGACATGAGGGTATATCTCCATAACGCTTTAAGAAATTGTGATGAAACTTTGTATGTGTCATCATTATTAGGCCATGAGGTTACCTGCAGAGTTTTGGTACACTGGCCCTACTTGTCAGGAGAAAGCAAAAATGGCTTTTTTTGCTTATAACTCTTGAACGCTTTACCGCATGATAACCATCATGTCCAGATGCTACCCGAGCAGTTTCAGAACAGCACCATATACTGGTAAATTTCTAAGAAGTGGCTATTTTTAGTTATTTTTAAAATAAATGTTTTTTTTTTATGATTGAAAGTTTACATTTTCTAACTCCTCATACACTGTTAATCGGACTCTAACCAAAAACATGTCACAAAGCTTCTTTTGCTGCTCATGGGGCCAATGATTGGCTTGACCCCGGTATTACTGCTTGCAGCTATATTATTATTATTATTATAATTATTATTATTATTATTATTATTATTGTGTACTGGTAGTCTTTTTTGTGTGCAAATTTTAATGTGGCCACTAGATACTAAATCATATTCATAAAATCATAATGTGTAGAGGATGCAGGCTATTTTATCACTCTTTAATTTACTATTCTGTTTTGTTGAATTATTTAAAAATGCCAGTGTTAGGGTTAATTCAGTGTGCTTTTCTATAAATAAAACAAGACAATGATTTAAAGGATAAACTGATCCAGTACTCATCCATCCATCCATCCATCTTCTACACCGCTTATCCTTCCTTTAGGGTCATGGGGGAACCTGGAGCCTATCCCAGGGAGCATGGGGCACAAGGCGGGGTACACCCTGGACAGGGTCCAGTACTCATCTACTATGTTTATGCCTTACTTAGTTGTAAGTAAGTGTTGTTCATAATTGTATCCATGAAAAAATTAGTCATTGAGATGTCACTGATTAAGATGCTGTCTCCTCCAAAGTCCTCTGTGGGCTTTAAAGGGATACTTAATAGTGTCATATTTATGTATTTAATATTGGCCTAAAATGGCATACCATATTTTTTACATTTCAGGATGACATACTATGGTTACATCAAACTGTCACACAGTGGCTATATACTGCTCCTCACTCAAGCCAATATCAAACAAGAAAATGGACTTCATGCGTATCTCACCCACAGCTGTCTGAGTAGCGCTTAAATCCATAGTTACATCTGAGGTCTGAATACTGATGTGCACAATTTCAGTATTAACTCATCCCTTTGTGCTCATAACTCAACTCTGAATACAGCCCTTTGACAGGATTCAAATTTTCTGCTCTCCTGCAGATATGTAGTCTTTTTCTTAGTCTGTTGGGTCAGACACAGATGGCAAAATTGGATAATACAGGCAGGTACAAATGGGCTTTGACAGGCCATTTTTTGTGCATTATTGACTTCTCCATTTTTTGTCATAAGCTACTTTACCCACTTAACAGGTGGCTCAACCACACATTCACAGACGTTTATCACTATAATAATTCCAATATATAGTGTTCATTAATTCATTTCCAGCTGAAAAGGAAGTTTAAAAAGGTATTTTAAAAACTTGCTCAGTGATTTTTTGTGCTATTAAACGGTACCATACAATATGCAACTCAATGTTATTTACAGGACGTTATGTCTGCATTTATCTAAAATAGCACTATACATATTTAAGGCCCTCGCAAATAGCGGAGAACCAGGAAATTTTGTTTGTTTGTTTGAGTTCAATTACTCAAGGATGATTTAAATTGCAGATTTCATATTTCCCACAAAATAAAATGCATGTTTACTTCTTTTTCAAGGGCAAGTATCCACATATCATCAGTGAGTATAGTACATTTACACTGAAACCAAAAGTACAAAAAAAACCTGTAACTGCAAAGTGGCACAATTGTAACATCATGTGGGTCAATTGTAACACCACTGAAAAACACTATAGACTTACATGTACATTTAGGAAAATTCATGTTTAACTGCCATACATTCACTATTATGTGTGAGTTGCCTTTGAGTGTGCCTTGGAAAATATTAAGTAATTAAAAGATCACTGCCTGTCCATACACATGTGGAGAAGCATGCACAAAACAATCACCCTTTTAAGCATATATTGTAATTGATTGATGATGCAGAACTCATGAAGACCTTCTTTTTATTTTTTGGTATATTATAGTAACCATGATTACTGTGGTATGGTATATGTTTAACGTTGTTTAACTAAGGCTACAGAGCTATAGCAAATACCTTAAACATTCCTGTCAGTTCAATTAGTTTGTTAATGTGGAAGGTTCATGGAATTATAACTAATCATTCAGAACAGGTGTACCATGTAAGATTTCACAAGACAATCTCTAAGACTAAGACTAATGATAAAGGAGCTAAGACAAAATTCATCAGTCACTCTAAATGAGCTGAAAGCAGAGGAAACAACAGAGAAAAATAAGCAATGAACTGCACCACGATTATCTTTGTTCCTGCACCCCATGCAAAACTCCTCTGCTAAAAACCAATCACAGAGATGTGTATCTAAAACCATTTAGGGAAATCAGAACTCTTCTGGAACAATATACTCTGGTCATATGAACAAAAGTAAAAATTGGCAATAATTCAGCTCATAATGTAAAAAGAAATATTGCACATATGATTCCAAGACCAATCCCAAGTCATAGCCACCTTTATTTCTCCATCTAATGGGTTTGTTCTCTTCTCTTTGAGGTGAAACCACTACAGCACAAAATAGATATAAGGCATCCATCACAAAAGGTTCAGTTCAACAACTTTGAAATATAAAGAGCCGTTCATGTACACATTTTTATTATGTGAGTATTTTATATTTGCTGTATAACTACATGAATTATGCACAGGAATTACATCTGAAGTTGTATTAAAATACTTTAAAAAGAAGCATTGAGTTTCAGTAAAATTAGCCTAACACGCATATCCAAGGCATACCCAAAGTAAAATTAAAGCTGTTCATAAACCATTTGGAGTACATGCATGGTTTTGGTATCTTTTGAAAGGTGACACGCTGACATTTTCCCCCAGAAGTCAGAGTCACTGTAAGTGCTACTGGTATTGAGTAATAAAAGTTTGAACACACTGAAACAGAAGGTTTTTTCTGCTTTTTTAATTATTTATTTATTTTTATTATTATTATTAATATTTTTTTGCATACAGATGCCGCAGATGGGAGCTATTACAGTGGAGGAAATAAGTATTGAACACGTCAACATTGTTTTCAGTAAATATATTTCCACTGAGGCTATTCACATGAAATTTTCACCGAACATCAGTATTCACTCAAGAAATTCGGAAAGTTAAAGAATTCACAACATTAGATTCCATAAATAAAGTTATGTGTTATAAAGTGGAATGACACGGGAAAAATGTATTAAACACGCTAAGAAAAAGCAGTTCTCCAAGGCAAGGTAAGGCAAGGAACCAGCTGAAATCCGTAAGTAATTATACCTTCTATCTGTGCAAATTAATATCAGCTGGGTTAGTAAATCGATGGTCTATAAAAAGGCTTTTTGTTACCAAGGTGTCACACAAGAATCATCTCACGATCGGTAAAAGCAAAGAGCTCTCCCAAGACCTTTGGAACCTTATTGTTGCAAAACATATTGATGGAATCGGATACAGGTTTATCTCAAAACTTCTGAAACTTCCAGTAAGCACCAGTAGGGCCATTATCTGCAAGTGGAAGTAACATGACTCTATCATCAACCGGCCACGCACAGGAGCTTCTCGCAAAATTTCTGACCAGGGAGTCAGAAGAATAGTCAGAAGAGTAGCCCAAGAGAAAAGGACCACTCGGAAAGAGCTCCAGAAACACTTGGAGGCAGCAGGTGCCATCGTCACAGAGAAAACAATAGGCAATGCACTCCACTGCTCACGCTCACCCCACAAGACTCCATTACTAAAGAAAAGGCATGTTGAAGCTCGTTTAAAGTTTGCTACAACTCATTTGGTCAAGCCTATGAAATACCGCGAGAGTGTAGTCTGGCCAGACGAGAGCAAAATTTAACTTTTTGGCTGTCATACTACACACCATGTTTGGAGAAGAAATGACACTGCACATCACCCTAAAAACACTATAAAAACAGTGAAGTTTGGAGGTGGAAGCATCATGGTGTGGGGTTGTTTTTCATCACATGGTACTGGCAGACTTCATATAATTGAAGGAACGATGAATGGAGCCCTTTACCGGGAGATTCTTGAGAGGACTCTGCTGCCATCCACCAGGATGATGAAGATGAGACGTGGGTGGACTTCCAGCAGGACAACGATCCAAAGCATACAGCAAAGGAAACTCTCAATTCGTGTCAGAGAAAAAAAATCAAGGCATTAGAATGGCCCAGTCAATCACCTTACTCGAATCCAATTGAACAAGATTTAAAGACAATATGTTTAGAAGAATGGACCAAAATCACACCTGAATACTGCGGCCCATTAATTTCTTCATACAGGAAGCGCCTTGAAGCGGTCACTACAAACAAAGACTTCTCCACTATTATAATAAAGTATTAAATTAATTTCAGTTAGCGTGTTCAATATTTTTTACCTGTGTCATTCCACTTTATTACACATAACTTCATTTATGAACTTTAATGTTTGGATTTCTTTATATGTGTGGATTTCTTGAGTTAATGCCAAAGTCTGGTGAAAATTTCATGTGAATAACCTCATTGGAAATATATTTACTGATAAAAATGTTGACACGTTCAATACTTATTTCCCCCACTGTATATACAGCTGTGTAACTGGCAAAGTTCTCCTAATAACATTGCAAAAATAAAGTGTTAAAATTCTGCCGGCAGGCCACTGGAACTCTCACAGGTCTTGGCAATACCTAGAGATACCTTGCATTTACTAAAAAAATGGCATGGCTGTTATTATAGCCTATTCACACAATATTTAGCACACTTTATGTAGCACACTTTAGTTAGAGACACTATATGCCAAAAGTATGTGAAACCTGACCATCACTGTCAGATGTGTCACAGTCACAATCCAAATTAACATGGAGTTAGGTCCAACTTTGCTGTTATAACAGCATCCACTCTTTTGGGAAGGTTTACCACTAGATTTTGGAGCTTGGCTATGGGGATTTGCCCATTCAGCCACAAGCACATTAGTGAGGTCGGGCACTGATGTCAAGTGAGAACGCCTGGTGTGCAGTTGGTGTTCCAATTCAACCCAAGGGTATTTAGTGGGACTGTGGTCAGGGCTCGAGCCAATAGAGTTCTTCCACATCAGACGTGGCATACAATGTTCTTATGGACCTTGCCTTGTACACAGGGCCATTGCCATGCTAGAACAGGTTCAGGCCTTTAGTTATAGTGAAGGTAAATCATAATGCTACAGCATACAAAGACATTCTAGACAATTGTGTGATTCCAACTTTGTGGGAACAGTTTGGGGAAGACCCACATATCGATGTGATGGTCAGGTGTCCACATACTTTTGGCCATATAGCATATATCTATAGGCAATGTAGCAAGGAGTAAGTGAGGGAATGAAAGTGAATGTTTGGAATGGGTAAATTCAGAAGAGTGAGTGAGTGAGTGAGTGAGTGGGGACCTGTTGTGAGAAAGTGAGTATAGTGAAGATTGGTTGAATGATTATGTTGAATGAAGAAGTAAATGAATGAGGAAAAGCCTTAGATCTTTGGTTTTGTGTTTCACAAGCTGTAAGGAAAAAAAATCTTAATTCTGGTGCAGAATAAAGAAAAACTATGGTCGGTTTTATAGGGACTTTTTGAGGCTGCAGTTTGTAGTGCAGGGAACTCATTACTCTGCAACTTTAGTGTCACAAAATGGAGGCTGAGATGGAAGCAAGTGCAGGTTTGGCAGTTTAATAACAACAAAGTCCAAGGATAAGGCAGAAATCAGTAATCAAAAAACAGGCAGAGGTCAGGCAATCAGGCAAAACTAGGCAGGGCAGAGAATCGAAGTTAAATAGAGTAAAGGTCAAATATCAGAATGGCAAACACGAAAACAAGCCTTAGACAACGACATAGACTAGGCAGCTGAACGTATACTTCACAAAGTCTAAATGTTGTATATAAAACGGATAAGAATAAAACACGTGGGAGACCAAGTGTGAGCAGCACATCATTTTATTAGTGGTAGTGGCAGTTGACCCTGCGGTGGCTACCAGCGTTAGCATATGCACAGACACGGACCAAGGAAGTTTTCAGATGGCAGTGGTGGAGGCAGCAGAGGACCAGGAAAATGAGGAAATGCTGAGAACAGTCCCAGAACAGTTACGGACGAAACACTCGACCGATGTAGGGCTCGTTAAATCAGCAGAATTAGCACAGATTAAGGTAAAAGAGAATGAAAGGTTGCCCTACCAAAAACAGTACCCCCTGTCAGTGCAGGCCAGAGAGGGCATAAGGCCTACAATATACGGGCTAGTGGAAGCTGGAGTGTTAATCCCCACTCGAAGTCAGTGTAATACCCCCATTTTTCCAGTTAGAAAACCTGACTCGGATAAGTGGAGGCTGGTACATGATTTGCGCGCTGTTAACCAGGTCGTGATGCCAGAAACATCTGTAATGCCAGACCCACACACCCTTCTGTTGACCATCCCTGAAGGGACCAAATGGTATACTGTCATAGATTTATGCTCCGCATTCTTTAGTGTGCCGTTACACCCGGATTCCCGGCATTTATTTGCTTTCACGTATGAAGGACAACAGTACACGTACACCAGACTTCCGCAGGGGTACTGCGAGAGCCCATCCATATTTAATCAGGTACTGGCTCAAGACCTCTCAGCCCTAGAGTGTCGCAGCACAGTGTTGCAATATGTCAATGATCTCTTGATTTGTAGTGCGTCTAATGAACAATGCCAACATGACTCGCTAAAAGTCCTGAGGATGTTGGCCGAAAACGGCCACAAAGTAAGTAAAAGTAAGTAAGTAAGTAAGTTGCAGTTCTGTAAGCAAAAAGTGGAATATTTAGGTCACGTACAATATTTAGGTCGTCGTACAATCGCACCAAAACACGTGGAGGCTATTAGTAAGGCCCCCCAACCAAAACGATTCGTCATATGTTGACATTTCTAGGAATGGCGGGGTTTAGTCGACCGTGGGTATGTGAGTTCGCGCTTAGGGTTCAACCGCTCAGGGACATGATTAAAGCAGCAGACCATTCACAACCAAATGCCCCCCCCCCCCCCTTGTCTGGACTCCTGAAGCCCTGGAGGCATTTGTTGATATAAAAAATGCGCCAATGACTGCTCCTGCATTGGCAAACCCGGATTACAGTAAGCTGTTAAATCTCTATGTGTCCGAGTGAAAGGGCTATGGTGACCCTGCTCGATGGCACACCCCATGAATGTGTTGCGGAGTCAGAGAAATTCTTGAAGGCTCGTCCTGATCTGGAGAATTGCCCCATAGAGAACGCCCAGTGCACGTTTTTCTTGGATGGTTCCTGTTTTTGAACCGATGCGGGCAATAAAGCTGGGTATACGGTAGTAGAAGCAAAACACCACCCTGTGACGTTCGAGGTAGTGATGAGTGTTCCCCTTCCCCAACTCTGCTTGGCCCAGCTAGCAGAAATAAGGGCGGTAACAGCTGCATGTAAGTTGGGGAGTGATAGAAGTTGCACAGTGTATACTGACTCGGCCTACACTCATGGTGTCTGCCATGTGTTCGGGCCGATCTGGGCTCAGAGAGGGTTTAAAAGGCAGATGGGTCTGCCGTGACCCATGGGGAAGCAATTTCAGATTTGTTATATGCCATGACATTAACATCAAAGTTGGCTGTAGTAAAATGTAAAGCTCATAAGACTGATGGTTCCTTTATCACTAAAGGGAACTCGATTGCAGATGAGGTGGCAAAAAAGGCTGCCATAGGGCCGGCTCAAATGATGGCTCTAACTCAGCCAGAGGAGGGACAGGTGCGGCATCCACAGCAGGACAATGTAGCCCATATTGTGGAATTGCAAAATGCTGCAGGGGTAGCTGAAATAACCACTTGGATAAAAAGAGGGGCAAAAAAGGAAGCGGGAACGGGGTTGTGGCACAGCATAGAGGGGCAGTGCATAGCCCCGGCCAGCTTTATCCCGCTGCTGATTAAAGAAGATCATGGTCTGGATCACAACAACAGAGCTGAGACTATCCATAAGATCCGCCAGGAGTGGTGGACCCCATATCTGGCCAGTATAGTGGACCATGCTCTAAACCGGTGTGACGTGTATCAGGAACAATGTGCGGAAAGACTTTACTGCCCCCTTAGGACACATACCCCCGCCAATGGGTCCCTTCAGGCATATAATGATGGACTATATAGACATGGGAGCAGACAACAGGAAAGAAGGGAAGCGTTACATTCTAGTAATAGAAGACCGCTTTAGCAGATGGGTGGAGGCAACAGCGACGTCCAAAGAAGACGCCAGGTCCGCTGCCAAGTTCCTATGGCGCGAGGTCAACCCGAGGTTCAGTATCCCTGATTTTCTGAGCTCAGACAATGGCACCCACTTTGTGAATAACTTAATTGAGCATATCATGGCTGCCTTGGGGATAGATCACAAGTTAGGATGTGTATATCACCCTCAATCCCAGGGCATGGTGGAGTGCACAAATGGCATCTTAAAAAGCAAATTGGCGAAAATATGCGAGAGCTCTCGCTTAAATTGGGTCCAAGCCTTACCACTGGCACTAATGAAAATGCGTTCCCAGACTAGCCGTATCATTCATTTGACCCCGCACGAAATGCTCACTGGGCACCCAATGCCTATGGGGTCCATACTCGGGGTCCATACTCGGGGCCGTCACTTGAACAACTGGAGGGCGAGATCCAGGAGTACATGCGCACTCTCACCCAAATCCATAGACATTTGTATTCACAGGTTCACGAGGCGGCCCATGGTAAGGACGAGGTGCGGGAGGACGTGAGGGTAGTGGAACCCGGGGATCAAGTGTATATCTGCATCTTTAAGAGGAAGAACTCCCCTGAGGGACGTCGAGAAGGACCTTTTACCGTGGTTGCTGCAGCCCCCATGGCTGTAAAGGTTGAGGGGAGAGACTGCTGGTATCACTTGAACCACTGTAGCCGTACCGGAGCAGGTAAGGGACCCCTGCTACGAGCCCCAGTTGATGAACAACCTTCCACCTCAGGTCAGGGCAATACGAAGCAGCTTTCGGGCCCTGCTGAAACAGTGTGGTCAACTGACAGTGACAGTGACTCAGATGTGGCCCTGAGCCCTGCCCACGGCACTCGAGCCCGGACCAAGCGACGGGCCGTTGAGAAGCTGGAAAAGCACCAGACAAACAATAGTGCCCCATCCTTTTCTATGATCCAAAGTCCGGAGGGGATCTTCACGCTCCCAATGCTACCCTGGTTCCGAGCAGCACACTCCCACCATACTTGAATGCAACCCCTCACACAAACCCCTTCACCCGAGTTCGGCGTGCACTGTCCTGGTCTCCCCCCGACACGGATGTAGGGTTTCATAGTTCAATGTGTGCATTAGCTCTCCTTAAGCTTGCTCACGAGGAGTCGCTAATTGGAGGGAGCCCCCATTTGGCTTTGTTCACCTTCTCATAGGCTCGCTCGGCAGAGATTCGTGTTGGATTTTATCTTAGGATTGTAGGTACAGCACTGATGGGAAGGTGCACGTTCACGCCTGCCATTGGTCCCCTATGGCTGCCTTTCCGCTGCTCAGCCAGGATGTGTTCCTACCACGAGTCTGCAGCCACCCCGTTCGCATCTCATGCACTGCACCCCCTCCTTGTTGTCCCGTCTGTGCCCTCTCCTGTTGCTCGAGTTTTAATGAAGTTGCAGCACTATTCAGTTTCCTCCGATAACACCTCTCTTGCACAGGAGCAAAGCAATATGTATTTGGCATGGATGTTCCATACTGCCCAGTCTGTGACGGATCGCTCGTGTTTCGTTTGTCATGATTGTATTCCCACTCCCTACTTCATGTTGCCCATGGGGAACCTGACTGAATGCCTCGCTGACCCCTACTCTGTTGAGTTTTTATATCCCACTGTTTGCCTTTTTGGGGCCCTCTCTGTAGACTTCGGCCCATCATGGATGTGTAATGCTAGTTCCTCGTGCCTGTTTCAACCCATTTCCACTCAGGTGTTGGCCTTTGTCCCCGTCCATTTGTCTCTGCCCCTGTTTTTTCCTGTGTGCCTCTGCTCTCTTTTTGGCGTGTACCCTGTGGGTAATTTGTCCTCCCGCTGTAATGTCTCCTTGCTTGCTGATAACCTGCATATTGACACCCTCCCCGCCTGCAAGTCTTCTCCGTGTACCGACTCTGGAAATGTGACCATTCCCCTCCCGGACCTGGGTGCAGGCACCGTGCCCCTGGCTGATGTTTTCTGGTACTGCGGTGGGCAGCGTGTCCGCCAGACTCTGCCCGCGGAATGGCAAGGATGCTGCGCCCCTGTCAGGTTGGATGGTAAGACCCGCGTTCTGCTGTTGGCTGACCAGCCCTTGTCTGTCCGCTACCGGTCCTGCCGTGACACTGCCCTGTGGACTCAGTATGTCCGTGACACTGATACAATGAGCTATTCTGACTGGGCCGCTGATAAGACCGTCCATCTTGTCTTTGGGTGAACCCTTGTTGGTGTCCCCGCTCGCTACAAGGCTATGGAGGCCGTTGGCAGCGGCGTTGCATCCATTCTGTTCCCAGCTGTACAGATTAACCGCAATGCAGCTTGGATAACCCGCTTGGGCGCGTCCCTCCTTGTTCTCCTTATCTTCGTGGGTCTAGTTGCCTGTTGTGTCATCCCATGTGCCAGGTGGTCGGTGGTGTCTACTGTCACCACGAACACTTTCTCAGGTCAATACGTTGTCATGGGTGAAGTGTTTCCGCCTCAACGGGGGGTGGTGTTCACCCCTGGACGGGGGGTTATGAGCAGCGGTAGCAGCGGGGGGATGGACGAAGCAACTGACCTCAAATGTGGGTGCGAAGCTTATGAGCCTGAAGACGATGATGACGGTGGACGGGACCTTGGCACTGCTCCGGTGGAGCCCATCCCATCTGGGGTGGCCAGGGTGGGGTGGACCTGTAAGGCCGGAGACACATGGTGTTGGTCCTGTTCCTACAAGGTAGTGGCCGCTTGAGGCCTATCTGAGAAAAACAGGATCTACCACAGACACAGGTCAAGTTAAATGTGTTCATATGTGATTATAGGATGACAGACCCATAGTGATCAACGGAGGGGGGTCTGTCCTCCCCTGGGAGTATATCTACAACCAAGCTTGTCATGTGCACCACTACAACTGAGCGCGGATGAGAAGTCGATGTGATCAGCCATGCGCTGGGTGTAAGTGCTAGCCTAACCTCTCCCCAAGGGTGGCTCTCTATGGTACGCAAAGCGCCTGGGCCGAAGACAACCAGCATGCTGAAAGACACTGCCAAGGGGAGAAGATGGACTTTAAATTGAACCAAAGACTGTTTACGTAGGAGGTTTCAAAATGTTTGTGATGAGACATGTGATATGCAGAGACGTGTGAACGCAATCAGGCACGAGAAAAGTGTAAACGGTGCTGTCGAGCACATGGTGCTGGCAGGGTGGGAATTTTTCCTCCTGAGAGGTTTTTTCGCCCACCCCTGAATGCGAGGTTTAATATTTTGGGAAAAAGCAACACACTGTGGTCCCGATAAATACAAAACTGAGGGCTGATAGGCCCGGTTGAGAAAGATAGGGACGCAGAGATCCACTCATGTCTTTACTCATAACATTTAGGTAGTAACGACAGTAGAAAATTAAGTAGCATTTAGGGGGGCATAAAGCTAATCAACATTTAATCACAGTAGTTAGGGCTCAAAGCAGTATATAGACTTAGTGATTAAGTAGCATAGAGAAAAGAAGAAGTTAAGCGGCTCCATGGCTAGGTTCATCTACATGGGTCCAGCCCAGAGCAGACGTAGAGGGGTCCTGAGGCCTGTTCTCCAGCTGTCAATCGTATTTGATGCCCCCAGTCGCATGACCCTGGAGCATCTCCCACCAGCTCTACAAACCCTTCTTAGCTCCTACCCTGATCAGTGTAATGTGGAAGTAGTTACAGTTAGAGATCCATTTAATGACAAGTATGACCGTCGTCGTTTTGGCTTCATTAAAGTAACCCTTGGGGATGGCCAAGGGGTGCGACAAAACCAATTTATTCATAGGTATCCACTGAATTGAAGTATTGGGTGAGGCTTAATAGCCTCAGAGGAGAGAATGTTGTATATAAAACGGATATGAATAAAACACGAGGGAGACCAAGTGTGAGCAGCACATCATTTTATTGAGAATACACTGGACTCGTGGGGCTATAGTCGGTGGGGGAGGATGAGCGATAGGGAGAGAACGGCTGACAGTACGGGGTGTGTCCTGGGGAGGAATGATAGCCAGCTGAGGTGTATGGAGGGGAGTAGTCAGGACTGGAGGATGAAAAAGAAGGAGAGAAGTCAGAGCCTGGGTCAGAGAAGGCTATGTCATCGTCAGTTTGATAGCTGGAGGTGGGCACAGCAGGCAGTGGGTCAGTCTGCGTGGCAGTGTCCATGCACACTGTCGCAGGGCGAATCCTGTATCTAAGTGGCGGTGGAAAACTTGAGTTAGCAGACGGAGTGCGGAGGGCTTCTATCAGCATGGTGATGTCAGCAGTCAGATGCGCAAGCTAATAGCGAGTGTTCAGATCCAAATCCAACCCCTCCAGTAAAGGAGATAAGAAGAGCTGACGTTCACCTAGACATGCAGAAAGAACATGGGATAAGCAATGTGCAGGAGAAAAACAACACATGTACCTCATTAGTGAAGCATGCCAGAGAGCTTAGGCGGTTTACTTCTACACGCAGGCACATACATACGCGGGGGGGGGGGGCAGGTAGAATTTCAACTAAGAGTCATGGTACAAACACACACACACAGAGGTCTTTCGTGCATGCAGAAAAAAAAAAAAAAAAACCATGTGTATACGTAATACCTACTTTTATTATAGGGCAATATGCATGCAAGCACTAAAATAGAAGTATAGGGAAAAGAAAATAACACTTACCCATAATTTTAGAGATGACTCGAGTAAAACTGCGGAGATCTTCTCTCAATGAAAATCCAGTTAGGAAAGCGAAACCAGACGGGCTGAACATAAGGGGGCATGGAACCGAGTTGAACCTGGAGATAAGCATTGCTGGAAAAATACTTTTTGCAGAGATGAGCGTTGCTGGAAAATATCATTTTGCAGAGATAAGCGTTGGTGGAAAACATTGTTTAGCAAACATAATGGGTTTCAAGATCAGTTAATTCGAAACATTGGTATTTGGAAAAATGCTGAGGGTGGGCAATCTGACCCTACGGAAGCTGTATAAATAGGAGAGCCTCAGCTCTGGGGTTTTCAGATCACCCTTGGGACGTCTCAATTGTGTGGATCTCATGTGCATTGGAACAATAAACTTGGACCCTTGCTTCTTCTCACTCACTGGCTCAGTGTCATACTTCTTCTTTCAACTGGTTAGTATATGTGAGTATCTGTTTCTATGTTTAGTGTTAATTGTTTTCAGTCAGTGGGCAAAATTTGATGCAACAATGTTCTCAAAGTCTCTTATATGCTGTGCTTGTGATTCTGTGTGAGATTGGGTGCAGGTGTGTGTATTTAGAGTTCTGGAGAAGTTGAGTGTGTGTATGGGAAGTGTAGTCCATGGTGGCCATGTTTGTAGGTCGCAGTGCAGGATGGGAAATGTAGTCACTGGTTTGCTGTGACATGACAGAACCCCCCCCCCCCCAAGGGCGCCTCTCCTGAGGCGCCAAAATACACTCCCAGTGTAAACAGAGCAAAATACACTCCCAGTGTATTTTGCTCTGTTTGCTCTGTCGGTTGGCAGAGTGACGTCCTCAGCAGAGCAAGAAGGCAGAGCATCATCCTCAGTGGAGCCGGAAGGTGGATCGACATCCTCAGTGGAGAAGGAAGGCGGAGCAACATCCTCAGCGGAGCAGGAAGATGGACCCTTGTCCTCTGTGGAGCAGGGAGGCAGAGAGACGTCCTCAGCAGAGCAGGAAGGCGGAGCATCATCCTCCATTGGCTCTGCAGGCTGAACTTGGTTGGCTGTGTTATCAGACTTGGGCGTGAGCAGAACTTGTTTGTCTGTGTCAGCAGACTCCGGCGCAGGTACAACTTGGTCGTCCTTGTCAGCAGACGCAGGCGTGATCAGAACTTGCTTGCTCATGACATCGGTTTCAGGCGTGAGCAAAGCTTGGTTGTCCGGGTCAGCAGACTCGGGTGCGATCAGAACTTGGTTGGTCGTGACGTCAGTTTCAAGTGTGAGCAGAGCCTGGTTGATCGTGACATCGGCTTCAGGCATGAGGAGATCTTGGTTGGTCATGTCAACAGCCTCTGGCGTGAGCATAGCTTGGTGGGTTGTGACATCGGTTTTGGGCTGTAACGTGGTGTGGAAGGTCACATCGTCAATCTCGGACAGGAACTTGGCGTGGGAGGTCACCTCGTCAACCTCGGACAGGAACTTGGCCTGGGAGGTCGCCACTTCGACTTCGGACAGGAACTTGGCGTGGGAGGTCGCCACGTTGACCTTGGATATGAACTGGGCTTTGGAGGCCGCATCGTCGACCTCGGACATGAACTGGGCTTGAGAGGTCAGCTCTTCGACCTTGGGCAGGAACTTGGCTTGAGTGGTCGCCTTTTCGACCTCGGGCAGGAACTTGGCTTGAGAGGCCGCCTCGTAGACCTCGGACAGAAACGTGTCTTGAGAGGCCGTCTCTTTGATAGGAACTGGGCAGGTGAGACCACCTCGGGGGTCTCGAGCTGGAACTGTGTAGCCAAGGTCGCTACGTTGACTTTTGGTTGGAGCTCGGCAGTTGAGACCACCTCATGGGTCTCAGGTTTGAGCGCTGGAGATGAGGTCGCCATGTTGACCTCTGGTGGAACTCTGCAGGTGAGACCACCTCGTGCATCTCAGGTTGGAGCCCTGGGGATGAGACTGCCTTGGGCATCTCAGGTTGGAGCTCTGCAGGTGAGACCACCTGATGGGTCTCAAGCTGGGGCTCTGGAGAGGAGGTCATCATGTTAACCTCCAACTGGAGCTCTGGGGAGGAGGTTGTCTTGTAGTATGTGGTGAACGGCCTCACAGGTTCATTCATGAGACTTACCCTCATCTACTCATCTAGTTTGGGGGCGTACTCTCGAATCCCAAACTCCTTTATCAATAGTCCGACAAACTGACTTACATTGTGAAGACCCTTGGATTCTGTACGGGCCAGACGCTCCACCCACTGGCGGGCTTGGCCAATGAGCCGGGAGAGTAAGAACCCGAGTCACTGCCTCTGGTCAGGCTTGGGGTGTGTCAGGCTCAAAAAATTTAATTGGCAGTCAAACAGAAAATACTCAGGGTAGCCGAAAAATCCATCATAAGACTCTGGGGGATCTATGGCAATCCATTGAGGAAGCTTGATAGAGTTGAGTCTTGGTAGGGTGTTCCTTATTACCTTGGCATGATGTCTCCTTCACTTTCCTGCTGCTTCCATGTTATCGGCGATGTATTCTGTCATGAAATGGAGGCTGAGACAGAAGCAAGTGCAAGTTTGGCAGTTTCATAACAACAAAGTCCAAGGATAAGGCAGAAATCATTAGTCAAAAAACAGCCAGAGGTCAGGCGATCAGGCAATCAGGCAAAACTAGGCAGGGCAGTGAATCAAAGTCAAATAGAGTAAACAAAAGTCAAACATCAGAATGGCAAACACGAAAACAAGGCTTAGATAACAGCAGCGACTAGGCAGCTGAACATATATTTCGCAAAGTCTAAATGTTCACAAAGTCTCTTATATGCTGTGTTTGTGATTGTGTGTGACATTGGGTGCAGGTGTGTGTATTTAGAGTTCCGGAGAAGGTGAACGTGCATGTGTGGGAAGTGTAGCCCACCCACTCAGCCATGTTTGTACGCCGCAGTGCAGGATGGGAAATGTAGTCACTGGTTAGCTGTGACATGACACTTAGGTACACATGCCACTATTGGCATGCTGAGGGAAAATAAATGGCATGCCAAGCACATGCAGGTGAATGTTATATTTATTACAAAATTAATATTATTTGTTTAGTTTAAGAAATGTTTAAGTGCTGGTTGCATTTGAATGACAAATAACCTATTAATCCTTAATCACAATCAACTTTACCTGTTTAGTTATAGCTGTTACTGTGCTGTAGACATTATGTATCAGTGACTGTGCAGTTTATGCTCACCGCGGCCTGAACGTTAGTTGTTTTGGGAGTAACGGAATTCATGTAACGGCATTACGTAATTGTCACATACACGTAATGGAGGTTTTTGATGGATGCAAGTGCAGTAAAAAACGTTTATTAGAGCGATAGGCAGACAAATCCAAAATGGTCATCCAAAGCGTGGTCCAATAACATGCAAAAGGTCAGGCGATATACAAACAGGCATAAATAGGGCGAGGCTAGAATCAAAACAAGAAATGAGAAACAAGGTCAATAACATGAATCATAACGAGAAACGAGAAACAAAGAACAAATGCTTGGTAAAGAGATAAACTCATTACTACGCGCTGTGCAAAGAGACATGAGGGGTTTATATAATAAATGTAATCATGGGTTAAACACGGAACAGCTGAAAATGATGACACATTCGGGAAACAACCAAGTACAAAACAGCAGCAGAGACAGAAAATAACCATAACAAAAGCATGTGTCCAATGTAAACAAAGTCACTGTCATTGAAGAATGAAAAGCGTGCGTTCGCTAAAGGCTCACGCACCTGGCTCGTGCATGAGCTTGCGCTTCGGTTTTCCGAGCATGCTGCAATATTGCAGCGCTGACTCAAGGGGAAATCGTGACAGAACCGGCTCTCCCATCCCCTGGCGGTCCTAGCCCTTTGGGCAAAATGTCTTTAGCTGAACCGGGAGACTGAGCGGCATCCACTGCAGAGCAGGAAGGCAGAGCGATATCCTCAGCGGAGCAGGAAGGCTGCGCGACATCCTCAGTGGAGCAGGAAGGCGGATCGCCGTCCCCAGTGGAGCAGGAAGGTGGAGCGCTGTCCCCAGTGGAGCAGGAAGGTAGAACGACGTCCCCAGCAGAGCAGGAAGGCTGAGCGATGTCCTCAGTGGAGCAGGAAGGCAGAGCAACGTCCTCATAGAACCCAGGCATAGTGGCATCCACGGCAGAGTAGGGAAGCAAAGTGGAGCTCCTGGCTGCAATGGGAGGTGGAGAAACTTCCTCAGTTGAACAGGGTGGCTGAGTGGCATCCTCAGCTGTATGGGGATGCTGAGCCGCATCCTCAGTCATGCAGAGAGTCTGAGCGTCATTCTCCATCGACGTTGCAGGCTGAACCTGGTTGGCTGTTTCAACAGACTCAGGTGTACGCAGAGCTTGGTTGGCTGTGTCGTCAGTCTCAGGCATGACGAGGCCTTGGTTGGTCATCTGCTTCAGGCGTGAGCAGAACTTGGTTGTCCAGGTCAGCAGACTCAGGCATCAGCAGAACTTGGTTGTCCGTGTCAGCAGACAGATCAGAACGTGGTTGGTCGCGACTGTGACATGAGCATAAGTTGGTTGGTTGTGACGTCAGCTTCAGGCATGAGCCTGAGAGATGATCTATTTACAATGCATCCGGAAAGTATTCACAGCGCTTCACTTTTTCCACATTTTGTTTTATTACAGCCTTATTAAAAAATGGATTAAATTAATTATTTTCTTCAAAATTCTACAAACAATACCCCATAATAACAATGTGAAAGAAGTTTGTTTGAAATCTTTGCAAATTTATAAAAATGAAAAACAAAAAAAGCACATGTACATAAGTATTCACAGCCTTTGCCATGACACTCAAAACTGAGCTCAGGTGCATCCTGTTTCCACTGATCATCCTTGAGATGTTTCTACAACTCGATTGGAGTCCACCTGTGGTATATTCAGTTGATTAGACATGATTTGGAAAGGCACACACCTGTCTATATAAGATCCTCTCAGTTAACAATGCATGTCAGAGAACAAACCAAGCCAGGAAGTCCAAGGAATTATCTGTAGACCTCCAAGACAGGATTGTATCAAGGCACAGATCTGGGGAAGGGTACAGAAACATTTCTGCAGCATTGAAGGTCCCAATGAGCACAGTGGCCTCCATCATCCATAAATGATGGACTAGAGCTGGCCGCCCGGCCAAACTGAGCGATCGGGGGAGAAAGGCCTTAGTCAGTGAGGTGACCAAAAGCCCGATGGTCACGCTGACAGAGCTCCAGCTGTCTCGGTGGAGAGAGGAGAACCTTCCAGAAAAAGAACCATCTCTGCAGCACTCCACCTATCACGATGTATGGTAGAGTGGCCAGACGGAAGCCACTCCTCAGTAAAAGGCACATGACAGCCCACCTGAAGGACTCTCAGACCATGAGAAACAAAATTCTCTGGTCTGATGAAACAAAGATTGAACGCTTTGGCCTGACAGGCAAGCGTCATGTCTGGAGGAAACCAGGCACCACTCATCACCTGGACAATACCATCCCTACAGTGAAGCATGGTGGTGGCAGTATCATGCTGTGGGGATGATTTTCAGAGGCAGGAACTGGGAGACTAGTCAGGATCAAGGGAAAGATGAATACAGCAATGTACAGAGACATCCTTGATGAAAACCTGCTCCAGAGCGCTCTGGACCTCAGACTGGGGTGAAGGTTCATCTTCCAACAGGACAACGACCCTAAGCACACAGCCAAGATAACAAAGGAGTAGCTACAGGACAACTCTGTGAATGTCCTTGAGTGGCCCAGCAAGAGCCCAGATTTGAACCTGATTGAACATCCCTGGAGAGAGCTGAAAATGGCTGTGCACCGATGCTCCCCATCCAACCTGATGGAGCTTGAGAGGTCCCACAAAGAAGAATGGGAGAAACTGCCCAAAAATAGATGTGCCAGCTTGTAGCATCACACTCAAAAAGACTTGAGGCTGTAATTGGTGCCAAATGAGCTTCAACAAAGTATTGAGCAAAGGCTGTGAATACTTATGTACATGTGCTTTTTTTGTTTTTTATTTTTAATAAATTTGCAAAGATTTCAAACAAACTTCTTTCGTGTTGTCATTATGGGGTATTGTTTGTAGAATTTTGAGAAAAATAATTAATTTAATCCATTTTGGAATAAGGCTGTAACATAACAAAATGTGGAAAAAGTGAAGCGCTGTGAATACTTTCCAGATGCACTGTACATGGTATGCTGCATGGACTGCAGCCATCAGAACCTATCTATTAGAGCCATCTATTACCTCCTACTCATATATTCACCTCTTCACTTGAAACCTCCCACATGGAGGCTGTGTGTATGTGTGTAGGGGGCAGCATAATTATCTCTTCCATTTTTTTTTTTGACAGATAGTAAATGGATGCCACTTAGAGACACATCACTCTATAATTATAGTGGAGAATGAGACCAGTCAACTTCTCACTGTTGATTGTGGTGAGACCTGAACCTGATAATAACATTTAATCTGGAGGAAAGTATCTGGGTGTCAGCAGATTGCTTTGTGCAAAATGCATTAATTCTCCATCACTTCATCCAATTACCATTTATTGACATGGTGGGGACAATCAAAAGGGAATTTGGGTGCAGTAATCAAATGGCACTTTTGTTGTTCTGCTCCTGTTTTATTACTTTAGTCACAACTAGATACCAGTCAAATGGCATTTTATTTTATTTATTTTATTTTTTATCCTGATATGTACACCAAGCATTTGCTTTAGGTTTAAACCACAAGCACCCTTTACAGAAAGAGGTGTTTGGAAAATAAAACATTAGTGGCATATTTTCTGTAAGTGAGCATACAGTATAGGCTAAAATTAACAAGTGGTAGCCTTTTTCTGCTTTTTAAAATATCCGAAGGGTAGTTACTGTAAATGTGTACATGAACTCTGGTTTCTACCACAATTGGCTTTGAAACACAGGTTAAAATCAATGCCTGTGTGCTGCGCTGCTGTAAATCACACACACACACAAAAACATTCCGAAGAAGATTGAGTCATGTGACACATTTCAGGCTGATGTCAGACAGCTGTAGGAGTGGTGATGACACTAATTTATTGAATAAGGCACAGTCTACTATCAAACAATCTTACTATATAAATAAAGTTGCCATAAAGTACAGCCCCACTGAAAATTATTAAAATACCATGTTAATAGTTCGTACATTACACCGTAAATTATCAATCATGATCTACTTTTCTTTTGCAGTAAACTCCAGCAGGCTACATCACCGGCTCTCACTTACATAACTCTGTGCTTACAGTGTAGCTATAGTTTTCAGAAAATGCATATATATATGCATATATATATTATATATATATATATATATATATATATATATATATATATATATATATATATATATATAAATATATATAGTGTCATGATTTCCCCCGATTACGTTTAGTATTTAAACCTCTTGTGTCTCATTGTTCATCACAAAGTATTGTGTGAATGTTATCACCGTGCCAAACCTTTGTTCCTCATGTTTTGTTTCATGGTTTTTGATCTTGTTTAATTTTTCTCGTTTCATGCTTTGCCTTGCCTGTTTCATGCCCATTTGCAGATCACCTGACCCTTTACCTGTTCTGACCACGCCTGTGTTTCACAATTTGGATTTGTCTGTCTATCTTGTCTATTATAAAGCTCTTATCTGCATTCGCATCCATCTCAACCCTCCATTATGTGACAATACTTCACCTCAACATGGATGCAGCAGGAAGATGGAGGAGACGCTATGCTAGGGAAAGTAAGCAAACCATCCCAGCTTTGGATTCGATCCAGTTTCCCCAGCTGATGTTCCTGTCTGAGGCCGATGAGATGGCCTCTCAAGCCAGGTTCCTGTCTGAGGGTGACAAAACGGCCTCTCAATCCATGTTCTTGTCTGAGGGCAATGAGACGGCCACTCAAGCCATGTTCCTGTCTGAGGGCGGTGAGACGGCCTTTCAAGCCATGGTCCTGTGGGGGGACGACGAGACAGCCTCTCAACCCATGTTCCTGTCTGAGGCCGACTAGATGGCCTCTCAAGCCATGTTCCTGGCTGAGGGCGACGAGATGGCCTATCAAGCCATGGTCCTGTTTGAGGGTGACAAGACGGCCTCTCAAGACATGTTCCTGTCTGAGGGCAACGAGGCGGCCTCTCAAGCCATGTTCCTGTTTGAGGGCGATGAGACGGCCACTCAAGCAATGGTCCTATCTGAGGGTGAAAAGACAGACAACCAAGTTCTGCTTGTGCCAGAGTCTGCTGACACAGCCAACCATGCTCAGACTGCAGAGTTGACAGAGAACGATGCTCAGCCCCCCTGCTCGGCTGAGGACACTGCTCTGCCATCCTGTTCTGATGAGGATGTCACTCTGCCATCCTGTTCTGCTTAGGACATCACTCTGCCTTCCTGTTCTGCTGAGGATGCTGCTCCGCTACTCCGGGAGTAGCGCCTCTGGTGGGGGATCTGTCATGATTTCCCCTCCCAAGCTTGAAGCACGAGCAAGCACTTCCGGGTTTTTCAGTGACATTGTGTATTTTTGACACGTGTGTTTTATTATGGTTTATGACCTGTCTCTGCCTATGTATTGTTATTGATTGGTTCCCGTACGTGTCATCAGCTGTTCTGTGTTTTCCCCCTGATTATGTTTGGTATTTAAACCCCTCGCGACTCGTTGTTCATCGTGAAGCATTGTGCGAGTGTTATCACCGTCTCAAGCCTTTGTTCTTCATGTTTAGTTTCATGGTATTTGTTCTTGTTTCTTGTTTATCATTTTGTGCTTTGACTTGCCTGTTTCATGCCCGTTTGCCAATCGCCTGACCCTGTTCTGACAACACCTGTGTTTCACGAATTGGATTTGTCTGCCTATCACATCTATAATAAAGCTCTTATCTGCACTTTCATTCATTCTAAACCTCCATTATGTGACATTATATATATATATATATATACACACACATACACACTGCCGCAGGGCAGTATTCCAGCATGATAACGACCTCAAACACACCTGCAAGACGACCACTGCCTTGCTAAAGAAGCTGAGGGTGAAGGTGATGGACTAAACCCTATTGAGCATCTGTGGGGCATCCTCAAACGGAAGGTGGAGGAGCACAAGGTATCTAACATCCACCAGCTCCCTGATGTTGTCATGGAGGAGTGGAAGAGGACTCCAGTGGCAACTTGTGAAGCTCTGGTGAACTCCATGCCCAAGCGAGTTAATGGAGTGCTGGAAAATAATGGTGGCCACACAAAATGGACACTTTGGGCCCAATTTGGACATTTTCACTTAAGGGTGTACTCACTTTTGTTGCCAGCGGTTTAGACATTAATGGCTGTGTGTTGAGTTATTTTGAGGGGACAGCAAATTTACACTGTTACACAAGCTGTACACTCACTACTTTACATTGTAGCACAGTGTCATTTCTTCAGTGTTGTCACATGAAAAGATATAATCAGATATTTACAAAAATGTGAGGGGTGTACTCACTTTTTTGAGATACTATCTCTCTCTCAGAGGATGAAACCTCTGAGAATAATCAGTGTCACGTGGTGATGCCTACGTGCTCTGAGAATTTGAGTGTCCCCGGTTTCTAGCCTCGTTTCACACTCTAGGGGTGTCTCCTTAGCGCAAGACGGTAATGAGAGACACCTCCCTCACAGGCTGGAGCGCAGTCTTAGACAGCTGTCCAGCTCACGGTCTCTGGTGCGGCCCTCATCTGGAGCAGGGTGGCTCCATCCACAAGTGGTGGAGTCCATACGACGAGGTTTGGCCAAGCGGGATGGCATGTGTTCGCCTCTGAGGAGACAACACATGGCCCATTGTGGTTCGCCCTCACTCCTCCCGCACAATTAGGGCTGGACGCCATGGTGCACATGTGGCCGAGATCACACCTGTACGCTGTTCCACCCCATCGCTCTACTCCCACAAGTTCTAGCGAGAGTTCGCCAAGACAGTCTATGTCTGCTGCTAGTAGCATCTTATTGGCCAGCTCGAATATGGTTCTGAGAGATAATATTCCTGCGAGATGGCACTCCTTGGGAGATTCCCATCCGCAGGGATCCACTATAGACCAAGTGAACTGCGCAATAGCTACAGTCCTGGAGTTCTTACAAGAATGTTTCTCAGCAGAGTGGGCTCCTTCTACAATCAGGGTTTACTTGGCTGCCATTTCGGCCAGCCATGCCCCTGTTGATGGAGCCTCTGTGGGGCAACATCCTCTAACTTCGAGGTTCATGCGTGGTGTCAGGCGGCTGAGGCCCATCTGCAGGCCGCGCATACCTTCCTGGGACCTTCTGTGGTCCTGGAAGGTCTGTCAGGTACCCCATTTGAGCCCTTAGAGTGGATCTACTGTCTCAAGCTGTAGGGCTGATTTATCAGCCTCGGCCAGGACTATGGAAACTTTGGGTCTGGCCCCTGAGGGGCACCAGCTCATAGATTCTGGTCTCACAACTGAGGTTGTAGAGACCATGTTAAACGCTATAGTACCATCCACAAGGAAATTGTATGCGCTCAAGTGGCGGCTTTTTGTCTTGTAGTGTGAGAAACATCAGCTAGACACAGTGATCTGCGCAATAGCTATAGTCCTGGAGTTCTTACAAGAACGTTTCTCAGCAGGGTTGGCTCCTTCTACAATCAGTGTTTACGTGGCCGCCATTTTGGCCAGCCACGCCCCTGTTGATGGAGCCTCTGTGGGGCAACATCCTCTAACTTTGAGGTCCATGCATGGTTTCAGATGGCTGAGGCCCATCTGCAGGCCGCGCATACCTTCCTGGGACCTTTCTGTGGTCTTGGAAGGTCTGTCAGTGGCCCTATTTGAGCCCTTAGAGTCAGCCTCTGAGAAGCTTCTGACTCTAAAGGTAGCTCTCCTACTGGCCCTGACATCTCTCAATCGAGTGGGAGATCTACAAGGTCTCTCTCTTGCCCCTTCCTGCCTTGACTTTGCCCCTGGATTAGCCAAAGCCTTCCTGTATACTAGGCCGGATTATATTCCTAAAGTGCCCACATAGGCTGCCCACCCTGTGGTGTTGCAGGCTTTCTGCCCTCCTCTGTTCCTCACACCGGAACAAGAGAGGATGCAACTGCTGTGTCCAGTAAGGGCTCTCTGTACTTACGTCCACCGCTCCGGCCAGTGGCGTAAGTCGGAGCAGCTGCTGGTCTGCTTTGGCGGCGACAGTAAAGGTGATGCTGTGTCAAAGCAGCGCATCTCGAATAGGATAGTGGAAGCAATCTCTATGGCTTATGAGGTGCGCAGTCTCGCCACACCCCTGAGCATAAAAGCTCATTCCACTAGGGCGGTCACCTCCTTGAAGGCTTTGTCCAAAGGGGTATCCTTGCAGGATGTGTGTGCGGCTGCAGGGTGGTCTATGCCACACACATTCATTCGTTATTACAGCTTGGATATTCATTTCACGCCGGGCTCGAGTGTCTTGCAGTGACGCTCGGGCTTGGGTATTTTTGAACAAGCTGTACCCTCGGTATGACGGAGTGGGTATTCCCGTTCCCATACTGTTATGCTAAATGCAACATCGAAGTTCCCTTTGAAAGGGAACGTCGGGGTTACGCATGTAACCCTGTTCCCTGAGAAGGGAACGAGATGTTGCATACCACTGTCATACCAGGGCAGGCCTGTGAATTGCATTTTCGCTTCAGATAATAGAGGCTGGCGGCGAGGTTCACAGGTGCCATATATATATCATGCGACGCGCTTAATTGCCACGTCACCTGATCATGGCAGGCCTATAAATAGAGGCATGATTTTACACAAGCTTCAGATACCGGTCATGTGCGCAAGGCATTCCCATACTGTTGTGCTAAATGCAACGTCTCATTCCCTTCTCAGGGAACAGGGTTACATGTGTAACCCCGATGGTTGTTCCCAGTCAGCTGTGTCTAAAATTTTGTGCAACTATAAACAATATGGGAAGATTATAAAAGGAAAACATACAGGTGGACCAAGGAAGACAACAAACATCAGGATAGAAAACTCAAAACAATATGCCTTGAAAATAGAAAATGCACAAGAAAACAAATGGAGTCAGTGTTTGAACTGTAAGAAATCGTCTGAATGAAATGGGATTTACGTACAGAAAAGCCAAATGAAAACCAGCACTAACACCTAAACAGAAGAAAACATCTGAGTTATGCATGTAACCCTGTTCCCTGAGAAGGGAACATGATGTTGCTTGAGCTTCACGCTGTAGGAAGTACCCTTTTGCAGGACCAGTTTGTGTAAACTCATGTCTATTTATAGACCTGTCATGGTCAGGTGACGTGGCATTTTGCACGCCGCATGACTATAAAACAGCTCCTGTAAACTATGTCATCAGCTTCTATTATCTGAAACGAAGATTCACAGGCATTCCCTAGTATAACAAAGCGTTGGAACTCAGCGTTGCTTGAGCTTCATGTTGTGGGAACGAATATACCCACTCTGTTGTACTGAGGGTATGGCCTGTTCAAAAAGATCCAAGCCTGAGGGTCACTGCAAGACCCTCAAGCCCATGGTGGAATCCATGTCCCAACTGTAATAACGAATGAATGTGTGCGGCATAGACCACCCTGCCACAGCACAAACATACTGTAAGGGTAGGTCTTAGATATAAGCGATAGAAATTGCTTCTACTATCCAAATAGAGATGTGCTGCTTTGACACAGCATCACCCCTACTGTCACTGCCAAGCAGACCAACAACTGCTCAAACTTATGCCACTGTCTGGAGTGGTGGACGTAAGTACAAAGAGCCCTTACTGGACACAGTAGATGCAATCCTCCTCGATCAGATGTAAGGAACGGAAGAGGGCAGAAAGCTTGCACCACTACCAGCTGGGCAAAAGATGTAGGCACTTAGGAAATAATCCAGCCTAGGATATAGGGAGGCCTTGGCTAATCCAGGGGCAAAGTCAAGGCAGGAAGGGGCAAAAGAGATGTCAGGGCCAGCAAAAAGAGCTATGTTTAGAGTCAGAAGCTTCTCAGAGGCTGAATCTAAGGGCTCAAATGGGGCACCTGACAGACCTTCCAGGTCCACAGAAAGGTCTCAGGAAGGTATGCGTGGTCTGCAGGTGGGCCTCAGCCATCTGACACCATGCATAAACCTTGAAGTCAGAGGATGTTTCCCCTCAGAGGCTCCATAAATAGGGGCATGGCTGGATGAAATGGCAGCCACATAGACCATAATTGTAGAATAAGCCAACCCTGCTGAGAAATGTTCCTGTAAGTACTACAGGAGCTATAGCTGCAGCTAGTAGGAGCTGTAGCTATTGTGCAGTTTACTGGGTCTCACTGACCTTCCTCACACCACAATAAAAAAAGTTGCAACTTGAGCACATACAATTTTCTCGGGGATGGCGCTTTAGTATTCAACATGGTCTCTACAACCTCGGCTGAGAGACTGGAATCTATGAGCTAGTACCGCTCAGGGGCCAGACACACAGTTTCCATAGTTCCATCCGATGGTGATACTGTAAATCAACCCTCTGGATTGAGACAATATATCCCTGCAAACAGGTATCTCCCAGGGAGTGTCGTCCAGCTGAGATATTATCTCCGAGAACCATATTCAATCTGGCCAATAAGGTGCTATGAGCAGCAGACACTGAAACCCTCTGGATTGAGACAATATATCCCTGCAAACAGGTATCTCCCAGGGAGTGTCGTCCAGCTGAGATATCATCTCCGAGAACCATATTCAAGCTGGCCAATAAGGTGCTATGAGCAGCAGACATAGCACGGTCTTGGCGAACTCACTAGAGCCCGTGGGAGCAGAGCGATCAGAGAAAAGTGTACAGACGTGACCTCAGCCACGTGTGTTCCATTTTGTCCAGCCCTAACCTTTTTTCTTTGGTGCGGGAGGTATGAGGGTGAACTGCAGAGGAATCCTCCTCCGCTCTGCCAAACCTCCAACAAATGGACTCACCCACTTGTGGATGGAGCCTCCAATCCCCGGGCCTCAGCTCCTGACTTGACAGGATGTCTGCCCCCACATTACGGTTGCCCAGAATGTACATTGCACTCACTGACAAAACTACCCCTCTGCCAGAGAAGAAATAGTTGAGCCTGCCTGAACAGGGGGCACAAATGTAACCCTACCTGGTGGGTGATATGAGACCACCACTGTATTGTCTGTCATAACTAACACATGTTGACCTCTCAAATGAGGAGAAGAATGTCAGTGTTAGGAATAAGGCCCACATACTAGGTGATTTATATGCTGCACTAGATGAGGGCCATTTTGCAATAAAGAGACTCCCCTAGAGTGTGACTTGAGGCTAGAAACTGAGGACACCTCCAAGTTCTGAGAGAATGTAGACATCGCTGTGTGACACTGATTAATCTCAGGGGATTTGTCTTTGGATGAAACACTCGACTTTCCATCTTTCAATTGGATCAGGAGAACAGAGCGAGAGATAAATTAATCTTCTAATAAACCGCAAGTCTCCGGTTCCTCCTCCAGATCCATACGGGATCCCAAGGACCTGAACCAGCTGGCTGCCTCAGCAACAGCCAGCCCAGAGCCCTGAGGTTCCAAAGCCCAACTCCCTTCAGCTGAGAAGAGAGTGAGCTGCTTAACTATGAACTGTTCACAATGCGCTCAGTCAGCCCCCTTAAGGGCTGCTGCCACATGCTCCACTCCCAAACACTTCACATGAAAATTGTATCCATCTCTCTCTGTAATAAAACGAGAGCAGTATAGCAACAGATGAGAAAATATACTGTATACATATTATTTTGAATATAGAGAGATGTAAAGAGTTTTAGGAATGTTCACACAGACAACCGACATGTGGCTTCACTGAAGGCAACAAAGCTGATGACGTGGTTTACAGGCACCGTTTTATAGGCATGTGAAACATGAAATGCCACCTCACCTGACCATGGCAGGCCTATACAAAGACATGATTTTACACCGACTACAGATACCAGTCATACACGAGGGTGCTTCCCACAGCGTGAAGCTTGCGAAATATTGAGTTTGCTTTGAAAGGCAGCTCCAATTAGAAAAAGCGCATTAGGATGGATCAGGCGGGTCCGGAGAGCAGGGGTCTGGATCACTAGTATCTCAGGAGTAGCATGTGTGGCTTGACAGAGAAAGAGAGAGAGAGATATGCTAATTATCACATAATGGTTAATGTGGCATTCCCAAGTGGAGGGATACATTTATCCAAATTTAGTAAATCCAACTACACCACCCTGGGGGAGAACCAGGGAAATACTCCCAAATAAGAGGCACACAGATAAGTTTTACCTTAGCAAAGAACATGAGAATGAGACATGAGTACGAATATAGAAGTTACATTTTATTATGACAATTAAGCATCATTAAAACATAACAAATATAAAAATCACTCTCCCATGAAGCACAATAAGGATTTTAAAACTAAGCACTTCTCCAGGCCCAGGCTTGGCAGGAACAAGGCAGGCCAGCTACAGCTTGGGAGGTCATCCAAACCCACCTCAATTCACACCAAAATCATCAAACACTACCTACACCAAAAGGAAGTTGTTGTGTTGGCACACTGAGCACGCTGTGAAGCACACACCACCGAATAAATGCAGCTAGCCTCCCCTCTCCCACCAAGACTCACTGGCTCCTGGAGAGAAAGAAGACACCGGTTAACCCAAAATTACACAAACACTAAACAATGAAAAACATATTACAGACACCATGGCTATAACACCCAGGCCCATTGACACCACCACATGAAATAGAGGCAGTTAACAGCACCTAAGCAGAACCAGAATTATGGTAAACAATACAAAATGGAAAATATAGCCACTATAATATGGAGACAATAAGGCATAGCATACACCCCATCAATAGTAAGGAAGAAATATGGGAAAACAAACCTGAAAGAACAGGTTTGAAGTTAGAAAACACTGATTTACCAATTAGTTTCTAACACCACATGTGGTTACCAAACATAAGCCAAACATACATCCGAAACTAAAGTTAACAAAAATAGCAACAAAACATACGCTAACACAGTGAACAATAATAGACAAAGCAAGACAATAAATAAAGCAATAAAGAGAATGACGGTAAAGCAACACAGTAAGTACAAGAATAAGGAATAACAGTAGAGCAAAACACAAGGTAAAACAAAAGAAACCGACCAACAAAACAATAAGTAGAACAAAACACTAGGTAAAGCAAAATAATGAGGTAAAACAAAACAGCAGTGGCATCACATGTAGCGTCTTCAGCTAGGGATTTGTCTTAGAGGAGATTTAGATGCTCAACTCCCCACTCTTACCTTAATACAAACATTGGAGTGTCAAACTAAATCTACCAAGTCCCAATGTGAAAAATGGAGAGGTGTACTTACCATTAGATTGCACAAACACCAGACATGAAGTTGTAGGATTACTCACAGGTACCGCGGCTCGACATACATTTACATATCATTCAGCCACCGGCTAATGTTGCGATCACTGAACGTGATCTCTGCCGCCAACTCACCACAATGCACGCGAAACCAGCACTGCTCTAAGACTATAAATAAACAAATTAGCCTTGAGATGTTCACCTCATTACACCGTGAGCAAAGCCTGAACGGAAATGGGAACCGGAAATGCCAGGGAGCGAGGAACTTTGAATCGCCAAGACACATAGGCGCCTACCAAAATAAGGGTCCTTAAATAATCGGATAGCTCCGATCTTATTGGTCTGCCGAAGCCATACCCAGAGCAGAGCCAATGGAATAGTTAAATCACTTACCCTGCCACATTAAGGACAAGGTACATTGTTTACAAAGGGCAAGCATGGACTCTGGCAAGACTAACTATGACAGGATAACTAAAAGGGAGAGTCAGAAGGCAACACAGACAACACTCCACCATCAAAAAACCTGAGTGAAGAGAGTGAGGGGGAGACAGCATTCAAACATCCCAGTTCACCACAACACTCTATTCTCGTGAACCCTCGAGATCTGCTCCTTTACATAAGCAAAAAATATTTACAAAAGGCTTGTCTAAAGAAATATATTTTCAGCCTAGACTCAAACACTAATTGGAAGGTTGTTCCATAACTGTGGAGCTTTGTAAGAGAATGCTCTGGCCCCTGCTTTAGCCTTCACTATTTGAGGTACCAACACATAGCTAGCACCTTTCGATCAAAGTAGGTGTGACAGATCATAAAAGACCAAAAGTTTTTATTTATATATAGATGTGTTAAACAACATAGAGCATTGCACATTTTGTATCAGACCACTCAATTTGTAGACAAGCAAAAATATTGGAACATGTGACTGAATATGAACGTGTGCTGTTAGATAGTTTGAGGTGTGATTGTTTAAATAATAAATAGCTATGAACATCTGCTCTTGGTTTTAGCCTTCAGTTTCACCTGTGAAGACTGCATTTGTTGTTAAATAGGATATGCAACATGAAGATCATAGAGCTCTCTATGGGAGAAAGAAAGCCATTTTGAAGTTGAGAAAAGAGGGAAAATTAATCAGAAACACTGCACAGCATTGGTCATAGCCAATTTGGAATGTCCTAAAAAAAAGAAAGAAAACATTGATGTACTGATCAACAGACGCTGAATGGGTCAGCCAAGGAAAACAGCTGATGACAAACTGTGAGAGCTTTGTTAGAGCTGTGAAAAGAAAAGAAAAAACAGTCAGTGACCATCAACAACCTCCACAGGGCAACGATGCAGGTATCACAATCCACTGTTTGAAGACAAATTTGAGAGCAGAAATATAGAGGCTGTACCACAAGATGCAAACCACTCATCAGTACTAAGATTCGAAAAGTCAGAGTGGAAGAGTGGAATTTGCAAAGAAACAAAGAGCTGAGCCACAAAAGTTCTGGAACCAAGATTATCCTCTACCAAAAAGTGATGGAAAGGCCAAATTGTGGAGAAAGAATGTATCATGATCCAAAACATACAAGCACGTCTTTGAAACATGGTGGAGGTAGTGTAATGGCTTGGGCTTGCATGGCTGCTTCTGGAACAGGCTCAATCTTTATTGATGATGTAACTAATTCAGAAGTTTACAGGAACATTTTGTCTGCCAGTTTACAGAGAAATGCATCCAAATGAATCATGAGGAACTTAGCAAGACAATGATCCAAAACACACTGCCAACTCAGCAAAAAGTGAAAGGTTTTAAACTGGCCAAGTCAGTCATCAGACCTTAACCCAATTGAGCATGCATTTCACCTTCTGAAGAGGAGACTTAAGGGAGAAACCCCCCCAAAACACAAACAACTGAAAAAGGCTCTGGTCAAAGCCTGGAAAAGTATCACGAAAGAAGAAACCAACAATTTGGTGTTGTCACTGAGTCACAAACTTGATGTAGTTATTGCAAGCAAAGGATATGCAACCAAACATTAAGTGTTATTTACTTTAATTTACTTCAAACCTTATCTGTTCCCATAATTTTACTCGACTTAAAATTCGGTGTGCTTACACAAAAGGTTCTATGTTTTATATTGTTTAACACATGTAGATGTAAATAACAGAAAATAAAAGCTGAAATCCTAAATTCTTGTCTCATATCCATCTTTCAATCTCAAACCCAAATGTATTTGGTGTACAGCACAAACAAATGAATTGGCCTTGCTGTTCCAATAGTTTTGGAGGGGACTGTATGAGCATAACTGCTGTGCTACAACCTTTTCTAGGATCTTGGAGAGGTTTGATATTGGCCTATAGTTGGACAGCTGACAGGGTTCAAGGTCAGGTTTCTATCAAGGGTTTGATAACTGCTAGTTTAAAAGATGTGCCCATAGCCAGTGTTAAAGGAAGAATTTATTATTTTAGAAGACGTTTAATTGCTTCTGTTTGAAGAAATATGTACTGGGGGTAAGTGATCTAGTATACAAGTTAATGATTTTGATGAAATCTCTTAGAATATATCTGAAAGAAATTCACCCCTGGCTTTGTACAAGGTTAACTGCAAATACAGTATTTCCCTTTTGCTCATGTAGTCTGAGAAAAAAGATAATTACTGTCACTACCATAGCCAATATAAAATAAAATCTGATTTACTTTTCTGTTCTCCTCCTGCAGTAAACATCCAATATGGCAGAGTTATTGTTATTTTTTTTGTTTGTTTGTTTTACATTTTAACCTACATTGCATTTTATTACATTTAATGCATTAGTTCCTGAGGATATATTTCATCATTTGTGGTTAAAATAAGTGATGGATTTGTAACAATGACATATATGATCAACTATGCTGTATGTGTGTTATGTTAACCATCCATGAATAACCATTTGTACGGTCATAAAATATTTAGTAGAAACCCAAAATCAACCCCAGATACTTACCACATATGACTCAGCATATATTTAAAAATATATATTTTTATTTTATTATAGATTTTTAAAATGTTTATTATCTGGTCTGTGTAGTTTGTTTGAGATATGTATTGTAGCCTGTTTAGTACATAGTTTGCTTAGCCTGCAATGAGGGAGAATGGGACTTGTTTGGTTAAACCGTGGTGTTTGGTTAAGGCAGCACAAATTGTTCAGTCCTACTAATATAAGCAAGTACCATGCCTTACATTATTTGGTGCAGTGGTGACTCAGTGATAAAGGCTTTGTTTTACAGAAGGTTGGGATTTCAATCCCTGGTACTGCCAAGCTGGCATTGTTGGACTCGAACTGTTTGGCCCTTGAGCAAGGTACTTACAAACCTATGCTATGCTCTATGAAAGCTACTTACACACCTATGCTATACTCTATGCTATGAGCTATACAAGTTACAGTACTTACTGTAAACACCTACAGTATGTTATGCACTATGCTCCATGGGTGCTGTATCATGACTTACCCTGTGCTCTAACACCAGCTTCCTTAAGAGAATTTCAATGTACAAGTATGTGTACGTGACAAATAAAGGCTTTCTTCTTCTTCTAACTTTTAGTTATCGCTCCTGCAGTCTGAGAACAAAACACCCATCACCCAGAATATTAACATATGAAAGCCAGTAACAGTAGGTCAGCCATCATCGAGTTTAAGTTGTGGAGTATAAGGCTTTTTAAAGAGTTTATTGTTTTAGCGTTTGCTGTTCTGTCACCCTGTCTGTTCTTTTTCCACATTTGTCCAAGGTGTGTGAAGTTCTTAGGACCTTCACTAGGTCTGTATTTCACCAGTTTTGAGCATTTTTATGCAGTCTAATATAATTTAAATTAATCTATATTATCCCATCATCACAATTGTAATTGAAAGGTTAGTTTGGAAAAGAATTGACAGAGTTGTTAAGTCATGAACTTCAAACTAATTTATAAGCTGCCATGTGTTCACATGAATGTTTTTGTGGGTGGTGTAATTAACCACATGGCCAGGACCATTTAGCTTGCACCTGATAAAGATGTCTGCATCACAGCTCTGTAAAAGAATGTAAAACCTATAGTGCAAATACAACTATTATACAACTAAATATTTGGTAATTAGCATTAGGTAATGAGTACTAGCCACTATGGCAGAGAGGATGTGGTTGAGAGAGGAGGCCTGTTGTACAAGCAGGTAATACATGATAGTTCTCACCTGTGTGTCATTACTGACAGCCTACTTACCTCTGTGTTTTATATTCATTAGACACTGTGAGCCAGAAAGAGAGGGTGCTGGCAGAGCTAACACAACACACCCACCATAATCTTTAACTTAGTAGAACTTGACAAGCCCACAATGGCATTGTGTTTAATGTGATTTTTATTAAGTGGATGATAATAGTGCTGGAAAGTGCTCTTGCTAAAAAAAATAATATTTAAAAATTAACAGAAGTATGAAGTTCTGTCAAAGTTGCCTGTCTCCAGAGTCCTCCTTCTCACACCCACACACAAAAAAGGTTCTACAGACACATTCCTTAACTATTTAATAATGCTTAATACTGCTCAAAACTACCGTTAACACTCTTAATAGTTTTTATGGAATTTCTATCAATTTTATGAAAAGAAATTCATGCTATGGCTCTCCACTACTTTTGTCAGAAGTTAACAATATTAATGTATTTCTGACGCACAACCGTTCTCACAAGCATTTTCTATTCACAGTATTTATTAATGCTCCTTGAACTCAAGCAACTGGGACCAGTTCCTTACTAACGTCATATTGAAATACTTATATAAAAAAAGAAGAAAAAATTCAATTTCACATCAGATTCTATAGTAGTGCCTTTAATCATCAAACCAGGCTGCTCTAATGAAACTAGGGGCAAAGGATGGCATTTACAAAAAATCTGGTATTTGATTGCTTCGAGGCCTTGCAACCTTGCCTGTCTCGACTGCTTAAGACTATTTATTTTCTTTATTGTTCATTGTTTTGATTAAATTTCATCTCTCTCTCTCTCTCTCTCTCTCTCTCTCTCTCTCTCTATCTCTCCCCCTAGAGTCCAGTGATGTGGTGAATAGATAAAAAAGCTGACTGACATGAGTTAGACATTATTAAAATCCAAAAAGAAGGAAATCAAGCCTTGAAGTTATATTTTGTTAATATTTTAGTTTGATTTGCATAATTAATAAACTCCTCTCCCATGACAGACTCTCTCTCTCTCTCTCAAACACACAAAGATTTAAAACTCTGCTCTATAATATACTCTCTTTACCTTTGTGTAACAGCCATACAGTACTTTGCTACCTGTACAGGAATCAATTTTTTAAGATTTTTTTTACAGCTCATCCGAATGTGTTGGCAATTCTCCATAAGGCAGATGAAAATGAGAGACTTATGAGGGTTTTAAATAACGATGTACTAGCCTCATCCTTCACAATGACACTGATAATCTATCATGAGCCAAGATAAGATAAAAATGTCCTTTCTTAGTCAGAGTGTCCCTCTTTTCCAATTTTGATTTCCATGGATCTCTTGCCCTTGACCTTGGTTGCCGGCAGTTAATAACTTTGTCATTGAAACGCTAGCTCTGGCAGTTAGCTCTAAAAAGATCCGTTAATGGACCTCTGAGAGTATACTGTACCCCTATCCATCCTTATTTATTTTATTTCAGCTTGTTTGAATGGGCAGTAATTATGGTCAAGATAATGAAACATATATGTATATATAAAACAGGTATCTTGTCTTCAGAGTTTATTATTATTATTTTAATTTATTTTTGCAACATATACTCTATTGCTGATCTATCAGTTTGATCACATAAGTGATTAATGAGAGAGTTACAGCTTAATATCAGGCACTGTATAATTTATATAGTGATACTACATGCATTATTCATACTGTATTTGAATATAATATAATGTAGTTTTTTTTTTTTTTTAAATGAAAATACAATTTTTAAATGTTTACTAAATATTGTGTGTATTATGGGCCACTGGATGCATGTAGATCCATGCAATATAATTCCTATTAAGCTCATTTCTGTTCCAGCTTGTAACACAAAATGTGGAAAAGTTAAAGAGGGTGCATTCTTATGCAAGGCACTGTATGTACTGAATCACTGGAAGTCATAAAGATTTCCAAAAATACCAGTGTCTCTATGTCTATTTCAAAAAGTCAAGCTGGTTTCTTTCTATGCCAAACATGGTGAATTTGCCTGCAATCTCAGTGGCGTCTTTCAAAGCCACCATTTTGGTCCACAGATGAAGACTGATTTACGTCCTTTACCCTCAGGATCAGCCACAGGCATGAAAAACTTTGGGGTTATTGCTTTTAACTTCTTTGTGCAGGTTAATTGCCTGGTGTGGAAAGCCTTCTGATTTGTGGTCAGACCAAGGTGTGAATTTTAGAGGAGGAAGTAAAGAATTTCAAGAGGCATTTGAGAACATTGAGCTAACCCTTCAGGAACAGAATATTGATTTCCACTTTAACCCACCCCATGCTCCTCATTTTATTGGAGCTTAGGAAAAAGAAATAAAATCAGCAAAGACCTCCCTACAAGTTATCATCAAATGTCAAGTTGTACCAGAACGTCAGTACTTCTTACAACTCCCATAGAAGTGGAGGGCAAGCTCCTTGGATATGTCTTGATTGATGTAGCTTAGTCAGACCATATACTCCCAACCTTCTTTTAATGGAGCACAGCCATGTATAACTCCACCAGGCTATATATAAATAAGGGAAGCTCCTGTCAGTCCATGTATAGGTTTGTTTGTATTACAAAACAGAACATTTCAAATAGAAAAAAATGTTCTTCCAAATTATTACCCATCTTCATATATATATAATCTTATTCTCTATTCTTGATTTTTTTTTCTTTTGACAGGCACATTTTCAGGCTTCTTAAATTGTTTTCTTTATCAAATTAGAGGACTTCAATGAAAATCTTCACCTTACCAAATCACATGAATTAAAGCCCACTTGATGGCTCTCCCTTTCACAAATATATAAGGCACAGGTCAATTTCTCAGCCAATGCCATTTGGTGAAGCGGCATCACTCTGATATTTTCCCAGTACTCATCATTTCCATCTGAAACCCTGCTTAAATAACACATACAGAATAACACTGATTTAGTTGACTGTGGAAATAGCAACAGA